>NC_092805.1:11590262-11910809 GCF_040954645.1 Diabrotica undecimpunctata
CTGATGAACATCTTGCTCATCACTTAATTCGATCAGATGTGTAGCGTTTTTTATCAGAGTTTGCTCTGATATAAAATGGAACAAATCGATGTACTCTTGAATATAAAGATGGATACTTTCATCTGGAAAATTAAATAGAAGCATTAATTTTAATTACAACCAGTTAATATTTCGACATTTTATACAGGATTGGAACTCTACAACATGGATATACACGGTGGTAAACTTTTGTAACATTTCCGGTTTATCTGTTATTAGATGAGATACCCAAAAAAAGTTATTTACAAAAATAAGAGGTAGCTGAAACATTTTAAAATTAGTTAAAAATATACAGAATCTTCCATAACACTGTACTGCATCAAAGATGTTTTTTTTTAATGAAACACCCAGCATTTTATTTTAAATTTAACATCTGCTTCGCTTCCTTTTTACAAGAATACAAATGTTTTGTATTATACAGAGTGTATAAAAAGTTATAACCAATTTTCAATGAAAATCATAACAACTTCAAGACCCTGTGTAATTGAAAAGGTATATAAAAGCAATGATATGAATATTAATTAGGATCTACAAATAATAAACGTTTGATACTTACAATTTTGAGACCATATATACCGCAACAAAGATTTCTCAGCCTTATTTAAGTCAGAAAAATCTAACATCGATGATAATATCTTATTTAGCATGTCATACTGTTTAGTGTTTACCATCGAATATGCTAACTTCACCAGTTTGTCCCTATGATAAGTACTTTTTACATCGTATACACTCTCAGTTAAAGAAGCATTTCCACTGCCTAGTAGCTTTTTTATTAATGTTTCGTTGTGTTCAAAAAAATATTTTTTGGGTACTTCTAAATGGTATTTTTTATCCAGTCTTTCTATATTTCTTTTATTTATAGTAGCTGTAATGAAAAAAGGTAAAAATTTAATGAACTAGAGTAAATGTTAATATTATTGGGTGAAAACAGACCTCCCACAGTATTTTTCACAGAAACAGGTTATATAAAATATTGTACATTGGGTTTCCAAATTTAAACATGCATTTTTAATTTCTGCAATGCAGCTCTTCACTTCTAATTGATTTATTAAAATAATAAAATGTAATAGTAAAATAAATAGAAAAAGAATGAGAGAGTTCACAGTTTGAATTTAAAATGCCCACAAATGCCTTTAATTGATCTAATTGACATGTTTCCAAGATTTTAACTCACTTCTAAAGCTTTACTGAAGCTCTTCTAAATGCAATTGTTCCTTGTCCACATAAAGTATACATTCCATCTGTATAGATCTCTAGGAGTCAATTTCGACTCATAGGGGTCCATGAGAATGAGAAAAGAAATTGAGATCCTACACAATGCGAATGGGGGCTCACTTGAAAGGACCATTATAATTCATTAAGTGGCATTTATGGAGTATATCTTACTGAGTGGTTTACAATACAAGTCCTGTGTGGGGTGCCTCAATGCTCTCACCTCTTCTATTAATTATTTTCGTTAAGTAAATTGATGATTGTTTCCAATATAGTAAGTTTTTGTGTTCAACTTAATGCTGAAAAGTGTAATTTAAAAATTTTGTAGGATAATGGATGATAATACCCATATAAAAATAAAATAAAAAATATTAGACTTAAAGAAGACTTCACTGAGCATGGAAGAAAAAATTTACAAATCTATAAGTAGAATTAACAATATAAAATATTATTTATTTATTATCAAAATGTTGGTGGATTAAGAACAAAACTAAAGTCTCTGAAAATTGCCATAGCTCAATGTAATTATCATATAATCATTTTGGTGGAAACTTGGTTAACTTGTGAATATGGCGATGCAGAATTAGGACTTATTGGTTATAACGTGTTTAGAAATGATCGTAATCCTGCTTCTACAGGAAAAACTAGGGGTGGAGGTGTGCTGATTGCTGTTAAAAATAACATAAGTGCGCAGAAAGTGATAATCCCCGATTGTGAAGTAGAACAAATTTTTGTATCGCTGAAAGTTAATAATAAGTGCATAGTTTTGGGTGGAGTTTATATCCCTCCTGCATCCGACCTAAATGTATACATGTTGCACTGCAGTTCAGTTGAATATGTGATGGAGAAGTGTGAAAACTTGTTACTGTGAGGTGATTATAATTTACCAAATGCTTCCTGGAGTAATGACAACTTTGGATTAAATGTTGAATGCCCTGAAGACTACCCTGCTGTGTATTTGGCTAATTCTTTTGATTATTTTAATACGTTTCAAATAAACAATTTACCTAATAGTCGTAATGTCTTTCTAGATTTAGTATTCACTAATTTAAATAATGTTGATGTAGTTATTCCACTTGATTCACTATTTGATAATAGTATCCACCATTCACCTATAATTGTAGAATTAACTGGTTTTGAAAAGCATGATCAACTGAACTACGAGGAATTTTATTATGATTTTAAAAATGCAAATTACATTGGATTAAATGATTACTTTGCAAATTTAAATTGGGACTTACTTTTATCAGATGATGTGAATTACAGATTAGCAGTATTTTATGATTTTATGTTTACAGGTTTTGACTTCTTTGTTCCGATCAAAAAATTTAAAACAAGTTCGTTTCCGATTTGGTTTAATGGTAAATTAAGGAAGTTGATATATTTAAAAAAGAAAATACATAACCAATATAAATTATTTGGTAGAAGGGATGATTATTTAAGATTTTCTCAGGTAAGAAATGAATGTAAAAAAGTTTCCCCTCAATGTTATAGTAACTATTTGAATAATATTGAGAATGGGATTCTATCTAATCCTCGACATTTTTGGAAGTATATCAATAATAAACGTAAAAGTTATAATCTGCCATCTAATATGTTCTACGGTGATAGTACAAGTGATAATGCTCAAGACTTAGTTAATCTACTTGGTAAGTTTTTCTCAACTACATATTCTAATTCTAAAATTAATCAGACCCCAATTTTTAACTATCAGCAGAGTGTAAATGTGAATAATTATAGTATTGAGGTCTCTGACATAATTGATAGTGTTTTAAAGATGCCTTGGAAATTATCGCTTGGACCATATTGTTTGCCAGCTTATGTTCTCAAGCATTACATTTTTACTCTTGTAAAACCTATCTGCTACTTATTTAATTCCTCATTGAGTACCGGCATCTTTCCTAATCTTTGTAAGACTAGTTATCTAACACCAATTTTCAAATCTGGTAATAAAAATTATGTTGAAAATTATCGAGCGGTTTGTAACCAATCTGTATTACCCAAACTTTTTGAGTGTCTTGTAAATAACTTTTTGACATGGAATTGTAAAGATTTAATTGATGTTGGACAACATGGCTTTTCTAAGGGAAAGTCTACATGCACGAACTTAATATTGTATACGAATTTTATAGCTAATTCAGTGGAACAGAAGAATCAGGTTGACGCTATCTACACAGACTTCTCAAAAGCCTTCGATAGAGTTAACCATGATCTGCTTATAATTAAATGGATATGGATTTGGAGGTAAAATAATTGAGTGGATAGGTAGTTATATATCTGGTAGATGTCAATATGTCAAATATGGAAATTGTTTATCTCAACGAGTATCTGTAACCTCAGGAGTTCCTCAAGGGTCTCATATTGGACCTCTCTTATTTAATATATTTGTTAATGATATATCCTCAGTGATTAAAAATAGTAAATTTCTAATGTTTGCTGATGACCTTAAAATATTTCGAAGAGTTAATAACCTAGTTGATGCCTCTTTGTTACAGAATGACATTAAAAGCTTAGCTAGTTGGTGTGAGGTAAACATGCTATACTTAAATATACAAAAATGTTTTAAAATTACTTTTGGAAGAACAAGAGAGTTTGTAAATTATGATTATTGTATAAATAATGTACCTTTAGAGGCATGTCATAATATTAAAGATTTAGGTATAAATTTTGATTCTAAACTAACTTTTAAACATCACATTAACGAAACTTCAGCTAAAGCTTTAAAAATGTTGGGATTTATTCTTAGAAACTGTAATCAGTTTTCAGTTCAAACTTTAAAAATGTTATACTGTAGTTTGGTTCGATCAGTTTTGGAGTAGTTCTCTCATTTGGTCTCCTTCATGTAACAGTGACATCTACAGTATCGAGAGAGTTCAAAATAAATTCTTGAGGGTATGTGCTTACAAAATTGGTTTTATTAGACATCAATACACATATGATGATATACTGTCAATACTAAATATCTCATCACTGCATGATAGAAGATGTCAAGCGGATTTATGTTTCCTTTTTAAAATTATGAATGGATATGTTCAAGATCCAGAGTTACTAAGTTTAATAAATTTTAATGGTAATACTAGAAGAACTCGTAACACTGAGATTTTCAACATTCATTTCCACACTACGAATTATGGCCAAAATGAACCCATTACAAGAATTTTACGAACTGCCAATGAGCACAGCAATAGTTTAGAGTTATTTGGAATATCTACAGCAACATTTAAGAAATCATTTGAGAGATTTTGAGCATTATTTAATAACTTAAGCTACTACTTTAATTGAATTTTGTTTGATTTTAATTTTGGTTTGTTTTTTATTAACGCAACCTATAAGCTTTGTAAAGGTTGACGTCATATTTCTGTAAAAATGGTATATCCGTTAATTAAATAAATAAATAAAAATAAATAAATAAATTATTGATTGCATTTGTTTTAGGACTATCACAAAGTATGATAAACTTACCAATTGCTTTTAATTTTTTCTCTTTTAATTTTACTTTTTTCAAATAATATTCCTGAACGCTGTTCTCAAAGATATTACTTGTATAAGCTTTCAAATCAGAAGCAATATTATTGTTAAGATCTGCTTCTTTTATTGAAATAAAGTTTTTATTTAACTGTTTCAAAGCACATGTCATATAATCATCATAATTATGTTGTTCAGGAATGACACACAAATTATTAATGAATCCCTAAAAAAATGTATTGTTAATAATATTGCCTCAATTATGGCTGCTTTATGTATTTGATTAATTATGAAAAAGGTGATTATTCACCAGTAATAAAGACATTAAAAATATTACAATTATGCATATTTTTAATATTTGATTAATAGGAGTTTTACTTCAAAGGAATACTACACATTCTGCCTGATATGTGCTTCCATATGTGACTATATTCTTTGTTAAAAGTATGGTATATTATATAAAAAAGAAACCAGTCTAATCCTGATTCTAGGTCATCCAGAAACAAAAGATTGTGATATAAATTTGCATTAGGTATGCCAATTATATATTTTGTATTTGGATATTGTCTAATATCATCTAATATTCAATAACTAATTTAACAGTTTTATATCATTGACTAAACAGAATAACTATAGGAAAAAACAACTCATTAAATACTTATGTTACAGCTATTTCAGCGTTTTATAATAATAGACTCAATAATAAAAAATCTTTCATTAAAATATCTTTCATTTCAAGAAAAATAAATCAAATGGGAAAAGAAAAAACAGAATAATATTGAATTAGTATTGAATGGACAGAGAGATGCAATGAAAAACACCGGTTCAAGATGCATACAGGTTTAATCATAGTAGACAAAAAGCTGCCATGAATTAATTTTTAATAATTACCAAAATTTGTTGTCTTTTGGACCTACTATCACATGAATTTCGTTTATAGGATTGGTAAATCATTTCAGTGAGATTCTTTGCAATTATCTTCGCTGCTTCAGGTTGATTTTTTGAGTAACTAACATTAACATTAGAGCCTTCAGGTTTTTCATTTTTCAGTAAAATTTGAAAAACTCCAGTTTCTGTCATTTTTCAAAAATGTGCACCTAACCATAGAATTACAGTATTTTCCTTGTCTAAGGTATTTTGAATTTTGTGACTTGACAGACAAATGACTCCTAGTTGATGAACAAGGTTGGTTAAAGACAAGTTGCATGTTAACTATGACATTGACAGAATAATAACGTCACTGTGACGTCACTCAAGAGATCAGTTCTACGAATTATTTGAGAATAGAACAGAAGTACGCTAAAGTTTGTTTTGCACTACATGTGTTATCCATAATTCAAAAGTATGTACTCAAAATAATTTAAACAAGTTAATTGTATTCAAATATAGTATATTTGCATGCTTTAGTCACATATATACACTAGAAAGAATCTACTTTTAATTTAATTAAGTATTAGTGCTTTTCTACTACATATATTTAGTTGCAATTATATTCTACTATTTCTGTAACCCTGCAGATATCTCACACATTTTTTTAAAGATTGAATGAAATAAATAGTCATTAAAATTCCAAACGTATATATATTTTTTTAATTTCAATCATTGTTGCTTTCCCAGTTCATTTCAAGGAGTGAATAAATTTGAATGTAGCATTCTCAGTGACGTCATTCCCATTATCAGATTCTCGGCGCTGATTGGTGTAAAGTTACCACAAAACCTGTCTTTTTACTAACCTTGGTTATTTTTGTTGACACAGAACATAACCAAAGATAAAGACATAAGCTCTAATGTCTTTATTCCCGAGGAACCGCAAAGTGGGCGACGCCTGATGGTAGATTTCAAAAGCATCCACTTCGGGAAAACCTTGAAATTGTCATTAATTTGTATACATATTAGCGTTGATTGAATAACCCAAATTGGGTTATTCAATCAACGATATTAGCGACCGGTTTATATTGTAATTAACAATGACTTCGACTTCAAAAAACTATTGCAGTGTTCCTCACTGCATTGCAGGCCCCCCTGTCGGAATTGGCTATCGCGAATTCGCAGTGGCGTCACTTGTCCATAGATAATAATTACTGGAAAGAGAACAATTTACATTACCACAAATACAAATGGGGACAAATTGCTTTCTTATTCTGTGATATCGGTGTAATTTAAAATTCCATAATTTAATAATAATAATAATAATAGATTTAAGGCATAATACTAAAAGCTTGAATCAACATCCTGTGATGTTACAGTTATGGCACAGCTTTAGCAATTTTTTTTGTTTAAGCAACCCTTTATTTTACTGTTAAATAAACTAATAACTGAACATGAAAAAACAACTGTCATATGACATTTTCTGCTCTATGATTCTCTCCATAGAACACAAATATAACTATTCTTGAGAGTTTGGATTTCTGTTAAACGCCATTTTAATGTCACTGTCAAAGTTTCTCTTTGCAATTTTATTTACCGATCGTACAGATTGTACATTTATTTAAAAAATTTAAATTTAAAATTTTATATTTAGGTTTTCAGATAAAAACTTAAATAGAAAGAGATAATTAGAAATACATCATACTTAATATCCAGATAAAATGTCTGAAGATATAATTACCAAGACGGAAGAACCAGAAATCCAGTACATTCTAAATAATACAGAATTTATATTTGATTCTTCGGATTTAAGTGAAGAAATTAATGACGTGAGTTATTCAAAACATACTAATATAATTCAAAATTGGTAAAAAATGTAAAAATTCAGTATATTTTTATCGAAAATATTTTTTTGTTTGCTTTATTTTTTATTTTCAAACATATTAAAGTACTTATATTATCTTTCATATGAATTAATGGTTGGCATTTGCGTAAATGTTTTTCAGTAAATAGGACGTTTGTAAGTTCCAAAATTGTATCCTTTATGCTGTTTTTTAAGCAGGCTTTTATAATTCAGCTCATACATAATTCATATTTTTGTTTTGTAATTGAATGTTAAAGTCTTATTTAGCTATTCATATGGACGTCCCGGTGTTCTTTTATTAATTATAAACTCCTGGATATACTAGTCAATTACTTTATCTTTCATTTTCAACAATGAAGTAGGTATCTATAAACATATGCTCAATTATATTTCCTTTGATTAATCGCAGAACACAAAAATAATGATTATTTCTAAATTCCGTGATCAGATCCTTATGAAATAGAACCCTAATAACACTCCTTGAGGTATTTAAATGTGCTGTACCAATGAGTACTATAGATAAATAAGACTGAATTAAGGACCAATGAAGAAATATTAAAAGGAAGAGCAACTGAAAGCAATAGCATTTTATCTGTTGCTTTCAAAACCTATCTAAATGTACTACTATCTGTTGTATCTTTAAGTAGGTTACATTAACACTGGATGAACAAATATTTAGCATGTTTTGCAATGATTTATAGAAAATTTACGTAACAGTATGAGGGGGTATTTCTTGCACTTTTGCAGTCAATCCTAAAAGTGAAGTTATAATACAGATATCAACAAATATTTCTAAACATTACACAACTGATATCTGCTCTAATTATTCAGCTGTTATTCCAAAAAAAAACTACTTTCAAAACAAATTCATACTAGACAGTATATTGAAGACAGTAAAAAGTATGATTTCAAGATTCAAGCAACAAGGAATGGTTTAAAATTTGATATATTCAAGTCTGGATATACACAAAAATAGCTTAAGTTGGCTGTAGTGCACTCTAACTTAGATTTTTGTAGAAATGTAGCCAGGTTTTTGATATGCTCCAGCTTGAAAAATCAGGCAAATGTTTAGAACCAAAAATCGAATATGCAGATCCCTAATTTTAAAGCTGTAAATTTTTTATCTCGTCTATGCTTGTGAAATTGTAAAAAAGATTATAGTGCATAAAAGTGAACATTTATGAAAGAAAGTTATAAAAAAATTTGCGTATTAGAAAATGAAAAACTTAAGCTTTTGAAAGTTTGGTATCAAAAATTTGAAGTTATCTCCAAAACAATGATGCAAAGATAAAATGATTACTTTGTTTTTGCAGAGTAGTTTGGCATTCCAGCTGTGTTTGAAAAATTAAAACCAGTTTATTAGATAATTCTTGGAAATGTTGAAAATGTAGTAATAAAGTTGTATTTATTTCTGTATTTATTTTTGTTAGTCAAAAATTTAGAATTTATAAAGTTTTTCTCTATAAATATAGTATAAAATATATAAATGTTATGATCAGGTCACTATCTGTGTTTTTATTATGTATTGAACCATTCTTGACAACCCAATTCCGTAAGGTGAAAGGAATTCCGGACTGGAAGGATAAGAATCAACAATAATGTAGTTAAAGATCAAAATATTGAGGAAAATTTATTGACATGCCTGGGCTGAACTATACTGAATAAATTAATTTAAGATATGTTGTTTTAAATCCACCTATATCTGAATATATTACTTATTTATATATATATATATATATATATATATATATATATATATATATATTACACAACTTGTAAATAAAATACATTTTGGAGACGGCTATAGCCGTATTCCCGTTCTCCTTCGCCAATCCTCCGGTCCAAGGCATGCTCCTCCTCCAAACCTCTCGATTCCATCGAATTGGGTATTCATTATTTTTAAACCAAAAAATTGACAGAACTCAGTTAAGCCGTCCCCTGAACCGTTTTTAACTATTTCTTCGTGCCGTCCCACCACGTTATCATCTATTTGAGAACCTACTCTTTATGAAAGAAATCTTTAACTTGTTGATTTGAATCGTCTGTTGGCGCATAGACTCCAACACCTATTGTTTCGATGCCGTATAGTGTGACAATCATTGTCAGAATTCTAACAGAGATGTACGCATTGTCTTTTATATATTTTTTTAACGATTTTTTTTATAAGAATTGAGACCCTTGATTTAGCGTGTACGTGTTTCTCTACTCCTGACCATATATGAATGTAGTTTAATCTGCTCATTTCCTTGGCCTTCATTTTTGGTTTCAGAGAGCACTATGATGTCCATTTTTTGCTTCGTCATTTCAGTTCAAACTTCCGTTGTCTTGTGAGTCATGCCTTGAGTGTCCAAGTACCAATTTTCAAAGTCCTTTTCTTTGCCAGGTATCATCGTAAGTTTCCATCCATATTCCGAGGCTCGGCGTTAGAATTTTTAGTCAAAAGAGTTTTTTCCAGATGATTAGGTACTGGCCCATCGCTCCAAGCTTGGAGGACCAGGAGTTTCTTCCCTTTTTCGACATGTACCAGTTTTAAGGCGCCAGAAACTCGCCTTTCACCCTCTCTCTGCTGCTATATAACGCACATCCATTACGCAACATATATGCCTTCGAGGACGTGAGAGTAGGATTTACTGGCAGAGCCGAGTTCTGCTTCCAGAACCCCCAACACTTTCGTTGGGAAACGGGTGGACATTTCTTAGAGTTTTATTGCAATATAAGTCGACATCTCATATTACCCCCGAGGTGCATATCCAGTCTTTAACCACCAATATATTACTTTCTAGATCATATACACAGATGGAAATCAAGCATACATTTGGACAAATGGCCATATTGTACAAGAAGTAGGTGAAGAAGGAGATACTGTGTTGGTACAAGATGGAGAAGAAATTATGGATCAATACTTAATGAATGATAAACAAGGTATAAAATTTAAATCTTAAAAGAGACTTAACTTAAACACAAGATGCTATTTTAGATCTATACCAAGAGAACCAGCCAGTTATTAAATATGTTGATGAGGAAGGTAATTTATCAGAAGCCTCTAATATTTTCTATATAGATAAAGAAGGTGTTCCTTTAGGTACCCAAAGCATATCTCCTCAGTATTATTTGACAGACTTTATGGACTCTGTTCCTAATGTTTGTAATGAAGATCAAGATACAATTAATACTAGTGAATACTATGTGGGAGATCAGGATGCAGATGCATTTGTTGATATTAATGATACAAATTGGTAAGACTGTAGTTAGTAAAATAAAAGAACAGCATATATAGATCCATGAACAGGGTGAGTCACTGTTGAGGGGACAGTATATTATGCGTAAACTGTATTATATTGCATTTTTAGATTGTACATCAAAAAATTAAAGTGTATTTTATTTTATCCAAGAAAGCACAATCTTTATATATAGGAATAGTGTTATAAAGCTCATTAAACTTCTAATCCCCAAGCTAAAAATAAAATAGTTTTAAATGTCACATATTTTTGAGCCACTTGTATATTTCAAAATGATCTTAAAATATCATTCGTGACTCACCCATATATGCTGTTCTTATTTGTCTGCATCTTTACTACATAATACATAATGTATTATTTCTAGGTATCTAAATATCTCCAAAGATGGAAATATACATATAACCATTCCTCCAACTGATAATAATGAAAATACAACAGATACTAGCGATGTCCCACAAAAAGTCGATTTAACTGCCATTACAGGAAAAAATCTTTTAACCGGTCAAGTGCTCAGTTTGGATAGTTATATGGACAAAATATTAACACGAATGAAATCGAATCCATCAATTAAATCTTCGAAAAGAAAGCATAATTTAAATGCTTATTTGAATAAAAAACTCAATTTGGGTCTTACGGTTGGCGGGAAAAAGCTGATGGGAAAGATAATTCATGTAGGCTCCAAAGGCAAGAAAGGGATTGGAGTTCGAGTTACAGAAGATGATTCAGATAATAAAAATGAAGATATGCTTTATACAGGTATTTTTTTTTTAATTTATATTAAAGTATGCAAATGGGCAATTTGGTTACGATTATTAAAACCACTCCTTAAGAGGGCGACTGCATAAACTCAAACCGTGACCGTCGGCTTAAAACCATCATGAATGATATAATTAGGGGGAAGTGGAAGTTATGGAGCCTTGACATTTCTGCAGTCTGTTCAATGTCCTAGTAATGCCTTCTCCATGATTCTCTTTTTGCCCTTCTAAGTTGTTTTATATCCAGTCCATGCTTTGCAATAATGGCCCCACTCACCTAAGGTATGCTAATCTGAGAACTATCTCCTTCATACCTCCTTTCTTTATGTCCTTTATCTTTACTGTCGTTCAGTCTGTGGAACAGAGATCACAACCAGTCTTCTGTGATAAGGTCTTGATTTTGCCTCTCTAGATGGGTCCTGATGGTTTATTCATCAAGCTCTTTCTCGGGGACGCGGATGAGGACCATGACGCGCTTGTGCATATTATTTGGATCAATTATATTTAAGCTTGCTCCCTCAGTCCCTCTCACAGGCCCTTAATAGTCTTCACCACTTCAGTCATTCATTTTTTTGTGTACTCGTTAACACAGTTCACCCACATGGTCCCTTCACTAAACGATGTTTTATGGAACTGCAGAAGTTCATTTTGATCTCCGATAGCAGCCTCATTAAGTGCTTGCTCCAGTATGTTAATGAACAAATTTGCTTGAGAAGTTTGTTTTTCTCTTCCCCTTGATTGTTAAGGATGTTAAGATTAAAAGTAATTTACATTGCTTTCCCTGAAGGCATACCTTATAAGAACCTGGTGCTGGGAATAGGAAAGAGTGTCCCCATATGTGATGTTGAAATATTTGTTCACCAACAGTGCTATTTGCAAAATCAAAACTGTCATTAAATAAACTTGAAGTAAGAGTATAACAATTTATTAATTAGATTACCTTCTAATATATTTTCATTCTCTTTCATAATTATGACCTTATAATTTTTGAAAATAAGCTGTAATACATGTTCCTCTAATTTCCTGACTGATAATAATAAATTATAAAATAATTGATCACAAACCCATACATTTTTAATATTAATTTTTCTCTCTTTACTTTTAAATAGTAAATTTCCCTCTTTCCTAGCAATAATATGTTCACCTTCTTTTGCTATATTTATGTTATGCAATACATCCTCAGCGTCCTCTGGAACTAACTCTAGAATTACCTCGAGATCCAAAATTTTCCTTTCCATAGTGGCTCAAAATTTCCATGGGTGTTGCTGGGACACTCAGTTCTTTTGTGTCCCACTTTCTTGCATAGATGACACTGAAAAAAAATATCATTGTATGACCAGTTCTTATGTCCTTGTCTACTGCTTTTATCCATACAAACCAGCATCAATGCCGCTTGAAGTTGTTGCCTCTTGGTTTCTGTGTTGTCTTGCCTCCTCTACCAATAGTTTGCCTTTCACAAAATCCAGGGTGATTGTATCTTGCTTTTGATAAGACATTATGTCAATGGCTCTGATCGATGATTGTTATGCTTCCGGCACTGCTGAGGTAAGTTGCAGAATAAATCCATGTTCATCCTGCTGCTCTTAACTCACGTAAGGTATGGTCAAACTTAATGAGAAACAGGGATATATTACCACCTCTAAATTTTCGGATTCAATTTTGTGTTTAGCAGTGCATTTTAATTTTAATGATTCCAGTATGTTATCTGCTACACACTGTATTATAATCGTCCGAGAACATCATTTTTATTACATATCGCCAATCTACATCTTGTTCTAAAAGTAGCTTCATTCTGAATTCCCAATTTGAGAAAGAGCCTCCGTCAAATGGTTTTACATAAAATAACTGCTGCTTGTCCTCCATTTTCTCGATTGTCTAAATTTCACAACCTTCCAAAGAGCCTCAAAAACTTTATTTTCATATTTCCACTTTTCCGTCTAACTGTCTAAATAATTACTAAAGAAATTATTGCTGGAAGACATTAATAGACAGATCGTTTTTGCGGCACCATTTATTTAGTCAGTTAAGAATACAAGAATACATACAATTAACACGTTTTTCTGATATCAAAACCTAACCTTGATCATCGTTGCCAACTAAAATAGTAATAAACTTACTAAGTACTAAATGTAGATAACCCACAATACACCCGGGCATTTGCAGAAGTCGGCAACCTGTGCCATTGAATGACGTAGCTTCTGATCCATACAGAGATATTAAAAAACAGAGCATTGTAGAGTATTTAATTAATGACACATACTACTGGCTCCTTCTATTTCACTCAACCTGCTTTAGCTCTACTATATTCATATTAATTTACTTCCCTGTGCTTTTTAATAGGATGTATTTATGAACATAAAATTTTTTTTGAACGTGTACCTTCTTCTTCTTCTTCAAGTGCCCTGTCCGTTGCGAACGTTGGCTATTAACATGGCAATTCTGATCTTATTTGCGGCGCTTCTGAATAGTTCGACCGATGTGAGCCCGAACCACTTCCTCAGATTTTGGAGCCACGAGTGTCTTCTCCTGCCTGGCCCTCGCTTACTGTCTATTTTTCCCTGGACAATCAATTGCAGTAGACGGTACTTATCGTGTCTCAATATGTGGCCTAGATATTCAAGCTTTCTTTGTTTAATTGTATTCACGATTTCTTTCTCCTTTCCGATTCTTTGGATTACCTCTGTGTTGGTGACATGTTCGGTCCAGGATATACGAAGAATGCGTCGGTACACCCACATTTCGAATGCTTCTAGTTTTCTCGTGAGCGTCTCCGTCAGCGTCCAGGCCTCCACACCATACAGTAAGATCGGAAAAATGTAGCATTTAACTAGACGTAGTTTTAGGGGAAGAGACAAATCCCTGCTTATGAGGAGCTTTTTCATATTGCTAAATGCTGCTCTAGCTCGTTCTATTCTCGCCTTAATTTCTGTGGCCTGTTCCCATTTTGCATTTACGTTGGTGCCAAGGTACACATAAGATTCTACATGGTCAATTAGCATGTTACTTATCCGTAACTGTCGAGCAGGCTGTTGCTTCCTGCTTATCAGCATCCACTTTGTCTTCTTGAAGTTGAGGCTCAGGCCGTATTCCTCACTAACTGAATAAACTCTTTCCATTACCTGCTGTAATTCGTCTATGGTACTGGCAAGGATCACCGTGTCGTCGGCATATCTTATATTGTTTGTTAACTCGCCGTTTATTTTTATGCCCTCATTTGCATTTTCCATACATTTATTAAATATTTCTTCGGAATAAATATTGAATAGGAGTGGGGATAATATACAACCCTGACGGACACCTCTTTTGATCTGCACACTTTTAGTGAGTTCGTTGCCAATTTTTGCTCTTGCTGTTTGACCCCAGTATAGGTTTGCCACAATTCGAATGTCCTTGTCGTCAATACCTGTCTTTCGCAGAATATCTATCAATTGTTCATGATTGACATTGTCAAATGCTTTTCTAAAATCCACAAAGCACAAATACACGTCCTTATCAACGTCTCTACACCGCTGTATAAGCACCTGGAGAGCGAAAATTGCTTCTCTAGTTCCAAGTGCTTTCCGAAAGCCAAACTGCGATCTATCAATATTTGACTCACATTTATCATATATTCTTCTATGAATGATCTTAGTGAACGCTTTAGTGACATGATTAATCAAGCTTATAAGCCGGTAGTCATCACAGATCTGAGCCTTTGGTTTCTTCGGGATTGTAATAAATGTTGACTGCAGCCAGTTCTCCGGGATTTTACCGCTATTATATATGTTGTTAAAAAGTTCAACTAGATTATCAAGGAACGTGTACCTAAATATAATCAATTATTCCATGTACAATTTGTTTTAGAACCACCGGCAAACATGTTGGGAAATAATTTGATTACCAACTATCAACCAAAAAACATTACTAAAGAATCCGATCAATTTCAGCACATTTCGAAAGTTCTATCGGATTTAATGCGCAAAGAAAATTTTAAAGCGAAAATTAGACAAAGAAGACTTTGGATAAAAGTCGTAGAGAAATATCGAACGAAAGCAAGTGTGAGTACCAAAAACGTATCGTGGATTAGGGGGTGCATGGAGCCGAAATTAGCACCAGTTGAAAATAATGAGTATTTAGAAGACTGGACTTTTGTATCTGATGATGTTATAACAGAGGAGAATTATGCTAAACTCAAGTCACAAAAAGAGTAAGTACAGTGATTTCAGTAACTAAGTAGTTGAATCAACATATTTTTTTTTAAATTTCAATTCTTTAGATTTGTGGATAGGATCTTATGACGTTATTTCTGCATAACCCTGTTTCGTCAGTGATTCGAGTACAAATTCACACATCGGCGAATATCCCTGCTTGTTTCTCGCTTGAAATGTATAGCTACATCTACTTTGATGGCCATAAACAAAAACGATTTAATCGTTTAATTGACGCTGATGAGGCAAGGTTGCGGACCAACGGTTTTAGTTGGTAGGCAGGATAATAGATACCTGAATCTTTGGCACTGCTATCTTTAGTACTTTAAACTAAACTAAAACCCAAATTTTAGGGACTCAAAATGGAGGTAGCATAAAAAAATTTTAAATCCCTCCCCCTCAGACAAATTCTGGGTGCGCCACTGTCGATTTTGATATCGTTTTATCGCCCATATAAAAAACGTGTTTGTGAAAGTGTCTGGTGTTTATTGAGTAAACTTAACCTCTTAAGTTAATTTAACATATTTTTATTGCAGATATTCAAACTACTTACATCTAACGATAATAACAACGCATTACAGCAGTAGCAAAAGTATTATTAAAATAATTATCGATTCGAAAAACGTTGATTGTCGTTATTGTGAGCAGATGTTTGGATCAAAAGAAAATATGGTAAAGCATGTTAATAAAGACCATAACGCATGCGAAGATTGCAATGAAGTTTATCCAAGTTTGAGGGTACGTAATTTAGTTATAATTAACTATAATAAACTATAATATCTGTCAAAATAAATAGCAGACGTTTATATCGCTGACCAATTTTCTGAAGAGTTTTTATTTTTCGTAGTAAACTTATTTGTTATTAGTTATCATTTTTGTATTTTACTACAAACACACGAAATATCATCAATTGGGATTCCATCTGCACTTTTCCCGAAATTGTAATTAATATAAGAATATCTAAACACAACGAGACCGGGGTTCGATTCCCAGTCGGAGAGGACTTTGTTATTAATATTATTACATGGTAAACTAAACATATATGCGTAAGTAGAAAAGTTATGTATATTATTGTCATTTTTAAATACTTATGAATATTGCATTTTAATTTGTATTGTATTATTATATTAATAACAAAATAAACAATGAATTTTACTGCAGAGTATGTGTAAAAAAACTTTTGCGTTCAACTCCTTTCATATATATATGAAAATAAAAATATACATTTTCATCAAAATATTGATTCAATCCTTCATTTACTATACTCCTATTACATGTCAAAAGTTGTTTATTAATTGTTAGTAAGTTGTTATTAATTCTGTTTCTCTTTCTGCTGTCTTACCCATAGCATTACATATGTAATGATTGTGCAGATTGACTCCCAAATAAATTTATAACGGCGAATGCGTGTATAGAAGTGTAACTTCCACCGGCAGTCCCACTGGACTGCCACACCCGTTTTTTTTTCTTAGGCTTTAGTTGTATTAAATGTTCATAAAGATTATGTAAGTAGTGTTTTCTTTACTTTTAATGTTAATAAAAACTTGTTATATTTAAAGTTCTGTATAATCTTTAATACTAGAGATATGTAGATAATTTTTTTACGGAAATCTTGAAAAAGGATGAAACTATCTCAAAATAATAATAAGATCTAATAAATTTCACATGGTATTGAAAAATACGATGAAAAAACACAACTTTATTTTTACACCCCGTATACGGGTAAAACGTTAATATTTTTTAGAAAACATTAATATATTGATTTATTAGAAATAGACCCATAATAAGAGAAAAAAATCATTAAAATCCGATCGTCCGTTCAGAAGAAAAGTAGCTTCAAACTTATGGTATATTTAAGGTGGTGCGTTAATTTTGGGCAGTAGTGTATATTTAGCAGGATCAAATATGTTAAAAATTTAACTGTCCCATTTTTAATTCAGCACTATTCGAGCAATTCTTATTTTTTAATTGAAAGTTGTACTTTTTCAGGAGTTGATGACTCACAAACAGAGCCACAATACTGCTGCCTTTAAAATATGTCCTAAGAACAACTGCAAAAAGTATTTTGTGACAGATCTGGCTTTAAAAAAACACACTGAGTCGCACAGGTTGGAATCTTTTAAATGTTCACTGTGCTCTTACAGGTAAGATATATGTATAACTTTAAAGATTTTTAAGTAAACAAATATTTTTCTTTTGATTGAATTTTAAGTATTGACTTATAAGAAGTTAGGTTAATATGAGTACTAAATTTATACATTTCTTTATTAAAAATCAAAAGGAGAAACAGTTTTATTAGTGCTTTTACTATATTTACACAAATTTACTTTATACAAATTTAATACATTATACCAACCGACATAGAAATATATTCCCTGTTATTCAATGTCTATATAAAAAAGAGCACTTCACCGCTTGGAAGTAGAACGATAAAGACATCTAGGGGCCACGCCCTACCGGTATCCAGTTTGCAACCATAAAACGAAACTGTAGACCGCTGGAGAAGTCGTCCACACGGCAAGAAAGCTTAGTAAATGAAACAGCTTACTTTACACGTGGAAAAGGGAAACAAAAATGGTCGAAACCACATGACGGCACCCACTGAATCATATGTGGATGTCGGTGTCTCGTGTGAACTATTAAAAAAATTCTATTTAAATAAGAAAGATGATAAAATGATTTAAAATAAAAATAAGAACGATGATAAAATAATTTAAAATAAAAATAAGAAAGATTTATGTAAAATGGAAAGTACTTCCAGCGTGTTCCTTACAATTCACCAACAAATGGACTTGTTGCTTTCACATTCCACAAACGAGTAAAAGATTTTGGGAAATTACCGCGAAAAACCTTGATGACTCGTTGTCTTTCAGTCATTGGGGCACGCTCTACCAACCAGATTGATATAACTCGCGGCGAAGGACAAGTGCTACCCGCCAAAGCGTGTTCTGTCAATAGGATTATTTATTTTTGGGGCTGGAGTTAAAAATTATTTCAGGGAATTTATTATACGGAGAGTGTTCAGTATAACTTGTCAAGAAACTAGCAGTCGTTAAAGAAAACGATTCGATTCTATGTTTGAACGTTATAACATAACTGTTCACTCAGTCACTGTCACTACTGGTTGGGATCGGAGCAATATTCAGTGCGTCATTACGGAGTGTGTTATTTCTGAAAGCATTAATCGTGCGATCGGATTCAATGTTAAAATTGGTCATAGTCGTGCATTATTACAATTTTTTTCTTTTAATTTGTAGTGGAGTAAATGAAGCTGACTTTAAAGCTCACTCTTCGACTCATCCGTCAAGTTGTGACGTCTGCAACTTTGTTTTTTTCAACGAAGCAGAATTAGTGGCCCATAAGCAGCAGATTCACTTGTCAAATGAAACCAGTAGACATAAAAAAGTAGTAATAACTAAGCTATATGTATGTGAAATATGTAATCACACATTTTCCCGGCAAGCGAATTTGCATAGACATCTGGAAATACACAAGAAAACGGATAAGCTCTTTACGTAAGTACTTTTTTTTTATTGTTACTTTAATTTTTTACCAAACCTCTTATTTTCAAATCTCCATGTTTTCATCACATCGATTTAAGTAAATATTTAATTTGTATACCAGAATTTCTGTTTTTAATTCTAGGTGTACAATTTGTGGTTGTTCGTATCACTTTTCATCATCTTTAACTCGTCATATCGTCAAAAACCATGTACAATTGAAAAGACCGGATGTTGCTCCCAGCGAAGAAGAAAATTCTATAGCAGTGATGCTTTGATTTAAATTAATGCAATAGGAAATATGGATACGCAAGAAGAAACTTTAACAGAACGCTTAAAATTCACCATGTTTCAATTTCTGTTGGGCAGCTGATAGTTTTCGCTCGGAATATAACAAACTAGGGATGTAAGACTAGAAAGGCATAAAAACAGTGTTTAGATTTTTGATTTATCAGTTGTATTCGGATAGTAGTAAGAGGTCCATAAAACTTTACTAAGAATGTATTAAAATTTATTAGTATAAAAACACCAAAGGCTGCTTTTAGGTAATCTATGATTAAGCAAATTTATGTTGGTTGCACTGTTAATGACAAATCTGTAATAATTCGATTTAAAGGACATTTTCCGTAGATTAAGTGATTTTATATTAAGAATAAGTAAAAATGACATGTTATATTATATTTATTTGTTATTTTTGCGAATATAATTGTATGTTAAAATCATTTTAAATACGTTCATTTGTGATTAAATTTTGTCTACGCGTGACCCATTAAATCTCCAGACCGGAACAATGTGGCAACGCTGGCAGCCTGTCAAACATTGTTCATACTGTTATTCAAACGTGCAATATCTCGAAAAATATAATTTTTCTTTAATTAAATTAATGAATATAGTATTGTTTTGTCACAAATTACAAATGCATTACCGTAAAATGGGGGAAATAGGAACGATTTCCAACGTTTAACTAAAAAAAAAGCCACTAACACATGTTGCAAACATAAAACTTCTGCATTGTTATTTGGGTCTTACCTTCGTCTTTTGATATTTAGGTGTTAAAAATTAGAAAGTTAATACTCTAATCACAAAAAAATCAAAACCTGGTGTTCCTATTCACCCCACCAAGTGGGGTGAAGTGTCAAGGGGCACAGCTGACCTCGACTCGAATGTTCTGACACATTCTGTTTGAGAGTGATTGTTTGTGCCGAGTAAGAAACGAATGCACGCAATCCTGACCAGGGGTGTTGTTCTTGAACATGGAAATAACTTTGCCCTGGCGCTCCAAATATTCTCGTACGTATACCGTAAGGTGCGAGAATCTATTGGGTATCCCCAGTCACCACAAACTGCTAGTCTGTTAACGAGAACTAACTCTACATCTTCGTCAAGAGAGGTCTGACTTCCTTTTTGCTTTGTATTAACATTTTTTGTAAATTTGTGTAAGACCGTAGTGGGTATATTATACTTAAGGGAACACTGTCTGTAACGAATACCTTCTTTTATTTCATTTAGGGCTTCTTGTAGGTTTAAATGTAATAAAACACTCATTACAATAAAAAAGTAAATTGAGCAGTCACTGACAAAAACAAATCGTACTCCATGGAGGTATTAGATAAACAAAAGTAATTTCTAATGTGTGGGGTGAATGGGAACAAGGTAAATATTATTTTCCTATTTACCCCACATATCTCAAATTCATGACGTGAACAATAAAATTTAACAAATAACGTTAACATATAAATCAAAATACATTCATGTTAGATTGTTGTAAAGGTTAGAATATATAAATAAAGAGTACTCGTAAATCTGTTTTGACAGAGATTTTGTACTTACCGAGAAAGTATTTATGATGAGAAATAACCTCAAAATTAATGACTTTGTTTGCACACCGAAAACATAGGAACCAGTGACGCCAACAACACAAACCTAAATTTCCCAATGCCATATCACATTAGCCAACCTGCAAAACTTAAATAGCCCAACGAAAATAATATATGTTTGGGAAAATTATTGTTATTATTTAGTGAAGTTTTGTTCTTATTCACCCCATTTTACGGTAGGCGTTTTCTGGCATAGCTATTTTTCTTTTTGTATGACAATTTTATTTTTATTTACAAACAAGGGAGTTTATTTGCTAAAAGGAGAACTTTTTTTGTTGATAAAATCTCTAAAATAAATTTACGCTTTGTTCTTATTCATTTTTGATATTTACATTTTAAAATAATGTTTAAAAATACTTTCAACCTGTGACTGAGTTAGTTTTAAAATTGTTGGTATCTTTTTCTTACAACCTGCTTTCAGTCGTGTTGTATTCTTGTGTTTTGGGCAGTTCTAGATAAATATTTGATGCACTTTATGTAACATAACATTTACTAGAATTATACCAGCCAAATGTGCAATTGTTATAAAATTTAGATGGTATTTTATTGCAATTTGGATTTAAAAAATTATGTTTTTATTTACTTCTGTATAAACTTTTGTAAATTGATTTATTTGATAATAAATAATAGTTGTTCCAATTTTAATTACACAGGAAATATTAACAATAATGTTACAGCTTTACAGGATAAAAGCCCAGCAATGAGCATAAAGAGTTCATTCAAATGGACACATCTATAAGTTACCCAGTTTGCCAGTGGCGTTCGTGTTTTACGGGATTGTGTGTAAGAGGCATAAAGCATTTCTTGTTTATTGAAAAAATTTATGGATTTTTTTGTTAATTTAAATATAAATATTAATTAACTAAAACAACAATGCAATAAAATCGTTATTTTCACAATAAAAATCAAGTATTTAATGACAAAATTCTTGTTTTGGTAAATTGCCAGCTAACCAGGGATTGTTAAAAATTCAATTTTTTTTACTTAGTCTGAAAAGTGAAAAAATGCCTTTTTTTCAAGGGTTTTATGACGAAAACTATAAAAAAAAATAATAAAAACTAATTAAAGCTTGGAAATTATTAACAGAAAGTGTTATCAAAATATGAAACTGTCTAAAAAATCATATGAAATTAAAAGTACATATAAATACCGTACCGAAAATATGTATTTCAGAACAATTAATAGTTGATGTTAAACACCATATAAATAGGATACCCAGAGTAGAAAGTCACTACTTACGTAAACAAACTTCAAAGGAATTTATAGATGGGGATAAAACCCTCTCTGATTGGTACCGGTGTTACAAGGAAGAGTGTATTAATTAAAATGTTCAGTTTTTGAAAATACATAATTATAGGAACATTTTCAAGTTAGAATTTAATATAAGTTTCTTTGTACCCAAAAAAGATCTGTGCGACCTTTGCACAGCCTATAAGAATGCAGAAATAACAGATAAAGTTTAAAAGGAGAATATCAGGTACATCTCAAAGAAAAAGATCAAAGTCTTATAGAAAAAACTACTGATAAAAAAATGACAGATAAGGGATAAGTGTCTTTATCCCTTTTATAACTAAAAAGAATTCATTGGAGCTTCGTTCCACTCCACCAAAAATCCACTGTTTGATATATAGATGAGCCTGTTGTATTTTCTTCGCCCGAATTTTGCTTCATTGATGTCGATAATGATATCCTTTCCTCCCAATTGCTCAAAATTGTTCATAGCAAAACTTTCAAAGACCTTTCGAGAGAAGAAATACCAGTCAGTAATACTTTATAACAGAATATTCAACTAAAATCTTGCCACACACTGGATTATCCAAATATACCTTTTAAAAAGACTTACTTTTACTCTATTTTGATCATGACACTGATAAACGACTAAAAAAGAATTATAGAAATTCCACAAGAAATAAAAAACACAAAAACATTTTCCACTGAGTAGGGTAGTCTGTGGTTTGTATTTTGTTCTCTTCATTTCAAGTGAATTTCTTTTATTTTAAGTAGTTTTAGAGTCTAGATTAATGCAATTAGCACCGATTACAAATGCATATCTTTAAACGGCAGGTGAGTGTTTTTAAATGTATATTTATAAAAACAAGTATATTTCATGTGGTTTAGAACCTCTGGCAGTGACAAAATGTAAACAATATAATTTCATAAAACTCTTCATTCAATATTATTTACTATACTACAAATATGCACATTTTTTGATGAAATTTGGCATCAGTGTTGACCATAATCTGTAATGCAAAATCAAGATGAGACAGACTATGGTACTGTATTAGACCTAGTTGAATCCTACTTCTGGTAAAAATATATAGCTAATTGTGAAAGATGTTTGACTTTTTAAATTTATTTTAATTTGTTTATACATATAATTCACAATATACTACACAAAATAATATTTTCTATTTTCCTTGGGGGACCCATGCTTCAATTTTGGGCCTAGTAGTGGAATATGGCATATACTGTCCTGGTGTTCCACTTAAATTTTCTGTGTGATCTGCCATCCATTTATACTTTGGTCTAGATGGATCCTTATCTGGGGTAAGATCAGTTTTGTAATGTAACCAGCCAAACCATTCAGCAGGAACCTGGCTTCCATCATATTCCACACCTGAAAGAAATAATAATCTAATAAAAAGAAATAATATAAACAGAAATAAGTTGTTTTATTTATTGGTTTTCTTGATAAGGACCTTGTAATATTTAGCAATTAATTTTACAGTACATTATACTTATAAAATGTAAGTGTAAAAACAGAAAGTGTGACAAACCAAATATTGTGCAAATAGAAGATATAAGATAATATTGACAGGCATAAAACTTAAAGTCTCTAAAATATTTCTTTGGTTAGGGACTAGAACCAGAGCTATTTTGCAATTCAAAATAACTGTCGTAAACTAAGGTATTCTAAAAGTTTCTTAGATGCCTAGAAATCATCTAACTGGAGTGCCAAACTAATATATTTTGGGTCAACTGCCACAACCACTGTATTCATGTTTCATACCAAACATTTAATTGCTGTTGTGTTTTTAACATCCACAAAATCATGTGTTGCTTATAAAATAGTACTGTCTAGTTTTGGAGTGGACTGGCATAGAACAAAGTCTCAAAAAATATTCAGTTAAAGCTTTATAGATAACCTATAAAAAATTACTTTCCATAGTAAGGTGCATATTCAATCCATCGATTTCTGCCATAAAAGTAATGAGGGTTTTCGTAATATTTATTTCCGTATTTGTCTGTACCGACAAGTGTTCCCGGTCTCAAATTATCCATCCTAAAATAAGATATTGTTAAAACAATCTGTTATATAATTTTTAAATTTATTTCTTACCTATAAAGTTTATACAACGAAGCTCTTATTCCTCCAGCTTCTTTGATTGTTTTTAAAAAAACAAAAAATTTATCAATGCCAAAGTATTTGGCCATTTTAATTCGTTTCGCTCTTCAATTGAAAAATTGAAATTAAATAGATTTATTTTTTCCAAAAATGTTAAAATGGATAAATAACTATCATAGATCTATCTTATGTCAGTGAATCTGTCATTTGTCCATATACTTCTCGCGTTCTCGCTTCAAAAAATGTGACATAGAACTAAGGACATCACAGAACACGAATGAAAAATTGGATATTAAAACCACAGAATAATAACGATAAAAGCACAGAATAGGAAAGCAATTATTATTTGTTCTGTGATTAAAGTGAATATGTAGTTGATTAAAAAGTTGAGTGGCAAATATTTTTATAAGAAAAATACTTAGCAAAACAAAACAGAAGGTTAACAAATGACTAAAATTAAAAGAAAATGGAATAATTATTAACATGATATTTATTTACGATCTTACTCTGACGTCACGAAGTGTGACAGATGAATCATACCTTCTGTATGTGTCATGTATCATGTATGTATATCAGCCCAGCAGCTAAACTTCAACCTTTAACACTTGTTTAAAGTTTAAATGATAGACTGACATTTTCTTCAAAGCTTAGGTTTACAATCCTTGAAAATCGATTCATAATATGAGTGATGAGAAAATAATATTAGTCAAGTACATTTAAATAAATTCAACGATTAATTCATGCCTCAAGAGAGTCATATTATTCTTTTTAGTAAAATGGAGGATGGAAGTGATTTGTCAGGGGAGGTTACAGTAGTGGATGTGTATGATATTGCATCTGATATTGGAAAGGAATGCGAAAAAATTATAGATCAGCATGGGGCTGATGCCATGACTGCTTTAATGCCTAAAGTAATAAATGCATTGGAACTTTTGGAAAACTTGGCTACAAGAAATGAAAGAGAAAATATGTTGTTGCATGAACTACAGGCTAAAATATCTCAGTTAGAAAATGACAAACTTGAAAAGGCTGAATACAGAAAGAAGTTTGAAAAGGTAACATATATTTAGCAATAGTTAAAATTTACTGTCTGGACAGTATTTTTATCACAATATAACAGGTCAAATGTGGTAGAAAATGGGTTTGGATAGGAAATATGCAAGATATATGGCATCAGAAAGTATCTTGGTATTTAGGATATTATTGACTTTTTGAAAAAACAAATGAAACTTTGTTTAAAAATAAACTATTGGTATACTCTGTCCACTGAACCAAGTCTCAACTTTCTATCAAATTTATTAGTTAATGTTTTGCTATGTTAAACAAATTTTACTTAAACTGGAGATGGCTAGTTATAGTTTAACAATGTTTGGAAGAATATTAGTAGGACCAATGATATAAAATAAATACCATGATATACTATTTAAATTGAACACATCATATAAATGAAATGAGTTGAGATGATGAAAATGAATTAATAAGAACACAAAGGCCAACTATTAAGAAGAGGGAGGACAGATATCTTTTGAGCTACAATAGGCTGGATATGATAATCAAAAAAGTACTGGACTTACAATATACAAAACAATTGACAAAAATATTGAAAAATACAAGAACACAGTATTAATTGTAAAAGAAGATTCTGAATGGACTCTTAGAACACAAAAAGATTTTCAAGTTAAAACAGTTTCTATCTCTGTTTTTTTTGTTTTATTCTAAAATAATGCAGAGACATATTGCATTCAATAGACTGAATAAAGTGAAACTAAGACTGGGAAGAATTGGGATCAGTTAAACTGCTGGTCAACTAATATCAAATCAATAACTAATATCAAATCAATTCAGTTCCGTCAAGATATTTTCTCTGCTTAACCCTCACTTTAAGGGCTATGGCACATTAGTATGACCACTATCAGACTGCTGTGATCAGTTTTAGCATTGAATCAAATGAAATGGTGCTCACTAGCTATAGTGTGTTTTGTTGGTTGTGGTCAGGTTTTGGTCATTTAACCAGAATCTAGTGACAGCTGTTTCCTCTCTGATCACAACCAGAATCATGACCAATAGTGACTACTTGGTATGTGTAAATTGAACACATTGGCATATAAAGTTTATTAATTAAATCTAAGTTTTTGATTTAACACATTTTAGCTCAAAAACAAGCAATCTTAGACCCATTGTGATTGTGGTTACCAAAAATACTTTTTTGATTCTGAATATACACCTAACGATTTGGCCTATTCTTTATTTATTACTCACATTGCATGTAATAGACTTATTAAAAACACTTTTTAGGAGTTGGAAATCATCGAAGAACAATGGAGATCTGAAACCAAGGAATTGGTTTCCATGGTTTCCAAATTACAAGAAGAAAATCGACGTCTTGTCAAGGAACATAGTCCAAATCATACACCAGCAAATTTAACCCCTACCACAGAAAATGATATTTTGCAGAGGTTAAAGGATTCTGTCGAAAAGCAGAGAGACGAAATTAGGTTTAAAGAAAAATTATTACAAGAAAAAAACCTTGATGTAGATAATGTAAGTATTTATATTCTAAGGCAGTCTATTTCTGGAAAGCACAATGCTAAGTCAGTATATTTTCTTACAGTATTTAAAAGCTTTTCAAAATAATTTTCACAGATTAAAGATTACAAGCATATCCATGTTGTTATCCATATGTTATCCATATACTCTTGTAACTCAGAGGAAATTTTAAAGTGGCTTTTGGAAAATGTACTTGGAGAAATTTTACTATTTTAAATACTTTTTCTAAACATTTCCCAAGCATTGATACTAGGCATTATTTATATTTTGCTATAGAGTTGGAATAAAACAGTGGATAGCTTGTAAAGACTTTTTGGGACATCTGTTGAGACAGCTACCTATGATTTTATATCAAAAATCTTAAAAAAAACTAGAAGCAAAGATGAAAACACTAGGTGCTTTTTTAGACCTATCTCAGGCTTTCGTCTTCGATAGCCTTGATCATGTTCTATTATTACAAAAATTTCATCGTTATAGAATAAGAGGTAAATTTACATGGATAAAATCATTTCTCACAGTTAGGTCACAAAAAGTATGCTTGGAGAAATAGGGATGTAAGATTTACTCTGAACTGGTCAACTTAAAATTAGGCATACCACAGAGGAGCATATTGGGGCTTTTTCTTTTCTTGGTTTATATAAACGACCTTCCAAATGCGATGGTTAGTGGTTCCTCAAACCTTGTAAATTTCGCTGATGACTCAAATGCGCTGCTCTGGGAAAAACATTAGAGAAACACTCTTTATGGTGGCAGACCAAACTCTAACAAATGCTGAACAGTGTTTCATTGGTAATAAGCTGTTGCTTAATACTGATAAGACAGTTTTTGTTTACTTTAGAACCAGCCAGTCACGAGAATAGTTCCCAGATACAGTCAATTTTGGATCACAAAATACAGAACCTGCTAGATCAGTTAAATTTAGATTGTAAAGGAGTTGTTGCAACGTGATCTATTTTCGAGACAAATATAAGACTGGCGTTAGTTTCTGGCTGTTACGAATAAATCCATGATTCATTACCACTCATGATCTATGTTTTTTTGTTTCCCGCGTTGAAGAGGTCTACAGTTTTTTAACATCAATTCACCCCGACTGCTTTCTGTTTGATTTTTGATTTGATCAACAGATGCGGTATCTAATGGCAAACCAATTTTTATCCACAATTCTTTGTGCAAAAATTTTTGAATTGAGGTCTTTGAATCCTTGTCAAGCCTGTAATTGGCGATATTTCATATGTTGTTCTTCATAGGTAAGCACTTTTGGTGCTCTTGGATCGTCGCTAAGAATAATCTGTCCACATTTGAATTATTTATAGCCTTAAGAAATTGTTTATTGATATGGTGATTCCTTTTTTGGATTTTTGGGATACTTGGCTTCCAAAAGTTATAATCTTTGCACGTACCATAGTGAAATTTTGGATTTAGGTTAACTAAAGACAGATAATAATTTTTATTGATGACATTTGATTGGCTGCTTCCTCTATGTCCCAGTAGTCAAAATATGAAAGACACGCTCAGCTTGTATATATAAGTTTTCAGACTGAATTAATTATTCCTGTATTTCAAAACAATATGTTAATATCTGGATGTATATCTATATATACTATAAAAAAGAGCAATCAGAACTCTACTTAACTTGAACTACAGGTATTCATGTAGAGGTAATTTCAAAAAGCTAAACATACTAACAATGGCTGGCACATACATATCGCACCCTCAGTGCAAGACTGCAGTAACTCAAAATTTTATGAAAATGAAGTAATCATGGAATTCGATTGTAAACATGCATATCTATCCCCTGTAAAACTTTAGTAACTTTCAAATGCTTAACCGGCTAAATATTACGACAACAACAGTTTAACTATTTTGCGTTTTTGTACATAAGTTTCGTGCAAAACTGTTGTAACTCTAATGTAACAAAGTTACAACAGTTTTGCACGGAACATTGCAATGGTTTCGATAACAAGCAATAAAAAGCACGAAAAAAGTGAGATATTTGTCATATTTGTTATTTTAATATGTATATCTGTGGTGTTTAATATTAATATACAGTGTGTCTACGTAATCCATTAACGGTCGAGACAATAAACAAAGATTAACGAGACCAATCTATTCATGTAAGTTTTATGTCCTTTGTGTGTCATTATATTTTCCATAAAATGTTTGCGATGTCGTTTGACCATTTATTTATTAGATTGGATTAAAAACACATAAATTAAGACTAATTATTTACAGCCAAAAAGTATTTTTTTTATGAAAGGAAAAACAGTTATCTTAAAACTTGTGTATTAACAATACTGACAGGTTAAAAATATCTATTCTCAGAAAACTTGTTCTATAAAAACTAAATCCCAAACTATATTAAATCTTCATGTAACCTTCCGGGGCGATTGTCGTCATATTATTGTCCCCACGTAATTCCCAACTTTTACTAAGGTAGTGAATTCTAATCCTTTTGTTAATCACTTTACTCAAGGTAGCCTGATTTGCATATTTTTATTATAGTCCTTTTGTTTTGAATTTAAATAAAAATATTCAAAGTTTTACAAATAATGTTTCTACCTTGTTATGGCATTGTCATTACAAAGCGAAGGATTTGTGGCTATCAGAAACATGTGCAGAAATAAAAATATGAAATTGCCGCTAACAATAAGCCGTTTTATTAGGTATAATACCTATTTATTCTAGGTAGCTATCTGATTTCTTGGACTCTATTAAATGTAAAGTTTATTACCATACTAAACCACGATTGATGTTGGGGATTATTTTTTCTTTACTTACCCGATGATTTATTGGAATTTATTAAACGTATATACTAAACCCCGGGAATTACTTTCCCTTTATCTACCAGGTGATTTCTGTGAATACATTAAATGTAATGTTTAGTACTATTCCTATCGTTGTTGGAGATTAATTTCTCTTTACCTACCCTATTAACTCATTAGAAACAAGTTCTCAGGGAAGAAGTACGAGTAGGTACATTTTAGTAGTGTAGTTTTTAATATAATCTGTTATTAGCCCTTGCAAGTGATAGATGCAGAATTAACGATTTCGAAAATGTCAAAATTTAATAGTTCCAGAACATTGAGGATTTTATCCCTGTGTGCGCAGACAAGTGAGGATAGCAACGACATGCAGAGTAAGTTGAATTTAAATTAATCGTTGTATTATAATCTATTTATCTACTCTTGTTTTCAAATTCAATGGTGAGAACTTCTACGACTAGTGTAAACTGAACGAAATAGGGGCGTTCAAAAAAATACTTCTGATTTAAGCAAAATGATTAAAAGTACATAGACACAATGTATTAGAGAAACAATAATACTAAAGTTTATTTATCAAAATAATTTTATATTCGAAACCGCACGATAACAATATTACTACTTATTTACAGAGATTGTTTCATTGTAGAAAGTGTGTTGTGTCTTTTTACAATTTTTTCCGTGCAAAAGTGTTGTAACTTTAAAATTCCAATACTAAAATGTGTAGTGATTAACAATTTTCTCCGTGCAAAAGTGTTGTAACTTTGAAATTCCTAATTTTTTTTAGCATTAATACTATTTTATTTAAATTTTTATTTTTCGTTAATGTAATATAGGCTAAAAAGCATGCAAAATAATAATTAAATGTTAATTTTTCTTCAAACTTGTGTCTTATTTCACCGATATTAGCACGAAAATAAACAAAATCGTCTTTATCTCGAAACTTACTTATTCTGACTTACTGCAGTCTTGCACTGAGGGTGCGATATATGAATGCTTACTTTTCATTTTTTAAAATAGACATAAATTCTTGAAGCACATAACAAACCATAATACTAATACACGAAACAATCTCATAAACTATAATATACCAATACATAGATTAACAGCATCTAAGAAAAACACAGAATATGCTTGTATTAAATTCTTTCATAGACTGCCTTACAGCATCAAAATAGAAACTGACATAAATAAATATAGAAAGTCTGTTCAACAGTTGCTGATACACCTTGAACCATACAAAGTGGAAGAATACCTTCAAGCTGACCTGCAGAGAGATTGAGGACTCTTATCTGAATCTAAATGTCACTGTTATTATTATTATATTTTAATACAGTAGACTCCCTCTACAACGAGAACGGAAATGGCAGACTAATTACCTCGTTATAAGCGGATCTCGTTATATCCAACAACAATAATACTGTGCATACATATGAATATGTAGTTTTCTAAAACATTAACTTTCTTTAGTGAAGCCATTCAGAGTAATATAAGATGCTAATAAATATTTTTTAAATGGCGTTTTTGAAAAAAAGTTGTTTACTTTTATTGTCAATAAAATACATTAAAACAAAAAAGAGTTGTTTACTTTTATTGTCAATGATATACGCTAAAACAAAAAATTTGTATTCTGTAAATCTGTATAAAGCGTATTTTCAAGAAAAACATAAACTACTGCGTCTGCAATTGGAAGAAGTCTGTCATTATTGACTGCTTTTAATTGTTCAGTATTCTATCTATCATATTTTCTAAAAATGTGAAACAGTTTTATGCTTCTTTATTTGCGTTTTTTCTTTGGATAAAGTTTCTGACAACCTTTAAAACACTTTCCACATCTTGTCTATTAGAACCTATATTATTAGGTGTGAATGGTCAACCCCCTACAATGACACTTGTGAATCATAAATTGTAAATTTCCGACTAAGAATCGTAAATTGTAAGAAGTTTATTGCGGACGGCGTTAAAAAGGGTATTTATTTATAGCTACGGTCGGGCCAAAACGTAAAAAACACGTTTTTCAATCTTATGTTTTCTCGTTATAAGCAAATTTACCTCGCTATAGAGGGTTATAGTTCAATAGAAATTTCACGTTACGTCTAATGAACCTCGTTATAAGCGAAAACTCGTAATAACCGTGTTCGTTATAGAGAGAGTATACTGTATTACTTTTATGTTAAGTGTAGGTTGTTACAGCAACCATTATAAATTGTAATTGACACCATTATCTCTATTGACAATTTATATTTGTGTGTAACTTGTGAATCCTGAGAATAAAGCTTTTTCTATTCTATTCTATCTATTGAGAATAGTTTTTAGGAATATTTAAATTTCTTTCAAGATGAGGCATATACCTCAGATGTATGACAAGGTAGTGTTTGATGTTCAGTGTTATATCCGCTCCTAATAAGATGGATAAAAAAATATGGCCATGTAGTGCATGGTCAGTTATGTTTTACCAATCTGATAGCGGATTTTATGTTTATAAATAATATATTTTTCAGTTAAAGACACAAGTTGAAAAATTGACCAGTTCCAGTAAAGAGCTACGACGAAAACATAAATCGATGCAGAATCAAGTGAGAACGCTTTGTGATGAAAGGGCGGACTTCCTTGTGCAATTACAGGACCAACAGAGAGACATATCAGCACTTAGGCAAAGATTAGGTCTTGCTCAAAAAGAAAACGAAGATCTGGTAAAGGTATATTTATCATCTTTATATTTTTAATAATAATCAATATTTACAAATCTTGTTCTAAACATTGGGTTAGGTGTTCTAACGGAGTGTGTCAACAAGAGTAATTATCTTAATGAATGGCTTGGACAGTATCTGTTTAATATATTCTAGATAAACTTAGAAAAGCAAAACAGCAACTTGCTGTTGCGTTTTCTTAGATATGTTTGATCATTTTAATATATCGGTGATCTATTATACAATCTGCTAAAACTTCAAGCATTTATATTGATTGACTGTCTTAACTGTTTTCGAATAATCCACAAATATTAGAACATGTTAATTATTGTACTCCTTAGTTTTCTCTGCAAGCCTCTTTAGAACTAAAAAATGATTATTAGCACCATATCCTTCCCTAAATCCTACCAGCTCGTGCGATTGGTATATATCTAGCTTGGAATTTAGTCTGTTATTAATAATCCTTGTGTAAAGTTTGTAAATATGTGATAACACACGTGTGAGTTGGTAGTTTGGTTTGTTATATCTCATTTTTTATGTATGCAGAGTACTCCAAACCTCAAGCTTTCTTTTATGACGGCTATACTATGGAGTATATAGAAAAATGTTTCAAACAAATCTAATTTATATCAAAGACGTCTATACTTTAAAATTATTTTTGATTATTCAGGGTCAGTCAGAACAACGGAATGAACTAAAGTTGTGCTTTTAAATGAAGCATTTTTGAATATATGTTTTCAAAATATGAAGAGTTTGTATAAGGTTTTCATAATTATCTTAGACAGAGTCATAGAGGTATTGTCTGATCCTTGGATCATGACTTGGGATATTGTGATGATCGTCATGTCTTCTTAGTGTTTTTGATTCTCTGTAAAATGTTTCCACTGTCTCAACGATCTCTTTTCTATATGTTACTGTTTGTCCTATAGTGTTCGTTACTATGCAGATGTTCGTTTTACTATGAGCTATTGTCTAGTTGTCAGTTTGATGCAAGGAGAATCCATTATGCTGCAAATTGGTCTGATGAGTATGATGTCATTATGTATTTTTGGGACTCTTTATAGGTGTAATACACTATAGACTATAATGGGATGTTAATACTTTACCGATTTTTGTTTGTTTGGCCGATAACGCCAAATGGGGTCGTCCATACAGACTAAAAAATACGAAAGACACCATATGGTGGCTTCCGCAACGAAAGTGTTAATGTTCTTTGGTAGTCGGTCAGGTATCACTTAAATTTAGATAATGTTCTGTATATTTTGTTCCCCAGGGATTTGGTTAGGTACTTGTGTAGTTTTTATATCTTCAATTTGTGACTGGTTCTTGAAATTTTCTACGTCCATAATTTTTATTTCAGAATTTTTTTAGAACAATTTTCGGATTAGAAATCTTAGAAACTTTATTTTTACTCACAATAACCCTTATATTATGTAATCATTTTTAGAGTGATGTGCCAATACCGAGCAATATGGCGATGTTCGATTTAGACGACCCAAATAGACCAAGATTTACAACGCAAGAATTGAAAGATATTTTACACGAACGCAACGAACTTAAAGCTAAAGTTAGTGATTTAGAGGATGAATTGGAAACATATCGACCAAAGAAAAAAGAGGAAACGTAGGTTAAATAAAAAATAATAGGATACTAACGTCTAGACTCTGTTTTAACACTTTTTATTTCGATAATTTGGTTCAACTAACAAATAAATCCAAAGAATTTGTGATACTTTGTACCTTGAAGTTCATATTTAGTTAATAATTTTATTTTCTGTCTTCATTTATTTACTTTTTTGTTTATTTTTGTATGTTTTTTGTTAAATTTTTGTTTATTTTTATTCATAGCATCAAAATACTGATTCCATTAATGGAACAAATTGAGATGATATATGAAAATGTAGTAGGTCCAAAACAAAATACTAGTCCAGTTTTAGATGAACCGTAAGTTTATTTTTTTTTTCTGTTGGAATTTTATTTATTTTAATCAATTATTCACTTTCTTTCTTTTTTTTTTGTTAAGTTTCAATTTATATTTCTTGAGTATTTCTGGTAACTTTGTCCGTTTTGCAGCCCCTTGGATGAAGATGCCCCAGTGCAAGGTCCACTTCCATACGAACCTGACGATGCTCCTTGGAAAAAAACAACCGAATCCGGTATTAGGAAGTTGTAAGTACTCTTTTAATCAATGATATATGTATAATTCTACTTTTACTTATAATTTCATGTTTACATCCGGTTTTTAACAATATTTAGAATTTGACTTAATTGATGCCTTTATACAGTGCTTCACAAAATTGGGAAACAGTTTTTTAAGAAGATGCTAGGCAATAAATTAAATTTAATTCAATTTAATGCTACGCCATTCTTTTGAAGTAAAATTCGGCAAGATAACTTACACAACAGCATCGACGCACTGTTTTGTCTTTCGTTGCTCCATATTTTATCATAAATTTGTGCACATTCTGTGTATTTAAATTGTTAAAACTTTAGGTAAACCTCACTAAACATACAACACGCATCATAATATCTTTCTTCAATGCCGAGCAAATAAAAAATTGTTTGAGAATTCGAGCAAATAAAAAATGGTTTGAATCTGCATGGCTCAATCAATATCTCAAACTCAATTGCCAAATTTAGATGTTTGCATAAATATTCCAAATCTATAGTACACTTAAATGCAAAATATATTTTTATTTTCATATGAAATTGTCTTTTATGATATAAATGGCAACGCCGCCGTGGAGAAATTTCGTTCAAGATAGAAAGATCTCGGGTATGTTCATTTTGATATTGCGCAGAACACAAATATATATCCACAAGGGAAATAAAATTCCTGTAGTTGGCTGTATACTATAAATCACAAAAGTTTTGTTTAAAAATCTTGTATATAAGTTATATAATTAAAAAGACTCTTTCGGGCTACATCACAGAACGTTTTCTTAATTACTAAATATACTGGACTATTTATTTGACAGTTGGAACTGGGATCAGTGAACCGAGAAATAGTACTGATTCGGGTAATTTTTTTTTCTTTTTCATCAAAAGTATTTATTTTAATAAACAAGACCAATGACATCAAATCATCCAATAATTATATCTTTGGCGACCAACGATGTAATATACTAAGGTTGGAACATGTTGATATTTTTACATGTAGTTGATCAACGACGGAACTGACGTCACTTTGTCAGCTACAATGCCCAACGTGAATTTGACAGGCGATTAGTGAGAATATCCACGATATTTTAATGTGAAATAGGTAACATTCTGCGTTAAATCAATAATTTAATGTATTCTTTTTGATAAATCAATAAAATCGTTAAATTTTTAATATTTTGCATCCAGTTACATCAGTGGCGTGTGATGCGGAAATACTTACCTGTAAAATATGTATGTTTTGTATGTTTTTATGTTACAAAAATAATATTTTTTAATTTTACAATATTACACGCCATTACATCATTTATTCAAATGTAAATAATAACGAAAATAAATAATTATTATACATATATATGTACCAAAAGAATTTTTTAACTACTTAGGATGCAAATATTTATTCATAGGTTCATTCCATCCTTATAGTACAACATCCCACTGCAGGATCACTACGCTCATAACGTAGTTAATATTTTTACATAGATTTAAAATTAGGAGAATATATTGATAATAAGTTGCCAGTCAAACAGTGGTCACTTTTGAACAAAAATTTTTTTCGTTCCTTTATACTTGGAATAAAATGCGCTCATGACGTATATGCATGTTTTTATATCAAATTAAAGCTAATTTTTTCCTTAATATGATGATATAATGTTGCCTGGGAAAAAATGGTCTCAAATTAGGGTTACCAGCTGTTAAAAACGCGAAGTATCTAAGATAAACTAAAAGACAGCTAGCGAGCAACCCTATTGGTTCGAAGTGTCAGTTGTGCGAGTTTTTAAAGCATGGGTCTGCGAACTGTGTATTCACCAAATAGCAACGACCTTTACGTACCTATCCATCCATTAAATAGCAACTTGAGTACAAATATTTGTCCTTCTAAGATTACCATGACTGATATTTTTAATGGCATAAATGAGCTTCCCAATAAGCTTTCTGCTGGTCCATATGGAGTGCCTAATTTTTTATTTAAAAAGTGTGTCTGTACCCTTGTAATACTATTTGTTATATTGTTTAACAGATCTCCGGAAACCTCTATGTTTCCTTCTTCATGAAAAGAAAGTAATGTTGTTCCTATATTTAAAAATGGTCAGAAAGAGAATATTGAAAATTATCGTAGCATTTGTATACAATCTGCAATCCCTAAGCTCTTCGACTGTCTTATACCAAAGAAACTTTCTTGGTTATGTAAAGGCTTAATATCTCAATCACAACCTGGTTTTCTTAGCAAAAAATCCACTGCAACAAACTTGGTTTGCTATCAATCTGATATATTATCTCATATGGAAGACGAAATAATTTCCAAGTAGCAATCTGATTCTCGAAGCGTGAACACGTACCGTCATTCAAAGCGCTAGAGAACTTATCGTAAAACTACCTAATTAACTAATTAACTAGTAATTATCTTATCAGCATCAAAAAATTGTTAAAGTGAAAAGTAACAAAAACTAAGTGATTAGTCAAACAAACAAAAGAAATATGTTCCCTTCGGGGAACTTATTAGGATTTGATAATAATGGCCAACCAATTTATCAACAAATGAATACTATACAGGATGTCCCAACAATAAATAACCAGAACCAGTCAAACCAAACAGCAGTAAAACCGCAAGTACCATTTTTGTATTTTAATCAAACACCATCTAACCACACAACAAATCAAATGTCATGCCTAAACCAAATACCTATTCCAACCCAAATAGCTATGCCAAACCAAGTACAATTTCCTAGTCAATCAAGTGCACAAAATATTCATAACAGTCAAACCCCTATTCAGTCCCAATACACAACAGTATCCACAAACCCTCAATGCTCACTCCCATCATCACAAAACACCAATAACTACACGGATAGCGATAGCGACGTAGAACTTAATGAAACAGAAAACGAAAATAAACATCCTTGGCAAGAAGTTGGCAATAAGAGAAAAAGGATGAAAAGACAAACAACTTCAGAAATTCCAAACCAAATCCAAACACAAAACAGATTTGATTCCCTCTCAAAAGAAAATCTAGATGAACAAACAGACAATTTATCAAATACACCAAACACAAATATAACCAAAAAAGATCCCTCACCGCCACCAATCTATATTTATGGAGTTACTGACTATAGTGCTATGATAGCAAACCTTTCAACTGCAACTGCGGCCGAAACCTATTACACCAAAACCATTTCAAATAATACAGTAAAAATTAACCCTACAAACTCAGACACCTACAGGAGACTCATACAGCACCTTAGAAAAGAAAACCTTGTACATCACACTTACCAACCGAAACAAGAGAGGGCCTATAGAGTTGTCATAAGAGGATTACATCATTCAACACCCACAGGAGATATCTCGCATGAATTAAATAATAAGGGTTTTAAAGTTCGCAACATAATTAATGTTAGACATAGAGTTACCAAAGAACCATTGCCCTTATTCTTTGTCGATATAGAGCCAAATGAAAACAACAAAAACATATTTAAAATGCAAGTCCTACGAAACTGCATAATAACAGTAGAACCACCTAGAATAAAAAATACAATAGTACAATGCACAAGGTGTCAAAAATACGGGCACTCAAAAAGTTACTGCCTGAGGCCATTCGCCTGTGTTAAATGCGGTGGATCACATGATACAAAAACCTGCAAAAAATCACGCGACACACCAGCAACATGTGCCTTATGTAATGGCAATCATCCAGCAAACTATAAAGGATGTGCTATATATAAAGACCTAGTAAATTCGAAAAATAAAAATATAACAAGCAGCATTCCTAGAGTTGCAAGCCTAAATAGTAATAACACTAATGCTCACCACACACGCCAATCACATGTAACATATGCTCAAGTTGCAGCAACTAATACTTCTTCACAAGACAACAACAATAATTCAGACCTTTCAAATAAACTTACAGAATTCCTCAACGAATTTAAAAATATGTTTGCACAATTGATAAACCAAAACAGCATGATACTAAGCATGCTTACAACAGTGATAAATAGAACGTCGTAATGGCTAACTCACTTAGAATAGCAGAGTGGAACGCAAATGGTCTAACAAACCATGTGCAAGAAATTATACTATTTCTAAAATTAAACAAAATAGATATCCTACTTATATCTGAGAGTCACACAACTGAGAGGTCTTTTATAAAAATTCCACACTACTCTGTCTATTACGCAAACCATCCAGATGGAACAGCCCGTGCTGGTTCAGTTGTAATAATCCGTACAGCTATAAAACACTATGAACTTGCTCCATATATCACCAACAAAATTCAGAGTAGTATCATAAAAGTACAAGCGCTCACCTTCCCATTAACAATAGCTTCTATCTACAGCCCACCACGCCATACCATCAATCTGGAGGAATACAGAGAGTTTTTTGAACAACTTGGTTCACATTTCCTAGTGGCAGGGGACTGGAATGCAAAACATACAACCTGGGGAGCAAGACTGATATCTCCAAAAGGCAGAAATCTATTAAAGATCATACAAGATAATAACCTGAAATACCTAACAACTGGTACCCCCACATACTGGCCCACTGATAACAACAAAATTCCTGATCTGCTAGACTTTGCTATAACTAAGGGAATACCTGAAATACACAGCGACATCACCCCCAGTTTTGATCTACATTCGGACCACAGTCCCATCTTGATTACTTTAAGTACCAATATAATTTGGAAAACTCTTGCACCAAGGCTATGTTCCAGTAACACGAATTGGAATCAATTCAAAGAAGAAATCAATGAAAAAATATCTCTTGACATTCGACTGAAACACAAAAACGATATTGAAGAAGCTGTAAAATATCTAACGGAACAAATACAACAAGCCGCTTGGAAAGCTACTCCTGAAAAGGAAAAAACCATTGATGAAAGGTATAGTATACCCCTCCATACTAGAACACTAGTAGAAGAAAGAAGAAGAGCCCGTCGCAAATGGCAAAGAACAAGAAACGCGATAGATAAAACAAATCTAAACAGGCTCACACACAGACTTCATTCCGCTATCCAAACAGCCAAAAACGAATCTTTTGAAAGATATGTCACAAACCTTTCTCTTGACGACAGCTCTCTTTGGAAAGCCACAAAGAAATTCAAAAGGCCGGTAGTAATGAAATCACCAATTCGGAAAAATGATGGAACCTGGGCTCGATCAGATATAGAAAAATCCAACAGATTTGCAGAACATCTATCAACCGTCTTCTCCACCCCACAGGCCAACGATATTAACGACGGGAAAATTAGAGACTTCCTTAATGCACCCTGTCAGCTATCATTACCACTAAAATACTTCTCACCAAACGAAGTCCTTAACGAAATCAACCTGCTTAACCCTCATAAAGCTCCAGGATTTGACCTTATAACTGGCGAAATCTTAAAAAAACTCCCAAGAAAAGGTGTCGTCTTAATAACCATTATTTTTAATAGCCTCCTGAGACTATGCTATTTTCCAGTACAATGGAAGTATGCACAAATTATAATGATACCTAAACCTGGTAAACCTCTAACTGAAGCCAGTTCGTACAGACCAATAAGTCTCCTTCCGACTTTATCAAAAGTCTTCGAAAGGTTAATCCTTAACAGAATAGAAACAATAATACCTATAGAAAACCTTATCCCAGATCATCAGTTTGGTTTTCGGTCAAATCACTCAACCATACAACAGTGCCATAGGTTAGTCAACAAAATAAAAGAGAGCCTAGAAGGGAAACAAATCTGTCTATCAGCATTCCTCGATATACAGCAAGCATTTGATAGAGTGTGGCATGAGGGTCTTCTCTTTAAAATAAAAGCTCAGCTAACTGACCAAATCTACCTCCTCCTTAAATCATACTTGTCCGACAGATACTTCCAAGTTAAATTCGAAGGTGCTCTATCCAACTACCACCAAATAAAATCCGGAGTACCTCAAGGCAGTGTACTTGGCCCATTCCTTTATCAAATCTTCACTGCTGATATTCCTATTACCGAAAATACACTAATGGCAACATTTGCGGATGACACTGGTATACTAGCATCAGACATCAACGAAATATTAGCATTTAACAAATTGCAAAATCATCTCAATGAACTAGAAGACTGGCTTAAATGCTGGAAAATAAACGTCAACACAAACAAGTCTTGTCAAGTAAATTTCACAAATCGAAGAATTAGATGTCCACAACTACAACTAAATAATTCACCTATACCTATAAAAACAGAAGTAAAGTACCTGGGTCTTCATCTAGATGAAAAACTTACTTGGAAATCACATATTGCAGCCAAACGACGACACCTCGACCTAAAAGTTAAAAATATGAGCTGGCTAATCAACAGAAGATCGCAACTTTCATTAGAAAACAAACTGACCATCTATAAAACAATACTCAAACCAGTGTGGACATACGGAATTGAGCTGTGGGGCTATAGCAAACCATCCAACACCAAGATACTACAGACATTCCAGTCAAAAACTATTCGTATGTTAGCTAAAGCCCCATGGTATGTGTCAAACCAAACCCTTCATGCAGACCTCAACATCCCCTTCATCAATGATGTGATTGCCGACCACTCCAGAAGATACATGAATCGCAGCGCAGACCATCCAAACCATCTCATAGACGAATTATTCAGCCCCCCACTGGTTGACAGACGTCTAAAAAGACTTTGGCCAGAAGATCTAGCTGCTAGGTAAATTCCAGAGAGTCGTCAATGGACGACACCTGCCACAAGCCAAGAACATACAACATATTTACTTATTACTGTATTGAAGTAGATTGTAAATTAACAATAAATAAAAAAAAAAAAAAAAAAAAAAAAAAAAAAAAAAAAATATGGAAGACCATAAACAGGTTGATGCAATATACATAGATTTTTCCAAAGCATTTGATCGTGTAGATCACCAAATACTTTTGGGCAAATTAATTAATGTAGGCTTTCATGTCAGGTTTGTTGAATGGATTAAAAACTCTACATCTGGGAGAAGTCAAAGAGTTAAGATAGGTCTGTCTGACAGTATCTCAGTAACATTTGGAATTCCTCAAGAAGACCACACTTCTCCACTTGTTTTAAATATCCTCTTTAACGGCATCTCTTCCTGTTTCCTAAATAGCACGTGTCTAATGTTGGCAGATGACTTGAAATTTTGGCAAATTATACATAGCTTAAAAGATCAAGCCTTGCTACAAGATGACTTAGACCGACTACAAAATTGGTGCAATCAGAACAAACTCCACTTAAATGTTGTTTTATAAGTTTTTCTCGTAAATTCAATAGAATTGGAACAAGCTATACTATTAATAATCAGCCACTGAATTATGTTTCTTCTATTCGGGATTTGGGTGTTATTTTCGATGAGAAGCTTACTTTCTGTGACCATATAAACTCTATTTCAATAAAGGCATCTAAACTTCTTGGTTTCGTTACTAGGAATTGCAAATATTTCTCCATTGATTCAACAAGATTAGTGTATTGTTGCTTAGTTAGAACTATTTTGGAATACTGTTCAGTTATTTGGTCATCCTATTTTCAGAACAATATTGATACCATAGAAAGGGTCCAGCATAAATTTTTAAGATGTTGGTCTTACCATGTCCACACTACTATTAAAAATCATGATTATTTCCGTATCGAACAACAATTATCTTTACCCTCACTCGAGAACCGTCGTGATATGTCAGGAGCTATATTTATATATAAGATCATACATGGATTTATTGATTGTCCAAACCTGTTAAGCCAGATTAACTTTAATGTTCCCCATCAAGCTCTACGTTACCACAATGTTTTGAATATTCCTTTCCACATAACAACCTATGGTATTCACAACACATTGGATAGATACATGGGGCTATTAAATGTTCTCGATTTTGATATTTTCAATATATCTTTAACTCAGTTAAAAAGATCTCTTGCTTTGTGATATGTATATTGGGATTGTTGAATTTTGTTCTTTTTTATGTTTTGTTTGTTTTTTTTAGTATGTAAGATTTTTAGTCTCGTTTTTTAAACTTTTTAATATTGATTGTATATTAAGTAATTTCAAGTTTTGAATCCTAACTGTGATATTGTATATTGTAATTTAAACTGTTAATGGGATTATCTCGAGTATTAAATAAATAAATATTTATCGACGCATGCTTTAAAAACTCACACAACTGATACGTTAAACCAGTAACGTTGCGCGCTAGCTGTCTTTTACTTTGTCTTTGATACCTCGCGTTTTTAACAGCTGGCAACCCTACGTTGCGACCATTTTTCTCAGACAACCTTATGTCAGCATATAACAGCGTATATTATTTAAAAAATAAATGAACGAAGTAAAATTTTTGTAGAAAAATGAATTACTTTTTTTTCATACACCACTCTTCATTACCATATTATGTTTTATTTTTATTACTACAGTTAACTAGGATTTCGGTTTGGTTTTAAACAATTTTTTCTTTTCTAGTTTTCGGAAGCTCTTTTCGGAGGGCAGTAACGGTAGCAGTTTTCCAAAGCGTAGTCTCTCCACACTGTCTAAGATGGCTCTGTCTTCAACTAGCGAACCAGTGTCTATATAAATTTGAATCGGTTTCATCGTGTGGATCATTGTGTAGTGCCATTATCGAATCTCACTTAGGAACAGGTTATGTACATCATTCTATGTAACAGAAGAACCATTGCACTTTAATTACATAGACAACTAGATCAAGTATAATTTTGAATATTGTGATAAGTTAACGGTAAAGCAGTTAGGGGGATCTTTTGAAACAGTATTTATTGGTACTAGCATATTTTTGAAGTAAGTATCGTTTTAAAATAAGAAAAAAATGAAAAAAAACTATACAGTAAACGTAAATTATGGTAAGGTTTCGCCAGGCAGCTTTTAATCATCTCATTTTATCGCATTTGGTGGTAAATCATGCAAACTAGACAGTGTCGATTGCAATTCTAACCCTTTAGGGATCAAACTAAGCATCGTAGATGAATTGTACAATTGTTAGTTACCCATTTCGTAGGAATAACGATAATACTGTTAGAAAAAACTCATTTAATTGATTTTTTGCTGAACAAATATTATTATTAGAATAGTTTCGGTATACCTGTGTTACATAAAAATAATTGAATTGATTGAATTATTTTTATTATTATGAATTCCATCATTTCAGCTATTTAAGTTTATAATTAGAGGATTCACATGACTTTTTTTGCCTATTTCAGTTCTTCCCCTCTTGGTAATCAACCTTGATTTTAATAATAATAATAATAATAAAATTACAAGTTTTACATGATACGAAGCGTGTTTTTTAAGTAAGTACCGTTTTGGAATTAAAAAAAGACGTGCAAAGATATGGCAATAATTTTATTTTTGCATGAAAGCCTGTACCTTAATCTACTTTTCTACATAATTTCCGTGAATATTGAGGCACTTGTCATAACGTGGCACCAGTTTTTGAATACCCTCCTGATAAAATTCTGCCGCCTGACTTGTTAACCACTGCATCACAAATGTTTTGACTTCGTTACGCTGACCGCCCAGGTGTTTCTTCAAGTGCAGGAACAAATGGTAGTCGCTGGGCGCCAGATCAGGGCTGTATGGAGGATGATCTAGAGTTTCCCATTTAAATGATTTGATAAGATCTTTGGTCTGATTAGCCACATGTGGACGGGCATTGTCATGCAGCAAAACGATACCCTTACTCAACTTGCCACGTCTTTTGTTCTGGATTGCACGACGCAGATTTTTCAATGTCTCACAATAAGACGCTGCATTGATTGTCTCATTACGAGGCAGAAACTCCACTAGCAATACTCCTGTTCTGTCCCAAAAAACTGTGCACATGATTTTCCGGGCAGAAATTGTTTGCTGAAACTTCACTCTTTTGGGTGATGATGAATGTCGCCATTCCATGGATTGTTGTTTCGATTCTGGTGTGACGTAGGCCACCCACGTTTCCTCACCAGTAACAATTTGGTCTAAAAAATCTTCACCTTCACTGTGGTACCGCTCAAGGAAAGTCAATGCACTGCCTAAACGTTGGGTTTTGTGCAAATCCGTCAACATTTTTGGAACCCAACGTGAACACTATTTCCGGAAATTCAAGTTCTCGGTAACAATGCGATACAAAACACTACGAGAATACTGAGGAAAGCAGTCGGACAATGATGAAATTGTAAAGCGTCTGTTTTCTCACCTTTTCGTCCACTTTCTGCACCAAATTTTCATTAATGACCGATGGACGCCCTCTCCGTTCTTCATCATGCACATTTGTGCGGCCATCTTTAAATGCTCTCACCCATTTCCTTACCATTCCATCACTCATAATGTTTTGTCCGTAAACTTCAACGATCTCACGATGAATATCGATCGGTTTTACGCCTTTAGCACTAAGAAATCGTATAACAGCCCGTACTTCACAATCAGCGTGACTCACGATTGTTGGAGGCATCTTAAACATTGGAGTAAACAAGTATACAATGAAGAATCAGACTGTAATGGCGTCAGTGCGTAGGCAAGAGATGTAGGTAACCAGCGCTCATGCGCGGAACGCCGACCGTAGCGCTGCGGCGGCGGAATCGCAAAACGGTACTTACTTAAAAAACATGCCTCGTATTTTCTACTCATCCATAGTAATGGTATCAAATTACTCATTGTCCAAGCTTGTAGCATCGCAGATACCCTACAGAATAAATTTTTCAGCTTCTAATCGTATTGCCGGTGGAAGAAGTCCAGATTTGAGACGAAAATAGGTCATTTGGCGCACCTAATCACAATTGACGTTTTCCAATATTATTTTTACATGAAAGTTTATATTGTAATATCTTATTTTCATATTTTTGCCGTCTAACGAAACAATTAGTACAACAAGGCCGTTTTTTTTTTATTTCAAAACTATACTTACTTCAAAAAATATGCCTCGTAATTGTCTTCCATTTTTTAAATGAAAACTATAGTTGAAAATAATTTTATAGGTAATTTCAAAATCTCCAACTTCCAAACTCCTCTTCCAACAACATACATTATGTCGATCCACTCCTTCACTTCCATTGAGTATTCCTTACAAATACCAAACTAAAATACAAATACCAAACTCTTTGCAAGTCCCAAAGCACATAGAACTTTAGTTTTCTAAGGGTAATTTTTGCAAATATTCTAATCAAGAAGATTGTTTTTAACCTTTAGATATTAAAATCAAAAACCGGTGTAAAAAGTAAAAACAATAATCAGATATTCCTATTTGATATGTATCTTATTCTGCAACTTTAAAAAATCAGTCTTACTGTTTGTCTGTCTCTTTTTGGCTGTTTCATGCAATCTAAAGTGCTTTCAATAGACTAACAATTTTGAAATTTCTAATTTTTTTTAATATCGTCACCCTAAAAGTGTTAAAGTCCATTTTAACTAATTTTACAGGAGAGCAAAAAAACCTTGCAAAAATACAATTATGTTTAAAATATTAATCTAATAACTGTATTCATTTAGAAATGTCTTTATTTACAATATGCTGATGAAATTTATATAAAGATATATTTTGGTTATTAGTTGAAAAGTGCTAATTTTCGCTTGACAGGTTTTCAAGGACCTTTTAAAATAAAACTAGATCTTGTTGCTTTAAAATAAAATGAGGTTATTAATACAAAACGAGAACCAAGTCTTAAATCAAAGTTTTGACGTTTTGAACGTTTTGTCACTATTCATGAGGAAGATCGTCGTAAAATCAACGGGCAAAGTCTTCTTAATCATTTGTAGATTTTCATATTTTCGCGCGGTTATTTTACGCCTTTCTGAGTGTAGATTTTGTAGTTGATTCCAGGAACATGAATGAATATTTAGTGATTTTCTTTGAGGAATGATTGTCCATTCTTCTGTAAAATATATATTTATAGTGAATTTACATTCGGATGAATATCGAATAGCACGAACATCGGTAACTTTTGCATCGCCCTTTACCCTCCCTGGTCGGATACTTTTGTAAAACTGAACTGCATCGAATTTCTTAAAGAAGTCAAAACTTAAATAAGTTCCATTATTTGGAGCTGGTTTCTTTCTTGCCTGCTGGCAGACGGTGACATAATCGGCAGGTACGTTTATTATCCTATCTTTTAGCTTTTGTTCTATCACTGAGTAGACAGAATCCACTTACATTTGTGTATGGCCAGGCTCAAGAAATTTCTGTTGTATTGTTATATTATAATTTATTGCTAAATTCAGTAGGGCATTGGCCATAACACAATTGCGATTTTGATAGCTACAGCCATCAGTGAAAATAGTAATGGTCTCCCCATTCTCATTCTCTTGCTTAGCAATTTGGAGAAGAATGTGGGTTTCCAAAAATGATACCCAAATACTCGCAAATTCTTCGGCGTTTAGATCACCTTCGGCTTTATTGCAAACATAAAAAAATAAATTACTATTTATTAGAGTGTAGAAGCATAGTTTGTGCACTTGTAGTTTTGTTCTATAATAAAGTGAACTGACGTTTGATTTTTGAGCCATCAACACTGCTTGTAAATCGGCTGTAAACACATACTTTCCCATCTTTTTGTCCTTTTCCTTTTCTTCTCTGGCTTCTGTTTTTCTTAAAATGTGTGCTTTATATTCATCTTCCGAAATACTTCCATTCTTGAAACAGATGCATTTTTAACACTCGCCCTTTTTCAGGTGGAACAAGGCAAAATTCTCGTTGTCAATGGTATGGGAAAAAGTCTCTATTGATATCGGTTCACTTTTTTTTTTTAATTTGCACCACTCGTTAACATAGAACTCGTAGAGAGATGGTTTTTCTGGCCCAAAAGAGTTTTTTCTTAAAATACTTGGAGCGCGAGCTTCAGAAATGTTTTTCCAATGATGAACTGTCCACCTCCCTCTCCCAGCGTATTCAAAACATGGTTTTACACAATATTGCAGCGTTTGTCTCCTTTTTGTCTGCTCAGTTTTTTTTTCGATTTCTTGCCTTTTTGGGAGCTAGAAAAACAACATGACTGTTTTTAAAAATGTCTTTTTTCCCCCAGGTCATTTTCCAAAATGCTTCAAATATCTGACGTCTGTCTTTTTCTGTCAAGGACAGACATTTTATAGCACCTGTGTCTTTTTTGCATTCCCTTGGTTCTTCATAGTTCTATTTTCCTTCTTTTTTTCTCTTGTCTAAATATTCTTTTTCGGTTTCCTGTAATCGTTTATTTTTTTGTGCAAACAAAGTTGATTCCTGCACTTAAAAACGTTTTTTTCCTTTTCTTACTCTTTGCTGGGTATTCAGTGATGCTACTTGACTCTGTATCAGAGCAATCGACAATCTTGTAGCTCCTGCTGGTGTCACTGTCAGAGATATCAGACACAGGAATTTTAACACTGTGTGGCAGCTGGACATTGCTATCATCAATATCATTGTAATTGTTATTATTAGAGGTGCTACAAATTTGGTTATCATCGTGAGTTTTTGGTTCAATGGACAATGGCTGTAATTCATAATAAAGCGTACCCTGATTCTCACCTAGATCATTGGATGTATTTAGATCAGGAAAAAAAGGTTTTTCAATATCAGATAACATATCAATAACCTCAAGTTTAACATTCTCAATTGTTACTAAACTGTTATTTTTTATGTTGGACCCAATTATTATTGATGACAGCTCGTGGTTCACAATTTCCGATTATTAATTGGCATGCTGGTGTCGTTAATGGTGGTGATATTTTTATTCAAATTTTTTCCTGCGTTGATTTTTTCACACTCTGTCAATATATCTAAACATTTTTTGAACTCGCTGCATCTGTAATTAAAAAGAAACAGGTATTAGGGACTCATTGAAATAAGGTTGGATATAAGGGAACGGAGTAATAAGGCATACCTTATAAAAGTTGGGTTAAAAAATTGATGCTTGAAATTAAAGTTGCACAGTCTGAACACTGTATTTTATTGCTTGCTTTATTTATTTTTTAATATACAATGATATTTGATTAACCTTTTAAACAATGTTTTGGGTGCTGTAAAAATACGTTATAATTATTTTTAAGCATTTGAGTAGAACTTAACCCAACTTTCAGGTCTTACAAAGCAATTAACAAGATACCTGACAGATTTTATGAGAATTAATTTTAATCCACAATAATATCATACTATTAAAATTTATTAGTATAAAAATAACTTACCTTGTATTACTTCACTAAGTGTAACTTTCAAAATAATAAATAATTATCACTTGATACTTTCGACAAAAATTTGCGACCGTGCTGTACCGAGTCTAGACATGAAATGTCTATTTACCTTTAAGAATCCAGATTCTTACAGATAGCAGGTTTTCGTATCAGGTAATAGATGGTATTTTTGGCATAATTAGGAGTTGGGTGGTTAACAGCTCATGGAAAAAGGCAAAATAGCTTTCTAACCATGCAAAAATATTATTTTACATTAAAAGTGGACTTAGCAGGTTAGCACTTTAGGGTGACGATATTAAATTTTATAAATTGTGTCAATATTTTCGTCACTGTTTGATTTTTTTATATTAATCAAAAGTTCTTTATATCTCATAATAATAGAAAACTTACTTTTTAATATTTCCTTTGTCACTTGTCGTGAAATTTTATACGAATATGTTTTGGAAGCTGATACATCCCATGAATTTGTTTTTATATCTGATTCTCATAGAGGGCGCTAGTTACACGGATCGTACTAAGTATTAGTCAATATAACTTTTTTAAGAGGATAATTATTAATCAAAATTTCAAGTAAACTTAAACATTCAATTTTACGCGAAAAAGGTACTCTTGGTAAAACTCGGTACCTTTTTCGTGTAAAATTGGATGATTTTTAAGTTTACTTGAAATTTTGATTATTAATTATCCTCTTAAAAAACTTATATTGACTAATACTTAGTACGATCCGTGTAACTAGCGCCCTCTATGAGAATCAGATATAAAAACAAATTCATGGGATGTATCAGCTTCCAAAACATATTCGTATAAAATTTCATTACAATGTTGCCAGTAGTTTCGGCAAAATCGTAAAAAATGCGTAAAATTTTTTTTTCTTCAACGCCCTGTACCTTCAAAACGGATGGCGTTACAAAAATTTTTTACTAAGCAAACCCCAATTATTTTTCAGTTTTTTACTTACCCTAGAGACGGGGTTACCTATTTTTGAAACACCCTGTATACGAACGATAAATCATATAAAGTGAGAGTAAAAAGTCAATTCGTTTATTTTAAAAATAAACAAAATTCGGAAAGTTTCGGTAATTCGATCAACCCCCATCAGGTGACAGCCAAACCCATTTTTTCTTTAAGTTTTTTAACTTAAAATCAGTCTTCGTAGATGATTAGGTAAACAATCTTTCCTGTTGTTTTGTTAAAACTTGATTTCACCAAAATACAATGCCAAGCATTGGTAAATATTTATATGGTTATATATTATCCATATTAACGAAGAGATTATGAAATATTTGGAAGGCAATTATAAAAATATTTATAGAAAAGTTGGAATTTTATAAAGAAACACTATTCACTAAGAATTGTATGTAATAAACATTAGTGCCGTTTGATGAAGACATATTTATAAGTATTACTATCAAAACTAGATGTGTTATTTTGTTTGAAACATCATAGTTTGTTTATGTTTATTTTTTCATTGTTTGAATCTATACATTTCAAATTAGGTGAGTCTGTAAGTTTAGTCTTATGGTCTACTAAATGTTAGAATAGCTTAAAGCTTGACTCAACTCGGTAAAACGATTACCGGAAATTAAAACTATTGAGTAGTAAGAGCCAGTCAAGAAGCTGGCTACAATATCTTCCTAGTATATCATTTGGCTGCAGCACAATTGCTATATGATTGAATTTTTTATACACATGGTACTGGCATGTTTTTAAAGTAAGTCTCTGGGTTTACTTTATTACCTATAATGGTGGGTCATCTGAATATAGACCAGAATAAAAAGACACTATATAAAAGACCTATACTCATGTCATCAGAGTAGATAGATAGGGTCGGTTCTGGACCACTTTTCAAGATAACGGCCGTGACATCAGCAGAATACAAGTTTACTTCTTATCATTGTGCCACAAGGCCACGGCCCCTTACAATGGTGACGTAGGACCGGCTCCATCGGCGTAGCTAGCCTCAGTTTTCAGGGGGGCCTAGGCCCTAGTGTACGGTGGATTACATTTTTTTTATTTGTCGTGCAATAAAAAAATAAATAGAAAAAATGCGTTATAATAGTATACTGGTTTTATTTTTTTAATATACCTGATACATATAATATACACTGCCATAAATATTTACAAAAACAAAATATTACTTACAAGAGAAACTTACTACTTTGTTCACTAAACGAATTTACAACACTCTCCAAGTCTATGTCTATATCTTTTTCTATATACAACAAAGCCAAATTTGAATGCCTATCTTGAGTCATTGTCATTCTCAACCAGTTAAAAATCCGCAAAAAAGAGTTGTCTCCTTATTAACGCTCTTAGCATTTCGAAAGAAGTGTTGTCAGAAGTGTTATCTCACCACTGTTCAGGGGCATGTTCACATGTCAACATTGGTCAGGGGGACGTGGCTTTGAGACACGAGGATACGTAAACCTGCATTATGCTGATGTCACGGCTGCCATCTTAAAAAGTGATCCAGAACTGGCCCTAACTATCTATTCATTAGGTATTCAAGCGTAGAGATGTCTGAAAAAGTGAATCAGAATTTTCTGATTTAAAAGAAGACTGTGTCTGCCTAGTGGCGTTATGAGTAACTTTCACAATGAAAAAACCCTTCTGAGATCTGCTATCCAGTGACTTTTGGGTCTTCTATCCTATTTTGGTCCTAGAAATTATTGCAGTAGGACATTGGGATGAAACAGAGTCTCTCATAATGGTTGACACTTCGTTCTTTGATTATGTCAACTGTACGTCAACCAAACCCCAGTAGAAAGAGTGACGCACTACAATTATTTGATTAACAGATTTTTGTACAAGACTTCTCTATGCCAAACTGTATTAAAGACTTTATTATAAAATATAGTAAACTCTTATGGTGGAGCTATAACGGAACTGTGTAGAGTTGAGCATACTGATTGAGGAAATTGAGCAGCGTGTTATTGTCTGCTCCTTTCCACTGTTTTGTTTTCCAATAACAAATTTTTTTGTCATGAAAGGACATTGTCCGCTTCTATCGTCTTCATGCGACTGTTTTGAACAGCTTTTTTTCTATTTACCTACTATTTCTTTACCCTTAGTGATTTCTCGATCAGCATCATTAGTCACGATAAATATCAGCCGTTTTAACACTAACAGAACAGCATTCTTAATCATAGAGGATTCTTAATCGCAAGTCAAGTTACATTTTGCGCCTGCGCCAAATACCTACTGCAGCGCTACAACGGTATATTTTTAAAACTTGACATACTTTAAAAACATGCTCGTACTTCCAGTTATTCAATTTATATTGTTTTAGTTTATATAATTTTCAAGCAGTTTGCCGTGTCACCATACTAGTTGTTGTGGTCATGTTTTTTAAAACATCGTTTTATTCTGAGTGACATTATTTTTATTTTCAAACAAATAGGAACTGATTGTATTAGTTTGATTAATTATAATGTTTATACCAATAATTAATTAGTTAGGAGTATTATTTATATTATTTCATTTTTATTTTGTATCTTTTTCGAATCTGAAGTACAGAAGGCAAATTTGTTTAAAGATCTTTGGCCCTTATTCGATATAACATGTTTTTTTTTTGTTGATATATTAACATTATTTGTATTATTACCTTTTATACTCATTTTATATTGTTTTTATTTTAAATATATTACTTACGTTACTGTACTTGTTCGTTTTGTATTATTATACCCAAATTATCTTCTTTGGTTATTTAAATCTTTTTTCGATGGAGTCTGCTGTGAGAAAAGTGACAAATAGTAACCTTAACTTAACGATTTTCTTATTTCATAATTCTGTGAACTATCCCGAGAACTCTGGGAAAGTGACAATGTGAAAATTGAATGACATTCAACGAATTTATAAAGACATGCTTAATGAAATATTCGAATCGTCAGCTAGCCATTACAATCAGAAAGCGGTGCCAAAGAATGAGGACGAATTTTCAGTAGAAATGAAGATTTAAAGGTTCTCAGGCAGCGTTGTGTGAGATCTTTTATACTTTTTAACATATATTCACCAGCTATCGCAAAATTAATATTATTATAATAATAATTAATAAGAAAGAATTACTAGATTCCTAAAAAGCCCAGGATGTACAACAAATGGTTACCGAAGTGAAAAAAGTCAGTGAATAAAAAGACATTTCTTTTTATGATGATCATCTAGGTAGTTTAGGAATACATGGAGAACAAATAAAGAAAGTATAAATATAACTAATTAATGAAAATAACAAGGACACGGAAGAAATTAATGCAAAAATGAGATGGCAATAAATGCGTTTAACAAAATGAAAAAGGTGGAGCTTGTCTCAAAATATATCATCTTGGCTTTCTCGTCTTTAAAGGATTAGTGATATTATTGCCATTATTAATTAATAAACAGTTTTAAATTTCAATTTCGTTAATACTAATTTATAGAGAAACATAGGGAAATATAATAGATTCTACTATCATTTTAGATACTGTCAAACTAACAACAGATGACATCTTGAACACTTCTTGATTAGATATCGAAAGTATTGTATACGCTGAACTGGTATTGAAGTGGAGATTTCAATAAAGGTACAATATACAAGGTGTTTTATTTAAAAAAACCAAAGTGACTAGTGTCAGAAATTTCGAAAAATATCAGAAAATGGTAAATTTGGCAACATTGTAAGCATCAAATTTGAAATCTACATATTACAGAATAGTCGTATTCCGGTTTTTGTACAATTCGGACCTTCCATTTAAGACACAATTAGGCGTTTCCAGACTTTTGGTTTACTCTGTACAATTACTTGAATTTATTTAAGTTGCTCCACTCTGTATAGTGAGGTTAAAAAAATAAACAGGTTTCTTTATACACAGAAGATGGTAGAAAGATTATGAATAGATCAACGAGCACATTGTGAGGTACCTAATACTCACTAGGGTCCAAGGAAAACTGTAGTAACTCAAATTTTCCACTTTATGAGTTACGACAGCAAAAACAATAAAACATGATCTCTCTTCCCCAGAAAAGAATCGTATGCCAGTAAATATATTTATGCAACATTTATGCAATATTTATGAAAAAGTGGGATTTAGTGCTCATCATGTGAGACAGGTTGCCAAAAAACAAGTAAGTATTAGTGCAGAACAACGGTCTTGAAGAAATTACTCTCGAAAATATTACTTCTACATTCGCAATGAAAAACAAGGTGTTTGCAAAACTATGTTCATGGAAACCTTTAACGTTTCAAAAACTTGGATCACTACAGCATTAAGAAAACTGAAAGATGGTGGATCATTAGAGGAAGATAAACGTGGAAAACACACGAACAGACCACATAAACTATTACCACAACTTATAGACAACGTAAAAAATCACATAAATCAGTATCCTGTAGTCCCTTCCTATTATACGCGTAAGAATGCGACGTAGATGTACCTTGAAGAAGGGCTAAATATCCAGAAAATGTACCGATTGTACGAGTATTGTAAACAAAATAACATCACTACAGTTGCCATGTCACGCCAGTATAGAGATATTTTCAATGAACAGTTCAATATTGGCTTCTTTAAACCAAAAAAGAGCCAGTGTACCTTTTGTTCTGGCTAGAGATACTGAAAAAGCAAAATTGCTCGAAACCTTTGAGTCCCATATGAAAAAAAAAGAAGTTATCAGAAACTTAAAAGACATAAGCAAACAGCTTGCACTAAATGATAAGAGCTTTTGTGTGGCTTGCTTTCACCTTCAAAAGGTTTTAGCTACCCCTTTGTCTAACGTAAGTGATTTTTACTACAAAAGCAAATACTCTACATATAACTTTACAGTTTATGTTGTTGGCAATAATCAGGGTTACTGCTATATCTGACATAAAAGAGGTAAAAATAAAATTGCCAGTTGCCTATTTTTAGATCTCAAGGCAAAACATAGTATTAAAACGATAATATTCTACTCAGAAAACTGTGGGGGATAAAATAAGAATCGATTTGTGTTTTCGATGTTTGCTTTTGCTGCTGCACATTGATATTGTTCACAGATTTCTGGAAAAAGGCCACACTCAGAAGAAAGGTGACATGCACGCTGTTATCGAAAATGCAAATAAAAGGCAATCGGTTGCATATGTGCCAGAACAGTGAGTCACATTAATCAGAATGGATAAAATTACAGGAAGAGTTTATGATATTACGAAAATGTCCCAAGATAATTTTTACAACTGACTGATACCAAGAATTGGAAAGTTGACAACGAAAAAAATCAGTAAAAATTAGCAAAATACGAGAAATAAAATTTTCGCGTGAACACCAAAATTCTATAATGTTTAAATACGAATTCGATGATGGTTTAAAAAGTTGTGACATAAAATTAAATCGAAAATAAAGAGGACGGCCTTCCACTATCATCAAATTTCCACCGAAACTGTATAATGCACCATTACCAATTGAAGAAAAAAAGCTAAAAGGATTACTGTGGCTGTGTAATACCGGCAAATTACCCACAACGTACCATGGATTATATAAAAATCTTAAACGTGAATCAGTTGAGACCGAAGAACAGTCAGAGGAGGAAAATTGAATTAAAATACAAAACTACAAATTAGATCAGTAACTTCTTCAAAATGTATTATATATAAAAAAGTTAAGAAGCAAATAATTCTGGTATTTATTACTTTAAAAATATCTCCATCGGAAACTCAGTAACTCAGTCACTTATGACCATTTCTGTCTTAAATATGTTTTACTCCTTCGTTGGACCAGTCGAACTATAATAGCCGTCTATGCTGCAGTAGGAAAAGTTGGCGAATTAAAATCCTTTTTCGAAGATCTACAAGATGTAATAAATAAAAGAGATTACCTTACATTAATCGCAGACTTTAATACCAGAATTGGCAATATACTAATACAAATTATTGAAAATAGAAACAAGGAAAAATCCAGCTAAAAGAATTAAAGAAAATTGATACAGGGTAACTGAAACAAGCTCTACAAAACGTAGAAAAGTAACAGAATTAATTGGCTTCAACGTTGAAATAATCGACGATGAAAGAAAACATGACATTCTGAAAGGACAGATTGACTATTGATATTGATGGGGTATTTGCATTACAATAGGTAATAAAAACCGCCGGCGGAATTCAATCAAGAAACACATTGGCTTCCTACACTTCAAAAACGCATTTGATAAAATAAATAGATACACTACTACTAAAAAGAAACTACTACTACTAAAATAGAAAAGAAAGAACTAGCAAACATCAAACGAAAACATATAAACACTATTAGTAATACCTATCATAATAACGGGAAACTATCAAGACGAGTTTGCTATGATTTAAAAAAATGCAAAAGAGTATTCAGAAAACAATGACAGTATTATTTGCTGAATTTGAATGAAAGCAATTTCAAGATTACATTTTTATTGTAAAATTCATATAAAATCGTTTATATTTGTAATTAATTTAAAAGTTTAGTTCTAAAATGAATAGCAATATAAGCCACCACGATTGAAAATACTGCTGCTAAAAGTTCACAAGATATCCAAGGTCCCCCGTATACACCAGTGTGGTTAATGTTTATTATAGTAAACACTGGAACATGAGCAAACGTTTCACCAGCTCGTACTGCCTTTTTTAAAGCAATGTATCCAGTTTCGTTATAAATTTTTATAGCAATATTGCCCGTTTTTGCGGTTTTCACATCTTCAGTCCAACTAATTTGGTATTTGTTGGGTCCAACGGAGGCCACCGGTGACAAACCTTCACCTAATAAAGCGTATAAATGTCCAGGTTCGCCGTCTTTACATTTTACAAAGAAATTAGAAATGTAAGCCACGTGTTTTAAAATTGTTCCATCTTGAGTAGTATAAGGTGTTGATATTACTTGTGGACTATCACAGTGTTGTCCATTTATTGCGACAATAAGTAAATTTAAGAATAATAGCAACATCATATAGGTTAACAGTTCACTATAATTTGAATGTTAACCGCGATCAATATTTGAGCTTGACGCATGATGCGCAGACGAATACAGCGCAGATACAATTATTTAGGCAATTTTTGATAGAATATAAGAAACACACGAATGATCTTTAAATTTAGTTTTGCCTTTATTTTGGATATTTGGATAGCGACTGTGATAACATCAGCTGACACCATTCGCTTGTTTTTTTTAATAAAAACCTATATTTTTCTGTCAAAATTAAATAGGTAATTAAATATCCGTCTATTTCCTGATATTTTGTATCCCACATCTCATTTTTAGGTGATTTGTTTCTTTTTTTATTATGTTAGTATTTTATGAATTTTATTAATGTGTGTCCTCCAGTTTTGAAAATTTTGGCTGATATGTTATCAATACCTGGACACAGAATAATAAACAATCAGAATGTCCACTCTGCTTGAAAAAATAAGTACGCGCATCTCGTTCGCGCAGACGGAATCCGTTGTTTTAAACGGAACCAGTGCTGTTCAGTGACATTTTATCTGGTGTGCATAGAAAAATTAACCCGGTTTAATTTATTTACGGCAACTATAGACATAATATGCACTATTTTATTCGTACTTTTAGTTGAAGAATAGATTAAATTATTTCAAATGTACTAAATTATTAATCTCCAAAAAATTTAAATTACAGTTCTGCCGTAGCTTGTCACAAATTTCTCAATTCGAGTCTATGTTTCCGTTTAAAATATGGCGATGGCGTGCTGACAAACTTCAAAGGCGGCATCTGAGAGTGGGCATTCTGATTGTTATTTATTCTGTGCCTGGAGCTTTAATATTCTTCAGTGCTTTAATGGCATCCACTATTTTCGTATACACCCCCAAAAAAATTATTAGGGTTTCTTGTTCAGATATCTTAGTTTTAGATTTTAATGTCTAAAAATATTGAAAACGTAAAGTAAGCATGAAAAGACTGTATCAAATTATGGTTCAGTTGATGAACGTTAATGCAATAGGTAGAATTTTCTCTCATAGTCTGAATCTACTATCATAAGGTTATCATCATCATTAACCTGTATGCATCCACTGCTGGGCTTGTTCTCTAGGCTGATAGAAGTCTAATTTAGCGTCCATTCTTTTTTTGATAATTTTTGTGAAAGGTTAATAGTAAAGGTTATAGTTAAGGTTATAGTTAATGTTAATACTATATAGTTAAACATAACACACATTAAAAAAAGAATTTTATTTTATTCACCAAATTTGTTTTAACTATTTTAAATCCCAGAATTTTGGTGTATATAATCCCGAAGAGCAGGTACATTTACGTATATTCCAGGATAACCGGGCGTAGCACAATTGAATCCCCAGGACACCACACCATAAAGGGTTCCATTGATTACGAAAGGGCCACCGGAATCGCCCTGAAATTGAACATATAAGTTATAATTGAGTATATGGTTAGAAATTGCTAAAAATTATTAGAAATTATTCTTAAATAGTTTATAAAGGTATTTTGTCAAAATGTAATCTTACTATAATTACTAATATTATGGCAGGTAAAAATATGCGATAAATTATATCATCATCATTATTCAGCCTGTTGCATCCAGTATTGAACATAATCCTTCGTCAAAAGTAGTTACACCCTTCTGCTCTAAAAAGTTTTATTTTAAAATCCTTTATAAAAGGTATATAACTAAAAGACCCTTTCGGGCTACATCACAGAACGTTTTCGGACTAAAAAGTCCACCATCCATGTATTATTACCAGATATACATCGGCCAAGCCACTAAATATCTGAGTAAAAACCCTTAAAAAGTTACAAAGTTTGTTGTGTGTTACATTCTTATTAAAAATGTGTTGTGATGTTATTTAAGTATTTAACAGATACCCTGCATGGCAACTTAAGACTCCCAATAGGGGTTGTTGCTGACTCTCAGACCTTATCCGAATGGATTCTAGATGGCAACAGTCGTCTCCATTCTATAAAATAGTTTCTAATCATTCTAGTCATTATTTGTATTTAGGTTTTTGTATATTTTTTATTTTTTATTTAATCTTTGTAAAAGCATCTTTCATTTATTGTTTTTGTGAATTTTACAATATTTTTCAGTTTTAAATATAAAATATTCTTTCCAAATTGTTTAATATTGCAAAGCCACTGTACAGCTGTTTTTATTGTGTACTAACTCAGGTATTTCTAGCTAATATGAAGGGTACAGGGAAAAAAGGAGGTATGCCAAATGACGGGCGAAAATGAGATAATTAGACCATATAGTGGCACAAACTGAATACTATTTCATGTAAAAAATTCAGATTGATGAAAGAGGTTAATCAGAACGTAACACATATTTTTATGTTTGTTATGCAGAGTAAAAAAGGAGACATGTCCGAGCGCTACAGGGAAAAAAGGAGGGATGTCAATGTAACCGATCCCGACGAAGAGGTTAATACGTTTAGTTTGTACGTGGTTCAGAGGTATTTAGAGATATGTATGTTTGTTTACTGAACCTGAAAGGAGAGTTATCAAGTTGTAAATGAGAAGAGACTGGACTCTATCCAAATAACTTTTCCTGTTAGGGGACATTCCTACCTTGAATGTGACAAAAATTTTGGACTTGTCTATGTCTATCAAAAATCAAAGACCGAACTTTTTCAAGACTGGACAGAAGTGTATAAAACGATAGACTAAAACCATCACCGTTCCATGTTGAAGAAAGTCCTTAAGAGTATTTTCGAAAGTGGACTGAATATTTACGCAAGCATTATAAAAATAAATGCCCTTTCCCATCCGCGTAGTAAAAGCTGTTAGAGATCATCCTCGTTTTTTGTACTACAGAACAACATTCAATGGAACTTGGGAGACAATGTTAATGACAAGACAACTCAATGTTAATGACAAGACTATAATCTTTGTGCCGTTTTGAAGTATTAAAATCGCTTTATTTCAGAATGTGTTATTTCTGAGATACCTCCTTTTTTCCTTGTACCCTTCATATATTTACTGATATCAGTATCTAACATTGTAAGCAGCTGTTCGCTCTGTTCTGTATTTTGCAAAAGTTGCTCAAGATATTCCTTGTTAGTGTCGTGGTAAATTTGTTATAATTATTTTACAATCTTTTATTATTTCATTAAATCATTACTAACCTGACAGGAATCTCTTCCGCCTTCTTTGAACCCGGCACAAAACATTCGTGGGGTTAATGGAACACTAATATATCTCGACTGACACCATTCGATCGGTAGTACTGGCAGTTCAATCACTCTAAGTGTATCTGACATATCAGGGAAATTATTAGAAATGGCACCCCAACCGGTAACAGTACCTACCCAACCCACGGTTGGCCGTTCGTTTCCTTTTGGTAGTTTTGCAGGTTGAATTGATGACGATAAGCTTAAAGAAAAACAATTAATTATTAATACTAATAGTTTTTTAAAAACAACATTATTAAAAGGCGTAAATAGTAAAACAACAATATGTTAGCTCAGGGAAATGAAAATTTATTTTTTTCTTCTTTTGTTATTTTAACTATACTTTTCTGTATAGAATTAACGTTTTATTTCAACTGCAAATTTATTCCATTTTAAAATTTTTACGTGTTTATTAATCAATAAGTGCATAAAAAACTTTTACCATAGCTCATTTTAAAGGTTTTTCAATCAACTAACTGATTTTTTTCATTTTTGACAAAATATATAGTTTTAACATTAAAAATTTGGATGAATTTCCATAACTTTTGTTATTCCAGCTGTATGGAATCTAAAATAAATGTTAGGTAGAAGTTACAGCGACTGCCCTGATAAAACACTGTTGTATTGAGTATTTGACAACTCATATATACAGAGTATGATAATATAAAACTGAAATTGTCATGTACAGTAGGTAACAAGAGAAATTAAAAAAAAAAACAACCAAAGGTCTGGAGGAAAAAGACAAAAACGCTGTCTAGACTTGTTTGACTTAACATTAAAACTGAAAACATTAATATTATCTGTCAAATGAATCAATAACATCGTAAAATTCTTAAGATAAAAAATAAGTCATGTTTTTTTAGCTGATCAAAATACATTCTTCCTTTTTCTGAACAAAATTTTTTTAAAACTTGAAGATCTTTGTATTTTGCCATTGGAATGGGCAGTGACTGAGTATAGGATCGAGAAGGAAAAACGAATTCTTTTCCAGTATACGGTGGTTGGTAATGACAGCAGAAACCATTGTTCCATTGTAGGTGTCTCTGAAATAAATTAGTCTGCGATGTTTCTTTGAAATGATTAATTCTCTTATTGGTCTAGTTTTAAAAGGTGCTTTTGTAGCATACATAGATGCAAGAAAAGTGTCGCAGCTACGCACCAAGTAGTTATCAACCACTTCTACTTTATAAGTCGCTGGTTTTTGACAACCCAATCGTAACACTGCTTCCCAATCTTCTGGGGTTTCTACTGCACTTTTTTGGTTAACTATACCAAAATATTTATCCGTCTCCATGTAGGAGTGACCTCTTATAGGAAAAGTCACTAAAATAGAGTCAAATCTGTTTATTTTATGGACTAAATAATGTATAAACCAGAATACCGTCCAATTTTTATTTTGGCCTCCACACGAATCACAGAAAATCACTAAGTTACGAACTTCAGGAGGAAGCTGGACTGTCACAATTGATCACACACGTATTGCAGACTTGCACTATTACGTCGGCCGATTCCGTATGAACGAAAATATTGCTCAACAAGAAACACGTTCGTCTTTGTATTTCAAACCATTTTTAACAATTAGGCCTAAATAATTAATTGTTTAAGGATTACTTGACAGGTCTATACTAGTTAATTTGAATATGACAGCGCGCACAAAGAGACATCTATGTTTCAGTTGTGTTTATTTTGGGCAATACTGTACCTACTTCTTTATGTGAACTGTCACCAATGTGCGAAGTGCGAAGAGTACCAAACAACCCTTTCCGTGAAACATATTATATTAACTGGGTGTAAACTATACAGACGAATGTTGAGGATTCTATGGGTACAAAGAGTTACTAATGTTGAGGTACTTCGCGTCGCATGTGTAAACAAAAAGAATTACTAAAAATAATCAAAGAGAGGAAAATGCAATATTTGGGTCATGTGTTTAGAGGCGAAAGATACGAATTACTTCAAGTTATACTGGAAGGAAAAGTACATGGCAAAAGATCAGTAGGAAGACGCCAGAACTCGTGGCTGTAAGACCTGAGGAGATGGTTCGACCACTCATCCGCAGAGATCTTTCGCGCAGCAGTTTCCAAAACTACTATTGCCATTTGGATCGCCAACCTTAGAAAGGAGACGGCGCCATGAGAAGAAGAAACGATACGACATATATTCAAATCAATGTATATAAAGGAAGCCTTAGGCGAAAACATAAATGTTCAAAAAACAAGAGGTTATTTTGAAGACACTGGTTTATATAAGTTGTTATAACATTATTTGTATTCTATTTTATGTCAATAATAACCCCTGTGTTTGCAGCGAACAAATAAATAAAAAAACATAGATACTTTGTGCATAAATATCAAATTTAGTTAGTCAGTTTTGTTTATTTTTAGGGTGCAGAAGTAGCGACATATAAGACATTGTCTGTATCTCTGTATATTACTTAAAAGGCTTGTTGAGTTTAAGAATAGCCAAGTCGTAATCCTCGTTTTCCGACTTGTGCATTGGATGTAATATAGCTGTTTTAACGGGTATTATTACGCCGCCATCATAAAGTTTGGTCGATCCACCTTTCACTGTGTAGGAACCAGACATTTGAATACAATGAGCTGCTGTAATTGCGACGTTATTGTCTATCAGAGTTGCTCCACATATATGTATATTCCGGAATCTGAAACGAAATTTGAAATTACTACTTTCAAACGAATTATGATTTAAAGATGATAAAAGAATTTATCAGTTATATTAGGATTACGGTGTAATTTTGTTTATAAATACAGTTATTTAATATTTAAAAGCTTTAAGCTATTTTTATTCAACAAATTCAAACGAAATACTATTAATATCAGATTTAAGTCTATCCCATATTTTAATCTATAAAAAAATCGTTTGTATATCACCAGTAAAATTGTTCACTTCTATGCCACCTACTTATTTATTACTCACACAAGCTCAAACGGTTAGTTCTTTTGAGTCCTTTGATCTGAGGTAGGTTTTTTTATTTAGAAAATACAGCCGCATGCACCATAATGGTTATTAGCGGCGATTTCGGAATACAAAATTAAATTCTCTTGTGTCCAATTCGTAATCGAGTTATCAACAGCTGTTCTTTTCTCTTACTAGTTGATGGTTACCAAGATGTAACGTCATTTTTAATTTGCTTAGTGACGTTTGAGAAGATTGCTATTCGTTTTTCCACTTGCATAAAACTCGATTCTTAATGAAAGCTTTTGTATTACTCGCGGTATTTTCGCGGTATATCAGCACATACAGCAATTTTACTCGCGCATTGGTCAGCTCTTTCGTTGCCTGTTGCCTGTAATGCCAATGTGGGATGGTATTCATATAAATCTGAATCGTCTAGTTTTCTTGAGCCTGCATGCGTTTGAGTTTTATAAGTTTCTTAAGGGAACCTTTGGGATAGATCTGTTTAAGGGTTTCAAGGGCGCTAGTGAGTGACTTAAGAATGTTATTAGAATTGATATGTAGTATAGCTTTGAACACCGTGTAAAACTCAGCGGAGGAAATCGTGAAGTAGGTTGGGAGACGAAATTGATATGTATCGCTTGGGGTAACGAATGCAGCTCTGTCCCTCTAGAATGCATATGTAAACATTTTATAACAATACTCCTATCGCTGACTGAGAATTAAATTTAAATTATGCTTGATCTCTGCATTACTATGAATATGTTTGTCAAATTGGGTTAGGCCAGTATTTATATTTGACTATTAATTATCCAAGGTGGGAGTTTTGTAATATTGTTTGGAAACGTATCTGGGAATTGGATGTCAAGCCATCTCACCGTACTCGCTCGTAGTAAGATTTATATTTGATACTATTGGTTTAAAGAGATTTACATATTTATTAGTGAATGTGTTATTAAATAGAGGTGTGTTTATATTTGAAACTATAGGAGTAGCATGTGATAGTGTTAAGGAAATTCGACGATGATATAATGAAGGCTCTCCTCTTTCACACTATAAACTTTCTACAGGTGATGTTTGAAATGTTATAAGTAGACTTCGGCAAATATGCATATTGTGCATATTTTATGCAAATATTTCATATTTTGGCATATTTGTATAAAAGTTTGCATAAAGTGCATAAAAGTTCAGATTTTTATACTGTATTTGAAAATTTTTAAACATGCCAATTTATTTCAATTCTTGTATAAAATTTTGTAGTCATTTTAATCAAGAAATGATCTAAGTACGTAATCTCTACAGGTACAAAACATTTACAATTTCAAAGAAGATCAATTTAAGTAGCCCTCAACATTCTTAGAAAGTCTCGGTCACTGAGGCATTCAGTTATTGGATAATCGCTAAGGGTTCGCTCATTTGCATTTTATGATCTAATCCCCAAATCTAGCTACAATTTATTGTATCTTAACAGCAGGTAAACGGCTAATAGTTTTGTTCCTAATTTAGTGATTTTCCAAAATCTCCCAGTTTATTGAATTAGGTACCTAAACATTTCTAATTTGATGCTCAGATTTGTAAATCATTTTTGTTTTGATATTCAAAGCGTAAACACTCGTTGTGCGTAACAAAAAGGAAGATTGTGATTTTATAATGCCTAAAACAACCAGTGCTTCAACTTGGATTAAACCTTATAAAGAGCTGTCTATGGATATGGGAAAAATCTACTGTTCAGTCTGTGGCAAAATTGTAAGTATCTAATATTTTCTATTAAATATCTAATATTTCATACATACAGGGTGTTTCCAAATGACACTTACAACGTTTGACTGTAGATACTTCTCGAAAAATTGAACAAAATGGTATAGTTAATGAGGGGTCAAACTTATTTACTTTTCGAGATACAGGGTGTTAAAATTAAAAAAAATTAAATTCTTTTAGTTAATAACAACAATAACTTTAAAACCAATAAACGTATTTACTTGAAATTTAGTACTCGTAGGTTGTTTTTAAATGAAAAATAGCTTCCTTTAGTGAGAAAAAATTGTCCATGGTACAATACAATGGTGTGTATTTAGAAAAATTTTTCACCTTTACTTTTTTTTATGAAGTCAGCTATTCTAAAACACAATTATTTTTATTGTAATTGAATTAACAAAAAAAAAAACTTTTGTTGAATTTTAAAATAAGTTATATGATGTACTAATGGTTAGTAACAAAAACTAATTTGTGGATTAATACTGCATTTAAAACACTTAGCGAGTGTTTTTTTTTCCAAACCAGTTATTTGATTAACCAAAAACACCTTGTATATTTTTATATTTTAAAGGTTGGGTTAAAATAAAGGTTTTTATTTTTATTTATAGATAGCATGTGAGAAGAAATTTCAGATACACCAACATGTGAGAACTGCTTCACACATTGCAAAAAAAGGAAAAATAGGAGGAAAACATCAAACTTCAATGGCTAAATGTTTCCAATCTACTTCAAAAAAAATTAGATGAGCAAGAAACTTTTAATGAAGACTTGTGTCGCGCATTAGTGTCTGCAAACATACCGCTTTCAAAATTAGCAAATGTAAATTTTAGTTCGTTTCTAAAAAAATATTGCAAACTTAATGTTCCAAGTGATCGGTCTCTAAGAAGAAATAATGTGAACGGGCTATACTCGTCGGTGTTAATTAATATTAAGGAAGAAATTGCAGATAATTATTTTTACATATCTGTAGACGAAACCACTGATTCCTCAGGAAAGTATATTGCTCATTTATTGATTGGTGTTCTTAAAGAAGATACCTTACCAAAATCTCATCTTATTTCATGCCAGCAACTTGAGAAAACAAATGCTTTAACAATTTTGCGTTTTATACAAGAAACATTAGCAACTTTTTTTCTTCCGACAACTATTCCTTCTAATAAATTACTGCTTATTTTATCGGATGCTGCTCCTTATATGGTGAAAGCAGGACAAAATTTAAAAATATTTTTCCCAGATTTAATACATGTTACTTGTGTAGCGCATGGATTAAACAGAGTTGCAGAGGAAATACGAAAAAAGTTTCCTCTTGTAAATACCATGATATCCAGTGTCAAAAAAGTATTTCTTAAATCTCCTATAAGAATTCAACTTTATAAAGAAATGCTACCTAACATTCCTCTTCCACCACAACCTATTTTAACGCGATGGGGAACATGGTTAGAAGCAGCTAATTTTTATGCAGATCATTTTGTTAAAATAAAGAACATAATTGATACGTTAACAGATGAAAGTTCCCAATCTCTTTTGGATTCTAAACAAACTTTTCAGAGTAACTTGCTTCAACAAGAACTTTCATTTATAAAATCAAATTTTAGTTTTGTTCAAAAAACAATTACTCAGTTAGAATCACCAAAACTGTCATTGTTCGAAAGTACAGCATTAATAAAAGAATTTGCGTCATGTTGTCGGAACGTTAGAGGTAATATTGGAAAAGATATTTTAAAAAAATTTGAAGCTACTATGGAAAAAAATAAAGGTTACCATATTCTTTCTGAAGTAGTCAGTGTTCTAGCTGGAAATATTTCGGAAACAATTAATTTAGAACCAAATGTTTTGGTTAGTTTGAAAAATGCTCCCGTTACATCAGTTGATGTTGAACGAAGTTTTTCCATATATAAATATATGTACTCAGACAGAAGCCACAAGTTTTTGTTAGAAAATTTTGAACACCACTTGGTCATTTATTGTTACCATAATTCTAAATAAGTTTATTCATACTTAAAAATGATGTAGTTACTTAAAATAAATGTAAATCTTAATGAATAGTAGGAAATATTTAGTTATGTACACTTTTTTTTTTAAATAAAATTGTTACTATTTTACGATTTTTTTATTTATTTGTATGCATATTTTGTAAAATATTTGCATATTTTCGGGTAAAGACGTGCATATTTATGCGCATATTTTCTACATTTTTATTTGCATATTTGCCGAAGTCTAGTTATAAGTGCTGTGTTGTGTAGAATTTAGCTGTTTTAACAACATGGGAGATGCAAAGGCGTAAGTAATTGATCTATAATCAATTTTTGATCTAATTAAAGTACTGTAGATTGTTAGCAGGGTAAAGCAATCAGAGCCCCAGTAAGAATTTGACAATGTTCTCATTAGATTAAGTTTCTTATTACTTGTCAATACTAACTGCCTTGTAACGATGTTCTGATCGTTTAACAGTTCGAACCGTGGGAGTGTCAATATTTGCGCATCCACTTCTACAACGAGACGACGAAGTGGGATTCGGAACGGCTATTTAAGGCGTGTGAGTAGCGGAATTAGACAGTCTTGTAGCTAGCGCTCTAGGCTCCCTGACTCGCCGGTGTAGTGAACCTGCGAGCCAACCCGGACAGAGGGATTTCCTTATTGAGGATCGTATTCTGTCCTTAACCAAGCGGAACCCATCGGTATTGTGCATTGAACATTACCGTGTGTCTGCACAGCCGAATATTTTATTTGCGAGTGCGTTCGGAGCTCCCGCTGAATTGAAGCGGAAGCGAGCATAAGTCTGCGTATGATCGACTTCACCTATTTCATTTCTTTATGAGTAATAATTAATTTCTTTTCTTTTATAGACGTTCGCCGGGGAGTTCATTCATCGCGGGACGCAGACGGAGACGTAGAATTCACTTCATTTTTATTCATTGTATATGCGGCGTAGAATTCATTTTATTTTATTTATTGTATATACGCTAAATTAATAGATTTATTTTTTAGTTCAACCTGTGTTTTACTGAGTCTGTCGCCCCGAAAGAGCTACCCGTCACAGCCTAATGTATTCTTTTCAAGTAAACTGTTTGATAAACTACATATCTAAGAATTTCACATATAATTTGAAGGATAGCGATGTGTTAAAAATTTTGAAATTGGGATTATTTGTAAAGTTCTTCTTAGAGAACACCATACCTACGATTTTGTAACCTAAAATTAAAAACCTGTATCGAGAGACCACTCTGAGTTTTTGTAAAAACTTGAAAAAAAAAAGTCATTTGCATCTAAACGTGTTTTTAAAGGTTTTTGTTTAAATGTCTTTAATGGCGATTAAGAAGAATGTAGGGCTAATAATTGAGCCTTGAGGGTCCCATTTTCTCCCTCCTATTTTTCGGAATAGTACCTAGTTGTTATGATCTATTTTCTAGAAAGCTCTTAATAAAATAAAAGCAATGTCCACGAATATTCCATGACTACTTTTTTAAGATATATCTCCAACATTGTATCGAATGCTTTTCTTAAGTCAAAATATACTTCGATACAATGTTGTTTTGATGCCAGTGATTCGTGAATATCACTTTCCAGGTCGAATATGTTGTCTATCAGAGATCTGTTTTGTCAAAATCCATTTTGTTCGTTTATAAGTAAATTTAAATTTTCTAGATGCCAAATCAGCCTTGACTTGATAATTTTTTATAGATCTTTCCAGATCTTAGTCAGTTCCACTGACTAACAGTGGAACTGTTAATGCTAGAAACATATTGGGCCCAACTGGTTTTTTTGGTTGGTTTATTAAACATTGAGCTCCAACCTTCATTTTTTTGTAGTTAATTTTATTTTCGAGCGTTTTATGCTTTTGAAATCTATTAAAAGCTGTTCTGATGGTACGTACGGCTTCTTTACACTCCAAATTCCACCAAGGCTTAGGAACATAATTTTTGATGGGCTTTGTTTTTTCTGATGAAGAGCTTTTAAACTATTAAAAGCACTCACCAAAGAATCATTTATAATATCGTTCATTACAAGATTTTCCAAAGCCCTTTTTATATCATTTTTAAAATTGACCCACTTAGCAGCATTTATATTCCATTTGGGCAAGGCTGACCTGAGAGATTTTAAATGATAATATAGGTCAATACGATAAGGATACTCGAGAAGATTCCAAGAGAGACGTGGAGCTAGACCTCGATCGCACAAACTTAAATCTATCACGGAGGATTCTCCAGTGCAGATGGTCAATCTTGTAGGTGACCCATCATCTAGGAAATTTATTTGAAGATCATGCATTACCTTTTCTAGAAGTTTTTCTCTGTCGATGAGTCATTGTAGACCTAAGTCGGAATCTGCTGTTGATCTGTACGCCATTCATCTTGACTCCGTCCTTAGAGCCTTTTTAGATAGGAAATCGGAATATACATTTAACAGTAGGGGTGATAAAACACTTCCCTATCTGACCCCTCTTCTAGTTTCATTTGTGCGAATGAGGAACCCTCGATCCTTGTTCTGCCGTTTTGGTTCAAGTACAAGTTTTTCAGCAGCTAAAAATATTTGGATGCCTAAATCCTTGTTCTGTCACCATCACACCATAGATTTTTATATACAGAACAAATAAATATATATAAAACAGTTTTTTGTAAATTTTATTTATTGAATTTATAATTAAATTGTATTTATTTATTACAATATATACATACATTTTAATTACTATAATACCTACATAATATTACATTTTTGCTTATTGAACTAATGTCTTTATTACATTGAATTGTAGAAAATAATAATGAACGAAGAAATATAAATCATCAAAAGCGTTAACACAGGAAGAGGATACAGAATGGGAAACAAAGAAATAAAAATACTATGTTACGCAGACGACGCAATATTGATAGCCCAAGATGAAGATAGTCTGCAAAGACTGGTCCACAGATTTAACACAAGAGCAAAAGAATTTAATATGACAATCTCATCTCTGAAAACTAAAACAATAGTAGTCAGCAAAGAACCAACCAGATGTAAAATAGAAATTGATGGCATCAGTATTGAACAAGTAATGGAAATAAAATATCTGGGAATTACACTGTCTAGCTATGGAGACCTGGACAAAGAAGTGAGAGATCAATTACATAAAGCAAATAGACCGGCAGGATGCATTAACAGGAAACATTAACACTGAGATGAAGTCAAGAATTTATAAAGCCAATGTAAGACCAATAATGGCATATGCCTCAGAAACAAGACCCGATACAGCCACAACGCAAAGGTTACTGGAAACGGCAGAGATGAGAGTACTGAGGAGAATTACAGGAAATACGCTGGCTGAGAGATTGAAAGAGAAGTGAAGACATTAGAAGAAAATTTAACATACAATGTATAAATGAATGGACACAAAATAGAAAAAAACAATGGAATAACCACATAAGCAGAATGGAGAAGACCCGTGTTGTCAAAATAGCAAGAGATTAGTCACCAATCGGCAGAAGAAGTATCGGACGACCGCGCAAAAGATGGAGTGACAACCGTTCATAGAAGTATTAATCCGCCAATGAACAAACAGAATTGCTTATAAAGAGGAAGAAGAAATATAAATTCTCAAAGCTTATACAATCGAAAAACCTAACAAGGATATCAAAAGCCAAATCTATACATCCATTGTCAGACTTTTTATTAACATTTAGATGCAAAGCATTGATAATGGCCAAAGCAAATGAATAAAAACAGTGATTTGAAAGAAACATTTTCGGATCTCACCCCACAAGAACAAATATAGGAATAAAAGAACTTTATAACGATAATGTCCAGGAGAATTAATTGCAACGACCTAAGATGGGCAGAACATGTATATAGACTTGAAAACAAATAACAAGTAGTTTAAAAGGAGGTTCCCACAATAAAAAATTCACTTAGGCGCCACAGAATCCGACGGAGAGATCTCTAATAACATTGGAATACAAATTAATGGAAGGCAGCCAATTGGAAAATGGGCACGAATGTTTGTAGCGGTGAAGAAGCAGTGAGAAAGAGAGGAAAACGGAAACCGTGAAGGAGATTGTAGTGGTAGTGTTCGCTTTTCAAATCACAGCTCGACCATTATAACAAAATGTTGTAGTAGTTTTGTGTAATGGTAACGCCGTACCATTGTGTATTTAGCCCTATTGAGCATATTATGTGGCATCGAGGCAAAGTAAAGGTGAGGGCGGAAAATAGTTCTCCTATCCTGAGTACTACTGCCATACAGTTAATTAAAACTATTATTAATAATATGTCGATAGAAAGCTTAAAAAATGTAGAAGTTGAAGTTTCGATTTCCAATTCAGAAATTTCTGAATTAACTGCTCATGAAAATAAGAAACCCCATGAGCTTCATGGCGACAATAACAAAGCTATTGAGATATCACCTGATGATCAAATTCATTATGAAGGCCAAAAGGAACTGACAAAGATATTGGTGCGTGTCTAACTAATAAGATAAAAACCTAAAAATGGTTGGAAAAGAAAGTTTCCAGGAAAAATCGTGAACAAAGAAAAAAAAATATATGTAAATGATATGTTGACCAACGTGCAAAATTACAAAAAGGGAAGAAATTTCTCCAGTATTTATGCAAATGTAATTGTTTTGTCAGAATAGGTGAAGAACATCTTAAGCAAGATTGTCTTAATTGGTACAGTTGTTAAAGAAGTAGAAATTAAATGAAAATCGGTGAACAACTTAAAAGAAGAGAAGCAGAATTTATCAAGTTTGTTGTGTGGTGGTTTGCAAGATTTTTTCATGCTGCCTTTCAGGATTTCAAGCTGTAATATCTGAGATATGCGGAGCATATGCAAGAGATCATCAAATCATCATTACCACTGGCTCGACAACCCTTTTTGAGTCTTGGCCTGTTCCAGGATTCGTCTCTGTTCTGGTCTATTTGGTGCTATTGTTCTTCAGTTTTATTTTTAAGGTTGTTATATAATTTTCTCTTTGTTTTATGTATCTAAGCTTCAGTATTCTTCTTATTCTCCTTTAATTCTTTTCACATGTCCCATCCAATGCAGCCATCCTATTTTAATCAATGTTATGATATCCATATCCTGGTATATTTTGTATAGTTCAAAGGTGGCTAATAATCTTCCTTCGCTTTTACAGAGTGTCCAGGTTTCAAAACCATATGTGAGTACCAGTCTGATTAAGGTTTTGTATATTTGGTACCTTGTTTTTCTGGCGACAATATCTGATCTTAGTTGTCTAATTATTAAGTCATGGTAATATTTATTGTCATTAAATATTCACCTCTTCACATCCTCTGCAACATTGTTCTAGGGATCCTAGTTTTTTACACCTTCAATATTGTATTCTCCTATTGTTAGATTTTGTAGCTGCGTTATTTCTGCATTTTTACTTACATGCATTGTTTAGGCTTGATTAATTTTAAGGCCACTATTTTGCGCAGCTCATTTTGTTTGATTGAATGTCTTTATCACTTCTCTTCTTGACCTGACATTATTTTGTATGCTGCGTTCAACAGCGCGATTCCACAGTAGTTTCCACATTCTAACTGGTCTCCTTTTTTGTGTAATGGTACAATATTGCCGCCATTACATTCCGCTGGTAACTGCTTATTCAACCGTATCTTTGTTATCAGGTCATGTATTGTTTTTAGTAATGCGTCTCCCCTTCCTTCAGTAGCTACGATGCTATTTGATCCGATCATAAGAAAAGTGACGAAAAACATGTTCAGCAAGTCATCAAACATAATAAATAAAAAAATTCTGGAAGTTAATCTCGCATCAGAAGTGTTATTATAAGATATAGACAATCTAGTATCTCTTTCTAGTTAAAGACATTTTAGGGTAAATTTAATTTAAAGCATAAAAGCTGAAAAAGGACACAAGCAGTTATTCTTGAGCAATGACAGTTGTTTGCTTGTTTGGCATGAAATTTTTCAGATTCATACATAGACATTGTTGTTTGTTGACATTGTGATCAAAAAAGAGGTTTAATTCTTTGTAAGTAGGTATACTTAAAAAACCCTTAGAAGGGCTACATTAAAATAACAAACGTTTTCGGAATAATAATTCCATCATCAGGTTAAAAGCAGGTTAACATGTCTGAGCCACCAAAATATTAGGGTAAAACCCTTTACAGAAGTTAAAGTTGCCAAAAAATGTACATATTGTTGTTAAAAATGAAGGATGTTTAAGATTTTATTAGATTTAACTTCAGGCAACATATAACCATGCCTCACGTGAGTACCAGCGTCCGGAGGGTAGACCTCTTCAAACGGACTTGCCAGCTGAAATAACAATGAAATACCTGTTTTCAGGTCACAACTTTTTGCTAAATTTAGTCTGTCCTTAAATTACAACAGGTATATACCACACAAATGAAAAAAGATAACAAATGAAATAGTTTTACATCAAATGAAAAAGAGCACAGAAATAAAAAAAACCATAAAAAATGGAAAGTTATAATATTTCAGCCATGTAATGAGACATCCAAAGAGGTATAACCTTCTATGCCTCATAATACAGGACAAGAGGAAGAAGAGGCCCAAGCCAGAGAAGAAAATTCCTGGCTCTGAAATCTCAGAGAGTGGTATTAAGAGAAATCCGCTAATTTATTTCAAGTTGCCGTAAACAAAATTATTATTGCCAATATGATCACCAACATTGGATAATAGGATAGGGTACTAAAAGAAGAAGATATATCACAGAAGACCATGTGGTAGCTATAATATGTGTATAAGTAACTAAATAACTTATTTTATTTTCCAAAATAGTTTATTAACTTTTCAATTTCCGCTTCGGAAATTGTTCTCAAAATACAAACAGTAGTAAATTAAAAAAAATTGTTTTTTTGTTACTGCAATGGGGTATAATTAACCTTCTCTGATAACTTGTTAAACAATCTTTAAATGATTTACTATGGAATCACTAATAGGAGAATTTTACTGTTATCATGGCATGTGTTTGTCTTTTTAAAGACGAATTACATGCTATGCCCAACACCGAAAGGTACAAATGGGTCTACTGATTAAGTAAAGTATTACATGCTATGATTTTTTTCTGATGGATATTCTCAAGTTAAAGTTGATTTCATGTAATTGAATAAACTATCTTACAAGTAAAGTCGTCCCAGGAATGCAACTCAACAAAAATGGCAATATCATTTTAAAGTTATCTACTTTAAAATGTATAATGTATGTCTGAATTGTCAATATAAATGAGTCAGATAAAATTAGAAGAATTTTTCACCAAGTAACAAAAAAACAAATTTAATTTACTAATGTTTGTATTTTGGGAACGAATGTACAGTTGCTGTAACTTTCTGACTAGGGTCTGGTGTAAGATTTTAGGTCGCGCAAGTACCCCTAACATGACAACGATCAATTACGTAGCCGGGACCAACGGCTTTACGTGCCCTCCGGAGCATGGTGGTGGATCAGTTAAATTAGAAATTGAAAAATTTGTCTGTGCCAGCAATAGAACCTGAGTGCTCTAGTTTGTTAATCCAGTAACTTTGCCTGTGAGCTATGGTTGTGATAGTCAATAATTATGATAAACTGAATAAAACACCTACCTCTTACATCTAAACATCTCAGTAAGTCTGAAAAAAATCAATATCATCCTCAATTTATGAAAAATCTTAAACTTTGATATGGTTGTCTGAAATATTAGGTTTTGGGGGCTGTTCTAATAATGAATAACACAGTCTAATTAATAGTAAAATTCAATGCACAGTAAAATTAATATAGTTTAACCTAAGCTTTACGAGCAAGTGCATAGTATGATTCTCTAGTTTCGGCTGTCAGTGTCCTCCATAAACTTCCCAAACGAACAGATATTCTTTTATAATCTTCTTCTGGATGCTCAATTATTAATTTCTTCCTCCAATCCTTGCAAAATAATATAAATGGGTTAGGTCGTTCAGTTTTACTCTTTTCATTAACATTTGAATCATTTTGCTTATGTTTAATTGGCATAGAATTTTCGTTTTCATTATTTTTGTAGTTATCCTCATGAAAACTTCTAATCATACCTTGTACATGAGTATAAATTGTTGGTTTTTTTATCAATTGCGTCTGACTACTTGTCTTATCATTTAACAATTCTTTATTATCATCTATGACTATAATTGGCTTTTCTATATTTTTTGGTTCGGAAGACTCTACTTTTATTTTCTTTTGTGTTGGTTCATTTGTAGGCTCATCCAAACTAAGTGGCCTAGGCTTTTTAATGGGCGTCAATGTTGGATGTGTGTTTAAAATTGTATATTTCACTGGTTTATTTACATGTGTATTTGAGGAATTCTCTTGCCCTCTCATTTTAACAGCTGATAAACCTTTGACTCGAAACATTTCACCTAACGCTAATACAGCATGTAAATCTTCATCCACTACTTTTACTTCTCCGTGATAAATAAATTCAATTATCTTCTTTAAATGTGAAAATGAGATATCCGAGAACTTGATAATAGGATGATGAACTTCACTTATATTTGTAAATACATTCATAAAAAAATCACTGCAAGCCGCCAATACTATTTTATGGGCTTTGATTGGCTGTTCTTCACACATAAGTGTTACATCTACAAGTTGTCCTTCATGTTTCAAATCAGAAAATATCTGCACCATGTTCTGAAGAAAATTGTTCCAGCGCAGGTGATATTGCTCTCCTTTGGAATTTTTCGAGGAACTCATTCTATAAGTCACTAAAACCACTATCAGCTGAAAAAATACAAATTATGACGTCTGAGAACTTTACAAACAAAATTTAGGGTTAAGTTGTCCATGTCTTCTTGTTCTGTTTATGTGCTATATTGTCAATGTCAATATAAATTAAGTTTTGTGGTCTGGAACTCAAAATGTTTGTCCCTAGTGATAGGCATAATCGAACTAATCTAAGAATCGAATAACGAGTGTTCGAGTGATATTAATAATCGAGTTATCATTAGAATTATGCATATGCATCACTCGTATGCTATAAATAAACATTGCATGGTCATTTTTTATATTTTTAATACTGTTTTTATTATTGTCCAATATTAAATCAATTTGATCCTGTTTCATATTTTTTATTTACAGATGTTTTATTTTTAATTGAAATTGAAGTCCTCCAATATTCCTGTTCCTTTCTAATGTGTAGTTGCGCGGAATGCGTGAATACATAATCCGAATGTTTCATTCTGTCTACGTCTCGATATAAATTTTATTATCGTTAACCTTGATCGTTACTCGTCTAACACCTCGCTCGCTTCCCATTCGAATAACTGGATTTTCCGAATACAATATGCGAGTGATCTTGTTCAAGTTCTCGAGATATCTTGAGTTATTTCAATAATCGAATGGTCGATTATTTTTAATTCGAATTATCCCAACACTTTTGTCCAAAGAATAAGAATTTGATTTGATGAGTAGAAAAAACGTCTTACAATTTTTGCGGACGTAGGGATTAATTTTTTATTCTTTTTATTTATTACTAACGAAATTTACATTGTAGTGATAACTTCAAATATCGCAAAATTATGATTTTATAAACAAAGGTTTAAAAGGTACTTATTATAAATGTGGAATTTCAAAATTTGCCATTTTCAATGAACACTTAATAATTACGTTATAACTTAAAAATATGTTAACAGTATTTTATTTCAAACTAGAATTATAAAAAAAGCAATTCGCTAAATGTATGTATTCTGTAATGTCAGTGTGATAGGAAATGTGTTCTAACAACTAATAATTACTTTTTTGTTGGCTTGAATTATTGGTGGTTTTTCCATATATGCAGTGGTAGTTCGAAAGGCACTATTATTTTTTAACATTTAGTTACTATCATCTCTTACTATAATTGACTCCTCCATAGGGATTGGATTGGATTCGCAAGACTCTACTTTCATTTTCTTTTGTGTTGGTTCATTTATCTGATCATCTAAACTAGGTGGCCTATGCTCTTTAATGGGCTTCAATGCTGAAGATACATTTAAAATTGTATATTTCACAGGTTTATTTACGTGATTATTTGAGGAATTCTCTTGATCTTTCATTTTAAGAGCTGACAAACCTTTGACTCCAAACATTTCACCTAACAATAAGACAGCAGGTAAATCTTTATCAAGAACTTTTACTTCTCCTTCATAAATAAATTTAATCATCTTCTTTAAATGTGAAAATGAGATATCAGAGAACTTGATAATAGGATGAACTTCACTTATATTTTTAAACAAGTTCATAAAAAAGTCACTGCAAGCCGCCAACACTATTTTATGGGCTTTAATTTCCTGTTCTTCACACATAAGTGTCACATCTACAAGTTGTCCTTCATGTTTTAAATCAGAAAATATCTGCACCATGTTGAGAAAATGTTTGACTCCAAACATTTCACCTAACAATAAGACAGCAGGTAAATCTTTATCAAGAACTTTTACTTCTCCTTCATAAATAAATTTAATCATCTTCTTTAAATGTGAAAATGAGATATCAGAGAACTTGATAATAGGATGAACTTCACTTATATTTTTAAACAAGTTCATAAAAAAGTCACTGCAAGCCGCCAACACTATTTTATGGGCTTTAATTTCCTGTTCTTCACACATAAGTGTCACATCTACAAGTTGTCCTTCATGTTTTAAATCAGAAAATATCTGCACCATGTTGAGAAGAAAATCCTTCCAGCGCAATGTAAAGTGATATCGCTTTTCTGTGGAAATATTTGGTAAACCCATTTTATAAATGATAAACAACACTAAAAAAATATAACTTTACTCTGGGAACTGAGAACTTTACAAACAAATGAAATTTATGGTTAAGTTGTCAATTGTCAATTACACACAATTGTTAAGTAAAAAGAACTCAACAGTTTTTACGCAGGTAATAAAATGCAGATGGCATGGTGAACATTCAAAATACGTATGGATTCACTTAATGTACAGTTGATGTCAGTGCCGTAGCAAATATGTTTTAACAAGAGTTTAATTATTATTTCTTTTTGCTTGGACCATTGGTCATCTTTTATTATAATTTGACTCTCCAAAATCTGTATATTTTCAATATTGATATAATTATTATTTTCTAAAGAATGCTTAAACAAGGTTGTAATATTTGGTTTTTATGCTATTTTTACTGCAGTACCTACTTCGTTTATGTAGATACTGATGCGTCTGTTCGATGTATTGTTGCTTTATAAAATAAATTTTAAGACTTATAATTCAATCATAGACATATAATCATCGAGCAAAAAGACAAAAGAGGGAATCTAATCGTTATGAAAAGGCGACCAAAAAAGTGGCCTCTGATGGCGGACATATCCGGAAATGCGAATGCGCCAAATTTAAATTTTCCGACACTTATTAACAGTAGCTATAAAATAGTTTTCAGAATGTGTCTTAGACGAGAAAATTTTAATTAAATATTAACGATAACAGTCTAAAATGTGAAACAATTGTTAAAAAACTTCAATATAAATAAGATTTCATGTGACAGTTGGGACAAATAATAACATAACCCAACTAAATTTGATTTCTTAAACAAGGAAAGACTCTCTTTCCTTGTTTAATTTGGCCTCTCAAGATGGCACTTCCTGTCTAACAATATTTTTGCCCCCACTACCTTTACATTCCCTCTTTTGTCTTTTTGCTCGATGCATATAATACATGTCTTTATCATGGGCCCAAATGACAAAGGTGTCATCAACCTACCGTAACCAGCAGGTGGGTTTGAGATTTAATGAGGACAGGTCTGTTGTTTCGAAATGTTCCGTGTAGATATCAGCTATTACGGAAGAGAGGGGGAATCCCATTGGGGCACCTTTGATTTGACGATAGATTGATTTTGGAACGAAAAGTATGTATAAGACATGCTGTGTTTTATAAGAGATAATGTGTCTTGGGGATATGATGTTTAGAATCCAAGATGGAAATGGTTTCATCAAGGAATGTTGGTGAATAAAGAAACAATGCCAAAACTAACTGAAACTAACTAGTATATCTGAGGGTGAAATAGAAATGTTTCTCAGAAGATTGATGCAGTAGAAAGAGTTTTTGACAAAGGACAAGGCGTTTTCGGCTAATGATTGTAAGGATAAGGCGAGATGTTTTGCCAATTTCTAAGTGGGGCAGTTGAATGTACTGTCGCTGGGTCTTAGGGGGACATTGGGCTTATGGATTTTTGGCAGGCCGTATTTTCTTGGAATTCGAGATGATTTTTCTCTGGGTATAAGAGATTTTTTGATATCTGGAGGTAGAGTAGACTTATTTATGATGGATTTGGTCGTTTTTTCTAGATAGTTGGTGTGATCGTTTTGGACGCATTTGTATTTTGTGGAATTGAGAAGTTCGAACATTTTGTTGAAATAATTAGAAGAATTAAGAATGGCGGTGGCATCACCTTTGTCGGCCGCAAGGATGACAATGTCAGCGTTGTTATAAGGTTGTTGGAGAGCACTTCTTTCTGAAAGACTGATATTTGACGGTGGGGATTTGGAAGTAAGGAGAATTCCGGCGACATCTTGTCTGGCAACTTCGGTTTGGAAGGAAGATGAGAAATAGCTTCTTCAGTTTGACAAATAATTTTCTCAGTTGGGATGGAAAGAGGAGTGACAGAAAAATTAAAGCTTCTTGACAGAGCTTTGTTAGCTGAATCAGATATGTAAAAATCTGAGAAATTGCGTACCATAGTAGAAGGTTGTTGGTTCGAAGGAGGCTGTGGATTTTGCTGACAGATAAGTTGGTGCAGTTCGCTTAATCCAAAATCTTTCTACATTTTTATCAAAGGTGTCAGTGGTAAGATCAGTAGTACTCTTAACCCTCTAAAGATCAAAACCATCTTCACTACTCACTCCAAGTTGTCCAATCTAGCCAGAACATGGTGAAAACCATGGTGTCTACGAATGAAGACTATGGTGTCTATGAGATACTGTGTTCCAGTTGCCCACGAACATACATAGAACAGACAAACGGACGAATATGACGAAACGAAGAATGGAGATCAAGCATCCTAATACCCCTCTTCAAAAAGGGAGACAAATCGGACACGGAAAATTACAGAGGAATTAATTTAATAAACATAACACTAAAATTAACAACCAAAGTGACAACAAATAAACCTAATGAAATTATAAGACTAGCAGAAGAACAACAAGGTTTTAATGAGGCAAGTGCAAGGGATATCATTAGAATACAACAAACCGGCATATTTATGTTTCGCGGACCTTAAGAAGGCATTTGACCGGGTCAAATCAAAAGACGTTATCCACTTATTGTACGCAAGAGAGATACCTCTAGGAATGATCAAAACGATTAAAAATATCTACCAATAGAACACAATAAAAGTAAAAGTAGAAGAAGAACTAACCGATCCTATTGAAGCTGGCAATGGGATAAGACAGGAAGATTCCCTGAGTCCTCTATTGTTCAACCTAATTATGGATGAAATAATAAAAAAAGTAAGAACTAAAAAAGGATACCAAATGTATGCTGCACCAATTTAATATAACTGCCAGAAAATTTAACATGTTAATTTCCCCAAAAAAGACAAAATACATGGTTACAACAGCAAATTTACTAAGATGTAAATTAGAGCTGGAAGGTCAGATACTAGAGCAAGTGATGGAGTTTAAATATCTAGACATCACATTATCTAGCTACGGAAACATCGAAACGGAAGTGAAATATCAAGTGAATAGAGCAAACAGAGCCGCAGGTTGACTGAATGAAACAATATGGAGAAATAAAAATATCGGGAGAGAAACGAAAGGCAGAATTTACAAAACAGCCATCAGACCAATAATGACATACGCGGCAGAAACAAGACCTGATACAGAGAGGACAAAAAGGATGTTAGAAGAAGCAGAGAAGAAAACACTTAGAAAAATTGATGGTAAGACACTATGAGACAGAGTTAGAAGTACAGATAGACGACGTAGATGCAAGATGGAGAACATCAAGAACTGGGTAAGAAATAGAAGAGTAGAATGGAACGATCATATAAGCCGAATGACAACAAATAGAGTAGTAAAGACGGCAAGAGACGGTTTCCCAATAGGAAGACGATCAGTAGGAAGACCACGAAAACGATGGAACGACAACTTACTGGAGGCACATTGAAAAACATAAAAAGAAGAAGAACTAAAGTATTGGTTTCATTTCTGATTAGTTTATAGTGATTGTATGCCTGTTGTTTTTGTTGTATTCTGTATTGTAAAAAGGCTTTTTTCTTTTCTTCACATTTTGTCTTCACTTCCTCTCTAAACCATGGCGTTGTCTTTTTTGATATGTTAGTGTTCGTTACTTTCCTCTCTCCTAGTGATTCTGTTGCTGCGTTAATTATGTTATTTTTGAGTTTTTTCCAGCTTTCCTCGATGTTATCGTTCTCTATTATTTCATTCCCAGCGATCTTCTCTGATATTCTTTTAATGTATAAGTATTCGGTGGATTCCGTATTTAGTCCTTCCTTCGACTTTGATTTTTGTTTCTGTTGGCGCCAACTCTTGGATGGGAAGTATTTAAGTATTTAAATCCTACATCTGCTGAGTTGAGGCATCTTACATCGATTATTTTCGATGGAGTTATTTTCTTAGTTCGTTATTAGTGCAGAAGTTTATCATTAGTTTTCCATTTTCATCCTCGTTATGCTTAAAAAAAACATAAAAATCAACAAATAAAACTGAATGTAAGCACAGGCTGGTTAAAACGAGTTAAGTCGAGACATGTCATTCATGAGCTTTAAATACAAAGATAAAAACTGTGCTGATTCATCAGCAGCAGATTAAATTAAGGGAGTTACTGAAGAACGAAAATTACGCCCTCCAAAACGTTTACAATGCAGACGAAACTGGGCTCAACTGGAAAGCTTTGCCACGAAAAACTCTTGTGTCACGTCGTGAATTAGCAGCACCTGGACCTAAAATAAGCAAGGATCGTATCACTGCCTTATATTGCGCTAATGCGACTGGCAGCCACTGATTACCCATGGTTTTCATTGGTAAAAGCAAGAAACCACGTTGTTTCAAACACATTAAATATGTTTGAGATACCTATCGCTTACACTTCGTAAAAGATATTGGATGTACAGTACAATTTCCATGGAATAGTTTATAGAAACTTTTATAATATCCTCTGTTAAATCTCATCAATAAAAAAATGGCAAAATAGAGAAAACAATATTGCTTCTTGATACCGCCCCAACTCGTCGATGTTGGAATAAAAAAGACCTGTTCTTAAAAAACTACGTGATCTAGTCTCGTGTTACCACTTCTCCTGTTCTAACAGGAGATCTACTGTTTTTAAAAGCAATCTACTGTTCTTCTGTTTCTATTCGGAAATCTACTGTTTAAATAAAAAAAATTCGGTAGTATTTCTAATATGTTTGTGTTATATTCGAATTCCCAGAAATTCGTAATTGTAATTTGACACCTAAACCATAACATCTTAACCATCGAGCAAAAAGACAATGCTCTATGACATGGCTCTATGATCTTAACATAATTTCTTATCGGCACGTACACATGCCAGTGGCGCACCTAGAATTTGCCTGGGGGGGTTTGATTGGGCACCGAAATTTATTTCATGCTACCTTCATTTTGAGTCCTTAAAATTCGGGTTTTAGTTTAATTTAAGGTATTAAAAATAGCAGTGCCAAAGATTCAGGTATGTGTTATCCTGCCTATCGACTAAAACCACCCTCTCCTACTTGTGCGCAGTTGACTGTCTACCTTACTCCGAAAGTGGGATGGCCGCTGTAAGGCTGACGACATTTTTTGAACACTTCCTTCTCTTATCTCTTTCGTTGGTCCGGTTGGTATTTCTGTTCTTCTTTCTTTTTAATGCCTGCTCAGATGTAATTGTGTACACTATTCCATCCCTCCATACTTCCCGTCATCTTCACGATGCTGCTAACATCGTGAAGATGACGGGACTGCTAACACTTGCAGAGGAACACAACCCGTGACAGTCCACAAGGCCGCCGCAGATACAGTCCTGTAGGCGCATGCTACTCGCATGACTAGTTAATTGTACTTTTACAGTAGACAGAACATATTCGTTCTGTCTACTTTTATAATGAGCCTTATATTAGGTATCTATATCTAAATATAAAGAAAAGTATTATTAATTATTGTGTATTTATACAATAATTATTGTATTCTACATATTTAAAGTAGTAATTTAATTATTAAATTAACGTTTAGGATTTTTTGTATTGTATGTGAAAGACAAGTTACAGTTTACTACTATTCTTTATATATTTTTTACTTTATATGCCCTGGGCGGGGTTTTAACCCCCAAAATCCCCCTGGGTGTGCCACAGTCATACATCATTCACACACTCTTAAACTTTTATGTATATGGTATGCTGATGTGAGCCTTTGATCCCATAAAATTTGAATTAGGGAAGAAGGGGGCTCCTTCAGACAGGGGGCAGCTTCAGACATTGATATTGTGGGTAAATTTAAGGACTCGGGTTGGCAACACTGACATCAAAACATTCCATTACTACCACACTACTCACACTATTGTAGTTCAGTCTGTAGAACAGTGCAGTAAAGAAATCATGTCATAAAGTGAAAAGTTAGTTTTTGGTGGTTGAAAGTCAAATTTTTGAATTGAAGGTAAGATGAGTTTTTTATTAGAAGATAAGACTTAGCATAATTAACATTGCTACCAGTTTTAAGTCCATTTATTACTGTATAACCTGTAATATTCACATTTGTTACTGATGGCACTCTAATGTTATATTTTTACATTTAATCTGGACACATCGAGTGGGGCAACTTCAGACAAAAGGGTATGGGGCACTATCAGATAAACGCAATGTAAAATAGAGACACATTTTTTGAAATAACGTGCTAAAAGTTATATATATTTAGTTATATATATATATATATATATATATATATATATATATATATATATATATATATACATATATATATATATATATATATATATATATATATATATATATTATTATGGATTAGTTTATCGATCAGAAATAGAATAAAGAGTTTTGTTATTATTTTAATATACCGCGGGCATATAAGTTAAAATACAACCCTGTACTTATTTGTAATAGACCATAAGAGAAAACATTGTTCCGTGAAAGACTGAGTGAATAGTGAAAGGACAATGGAACCCGTATAATTATAGATTTAAGGAATAAACTTTGTAATTGTATTTTGCGTTGGGCATTTTTCGAAAGTAAATAAGAATTAGATTTAGATATGAGATAACAAGAATTTGGAAATTTCTGTTGAAAAAGGTAAAATTGTTAATGGTTTCTGAAAAGTAATTTGAGTGAAAGTAGTTTATTTGTTTTAAATATCATGTTGGAAATTTTCTAAATCGAAAATAAGTGGGAAAGATGAATGCTTATGATTGGTTAAAAAGGAATGGTGGGAATGAAAGAGTTGAGAAGGTTGTCTGGGGAGATTGAAAGAATTATTATGTTACCGGCAGACCAGAAGAGAAGACGTGTTTTCGTGTAGTCAATCTGAGTACCAGTGTTTTCGTTTGTTAGTGGAAAAGGTGGAAGCTGAGAGCAGATCAAAATTGAGAAGATTAATACCTCTTTTGAGTCTGCATAGTCCACGAGATATAATTGAGAAAGAAAGGAGAATTTGTAAATAAAGAATACCGGTCAAAAGAGGCTTGGGCTTGTGTTTTCGGAGGAGTAGTTTGCTGGTATGCGGTTTGGATCGATGCTGAGAACGGGAAAGATTTGATGGTAGCCGGACATAATCAATCAAGGAAGGAACTGTGGTTTTGATCAAGAGGAGACATCATTAGTGTAAAAAAAATAAAGGTCAGTCAAATAATTTGAATGAAAGAAAATTTTAAGATATTCTAAAAATAAAATCAAATATAAGCATACGAACTAAGATTCCAAGTTTCAAAGAGTTATTTTTTTTTGTGAATAAATTATATTTTTATATGGTCATTTTTTTTAGTAGATATTATTATAAAACAGATCAATAGATAGTTTGTAATTAAAATTAAATTTAGAGTATAGGAGTTTGTTGGGAAAGATAATTGCCCACAAAAAGTTATTTATTAACATTCATCGTATTGCTTATTGAAAATAAATAATAATTTGTGTGCATATTTATGTTGTTTTAATGTTAGTTCCGTTTCCTGTTCTATCCCGATTATGAGCAACTAGGAGATACTGAACCCACTAGAAGAGATATATAAAGTAAACTGATTAAAGTAAAATTAAAAAGGCACCCTGAGAATTTTTAATAGTAATTGAATTGTATGACTTTGCATAAATTAGTGAATTAATTAATTAAATAATTGGATTAATTAAATTAGTATTAATTAATAATAAAACATCATAAAGCAGATCACAACAATATATATATATATATATATATATATATATATATATATATATATATATATATATATATTTATTATTAGTTATTTAAAAAGGGTTTTTTTTTGTTGCAGATTGTCTGAAAATGTTAAGAAATAGGAAGAAAGAAAAAACAAAAGAAAATTTCGATGCCGAATCTATGAAAGTTACAAACGCACACTGTTATGTTCAAATAAAAAAACAAAGAAAACCATGAACTCTAATGCTGAACGTACTAAATCTATAAAAAGAAAATTACTTTTTGAAAATGAGAAGAATGAAAAGACAACTGATGATGAAAATGGCAAAAACTCTGATGATAAAGTATTAGAAGAACGACAGCAAAATTTTGACAGGAGTGAATTGAAAGTTGAAGATTTTGTGCTGGTTAAATTTGGGACTGTAAAACAAAAAGATGTGTACTATGTTGGGAGAATCATTGGTAAATGTGATGATGGGAATGTTGAAATTTCATTTATGAGGATGTCATCTAAAGTAAATTATAAATTTTTCTACCTCATCGTACCAGATATCTCTAGCGCCTCTTTATCAGAAATTGTAGCCCTTTTGCCAACTCTTTCTGAGCAGGGTACAAAGCGACAGAAATTATTATTGTTTTTTTTTTCAGTTTCATTAGAAAACTTCAATATGCATTAGGGGTTTGATTAAGTATCATAATATAGTTTTAAATATTGTTCTGAAGCTATTTTCTTGTGGCATTTTAAATTAATTTATATTTAAATGGGAATAAGCCACAATTAAAGGTTAAAATACGTTTATTGACGTTTCAATTTCCACTTCGGAAATCGTTCTCAAAATACGAAATAAGTAAATAAATAAATCGTTCTCAAAAATTTTGAGAACGATTTCCGAAGTGGAAATTGAAACGTCAATAAACGTATTTTAACCTTTAATTGTGGCTTATTCCCATTTAAATATAAATTAATAGTTTTAAATATTGTAATAAATAATTTCTAAAACATTTATATGAGGTTGTCATTTTTCTAATCGTGTCTGAAGCTGTCCCATTCCCCGTCTGAAGGTGGGGCCACTTCTGTGGGCAGTCCACAAGTGCCAAGTTCTTTTTTTTAATAATTTTATAAAATTTTAGAATAGTTAGCGTTAACGGTAACTTATTTAGCGTTAACACTCAATGTAGCTAAATGTAATAGATATACCTACCTTAAACTTAATTGGTAAGGATAATCTTCAATTTTGGCAGCTCGACCACCCACAATTCTGCCGCGAGCCAAGCAATCGTCGAAAATGTCTGAAAAGAAGAAATTTAATATGAATCAACGTCACTTAAACATCTTAATGCGGTCTTATACCATACTCAAAATAAAAGATCGTGTTGAAGAACATGTTGGTTAATAATCGGATTCACATATGATTTGGTATTATCAACGTAAATGGAAACAAAATCGTAAACTAATTTTTGGTTAAACTAATTTGGTTTCGAAAATTAGTTTACAATTTTATTATCAGATGTCGCTACATTGCTTCTATACGAAGCCATGTTAGAGTTGCTTCCTAAGACAGAAAAGATTTATTTTCACGTTCAGAGCGATTGCGAAAGCCGTTCTGATGAGGCCTATTAGGCCGAAATACGTATAAGCGGATGCGCAAGCGCCCTGTACGTGAAATCAAATCTTAACTGCCTTTTCCTTTTTAATCAAATCTTAACTGTCTTTCCCTTTTTTTTGTAAATGGAAACCTTACTGGATAAAATAAGTGTGATACAAAAGAGTAGTAGCCGAAGAACTAATCCTTGTGGGACCAAAGCTTTTGCTTATGTCGAATTAATTCAAGGTTTTAATCGATTTCTGTGTAGTTGCCACTGGGTTGTACGATCAGAAATAGTTGTAATAGCAGTATGAACAAAGGGATCCCACATTGACGATAGATCTGAGCGATTAAGAAAAATAGGTAAGCTATCGACTTGTCAGAAACGCTCACAGGAGAGGACACTTCAGGTGTAGAAATTAATTGATCGACATTTGTAAAAAATAAGTATAAAATTGAAGGATAATTGTTGGCTTTAAACCTTGTAGGTTCAGTTATCAGTTGCATTAAATTTGAGTTAATGATAAAGTTTTTATACAAATCTTGAATTTATTCTATTAAATTGGTAGTATCAGTTTTGGAAATAATAGACCAGCTAATCTCTGGAAAATTAAAATCTCCGACAACAATGAGATTTTTAAAGTATGATAATTCCTCAAGTTTGTCAATAAGGATGTTGTCCTGAGTAATTACTGCATCTGGAGGTCGGTATATGTAATATGTTAAATCTAAAAGATTTATCAGTAATCAGTAAGTTGATAATTATACCCGTAATATCTATTGTTTTATTGCTGATAGAAACAGTACCTATGAGTAATTTCATTTACTAAATAAATGCATACTCCTCCTCCTAGACGAGTACCACTGTCTCTACGAAATATAGAAAAATTGTCACTGTTTACAATAGCATCGGGGATAGAATTAAGCCACGTTTCTTTTAGGAGGATAATATGGGGCTTTAAAAGTTATATTCGCATAAGAAGCCAAAAGACAGACAGACAAAAAGATGATAGATGTTACACTGGAGACCCTGTAAATAAAAAAGCCATAATATTATTACAAATGAAGTAGACAGATGACTTAAAAAGTCAAGCCGGTCTCCATAAGATAATATTACCTAACGCGTACTATATGGTAAGTGTTAATTTTTGCTTGTTTAAACGATAATGTTGAACACTATACAATGCAAAAGATTCGATTAATCCTTATTTATAACTTACTTACTTAGAAAAATAAATAACACCAACACAAACATACCGTTTAGTAAGTTTTTAACAAATACTTGCTCGGTTATTAATATATTTTATCACATTACCTTGGTTAAAACGTGCAAGTTGTTGTTATCAATGAATAATTTTGTAGATTATATACAAATACATTTAAAATAATGTCTTTATTTTTCTGTCCTTTTCGGTATTCAGTAAAGTGCATCAAGAGAAATTTAAACTTTAAATAAAATTACATTAAATAGAGATTTAAAGCTTTTTTGATTGAACTAATTTATTTTTATGGATTTGACTGTTAGTAAGATTCTTGTGATTGTATACTCAGGAGTATTTAATCGATTCTAGACTAAATTTTTGCCACAACTATTGTTAGGTTGCTATCGATAGCAAGACGACTTTATCCAAGCAAGAATCATTTGATCCAAAATTTTTACCAATGTCAAGAGATGGAACTCACCTTTCACGCTCGAGTCAGCTTTCGTTTCAAGTAATTTTTTTACTTTCTTCTGGTATTTAGTAAACTCAGGGGTATTTAGTCGATTCTAGGCTCAGTTTTTGGCAGAACTATTTTAACAAGAAATTGGGTAGGGTGAATCATAGATGTAAGAATGTAGAAAATCAAAATAATATCGGTTCATAACATTTTAACCCGGTATCTGGCAACACCAAAAATAGATGTCGCAAAATTATTTTATTGTGTATATAATCTTATATAACTCTCAAAAACACACTGTGGTACAAAAAAACCGGAAGGAGATAGGGGAAAGTGGTTTTTGAATCCGTTGCCTACAAGCAACATTGCCAGTCAAGAAACACTATTTGATACTGATAACTTCACTAATGAAGATCTCAAAATTTTGTTAATCATAAATAAAAAACTGTTTAACTAAAGGACATTTTATTGATTTAATAAAAAAATTAAAAGTACCTAAGACTAAAAAATTATAAATATAGGCCTAATTCTAACGGTGGAATGATAAAAAGCAATTTTTGTTCGGTGTAAAACAAAGCCGCATGTTACATTTTTCACACTGCACAGTTGTATAGCCAGTTTTACAAAATCTACATCTTCCTTTAGCGGTATAAAGTGGCCAGTGACCTAACGCATCTGTTCTGGTCGCATCATCAGGTCTTACAACAGGAGGGTGGCGAATAATGTTATCTGTATTTTCTATACTTGATGGACGGCCTCGCTTTACTTTGTTCTTTCCAGTGTTAAACAAAGACCTAGCTAGTTCCATTCTAAACTTCTTGAGAGGCATAAAATTTATATTATTGGCTTTACTGTCATTTTGATATAATATCCAAGCATTTGTAATACAGACATCTAAGAGCCAGGTAACTATTGGAAAGTACCATCTTTTACTACGACTTGGACTTCTGTAAAGACCCAATAAAGAGTTAGCTTTATCCACTCCACCCATGTGTTTATTGTATTGCGTGATTAGATTTGGGCATGGCACGTTTATTTTTCTTTTATGTTCTTTAGAATACCTTTGTACATGATTGACTGGCTCAATCCCACAACCAGTGCTAGAAGAAGTACACATTTGTTATCTGCCCATTTGACAACTATAATATTCTTTTGTTCATCGGATTTATAAACATAGGAACCCCTGCCACGTTTTAGCAAAACCTTATCAGTATCCAAGGTGCAACCTGCTATTCTATTTGAGCGAATAGTGCCCAAGCTAAGGATATTATACTTTTCCTTCAAGTAATCAAATAGTCTCAAACTGGAAAACCAATTGTCACAACAAATCATTGAATTCTGGGGGTCATCCAATGTTTTACATAGTGCAATCACTGAAGATGCACCGACACCCAAGGATTGTTCTTCTTCAGAAATCTGATTGATAGTTCCCTGTAGTTGTGAAAAATATATCCTGAAACACCTGCCCTTACAAAGAACTTGTAACCCCATTTATGAGACTTATTTTGTATGTATTGTCGTAAATTGCCACTGTATGTACCTTTGTATGCAACCATAGCCTCATCTATGGAATATTGGTTTTCGAACTGATACTTATAACAATTTGTAGAAGTATGATCTAACAGGGGACGAATTTTGAAATAGCGGTCTTTCCTTTCTGAAGTTGCTTCTAAGTTATCATTGAAATGGACCAGTGTTCTCAGTTTTTGAAATCTTTTTAGGGACATAACATCAGCAACAAGAGGAATTCTTGAAGAAGTAGCCCAATAATCTTCTATTGCTGGCAGCTGTATTACCCCCATAAAAATCAAAATGGAGAAAAAGTCTGTTATTTCGGAAGTATTTGTGTTGACACTTAACCCAGTTTTTTGAGTACCGTATAAATTCGTCTGGTATACAATATTCTCTATTAGATTTAGTGAAAAAAACCTCGTAAAATACTTAAGAGGCAAGGCTACCTCTACTGCATTATTGCCTATAGTTGGATTTTCGAACGGAATGGTTTCTATGTCACTTTCAGACCAGTTATAATTTACTGACTCCACTAATTTTTTACGTTTTCTTGGTGGTTCTTCATGATCGCCTTCTTCATTTGTTTGATTAGCCTCCTCTTCAGTTAGCAGTTGATGATTATGAGGTGCATCATTTTCATCTGATTCTGCGGCAATTTCATTTATATTGATGTTTTCAATTTCTTCATCATACTCCTCCATATCAGACAAATCAGAGAGATCAGGGTTAACAGGAACAATACACGACATTTTGGGCTTTTTTCCATAAAAGGAGGTAGTTGATATTTCATTTAAATTTTCCATATTGAAATCTTATACTGAAAAAAAAAGTCAATTACTAAACTGACAATGTTGCTTCAGAGCCACATGATGTTTGTTCAACAAAATAATATCATTACTTACCGTATACAGCAAAAAATAGCAGAGAATTACACTAAAACAACCTTTGTTTATATACCAAATAAAAATTCAACCTCATAGTACTCCTAACAAACGGTTGATAATAAAAATTATGACACACCCACTTACACGTAGGTCTCTACTGGTATCCTCTCTAGTAAAATTATTTTTTTCAAATATCTCTATTGAATGTTAGATGTCGCCACCAGTTTTATATAACTAACACGACTTGTTGCTTACAATTATCATTGTCACATAACAGCTATATGAAGTAGAAATTGATTTAAGAGCTTATAACGACGATGTTGCCTGAGAGCATCAAAACCAGATACCGGGTTAATAGCTCTCAGTTCATTTTAGTGGGTAATATGCGGTCTTTTACAGCAGCGGAAAATACACGGAGGAATCCCCCTCCCCCAACAAGGTCCAAAATTAAAAAAAAACTTCAACCCAATAAGCCAACTAGCTAGTTGGGAAAATTAGGGGAACTGAATGCATGTAAGTTATCATTTATGTCTTTTGGTTGGTGTTTCATTGGAAGTTTCTCGCTGCAAGACAAATATCTAGATCTGTCACTACTTTACAGTGAGCCAACTGTAACAACAGAGGTATTTACGATACGTTTTAGCAAATTAAAATTTGGTCAGTACAATTTATCGAAATACTTAATTATTTTCTCTTTATCTAATCAGTATTTCAATTCAGGAAAAAGTGCTAATAAATTGTTTAAATTATTGCACCATCGTTTTCTTGGTCTGTCAATACTTCTTCGTCCATTTGGTGACTTATCTCGTGCTATTCGTACTATCCTATCCTCTGCCATTCTACTAACGTGTTCGTTCCACTCCTGTTTCCGTTTTTTCACCCATCCATTTATGTCTTCTATATTGCATGTTCTTCTTATGTTTTCGCTTCTCTACCTATCCAACAGACTTTTCCCTGATATTCGTCGGAGTATTTTCATCTCTGTTGTTTCTAGTAGTCGTCTCGTTTTAGATGTGTCAGGCTTGTCTCCGCCGTGTATGTTAATATAGGCCTAATTGCTGCTTTATAGATTTTTGTTTTTGTGTCTTGTCTTAGGAGTTTGTTCTTCCAGATTGTGTCATTAAGAGATCCCGCCGTTTTCCTTGCTTTTAAGCTTTGTTATCGTACTTCTTATTCAACATCTCCGTAACTAGTTATATCTATTCCCAGATATCCAAACCTTGCTTCCTGCTTTATTATTTTCCCATCCTATCAATTTCGATTTTATATCGTAGTGGGGTGGGTATTTAGATGTTGTTATACATTTAGTTTTTTCTGCTGATATTATCATATTATATTTCTTGGCTGTTGTATTGAAGATGTGTATTAATCTTTGGAGCTCGTTTTCTGTCTCGGCGATTAATGCGGTGTCGTCCTCTCGTCGGTAGGAAAAAGTGCTAGAAAAGGAAATGAAGAAAAAACACTAGTTTTTGTATAATACTTGTATATTTACGACTGAATACTGTATATAGTGTCTAAGTCACAAGACATAAGCGCTCTATTTAACTAGAAAAATATATTGTAAATGGCACTTTTACACATAATATACTTTACAAGGGACAAAGTTAAAGGAACTAAGGAGCTGCTGAAAACAAAGTGTCGTAATAAAAAAATCCAACGTACACACAATGTAAGACAAAAATGTAAATGGTAATTACAATAAAAAATAATAGGGAACCTACACTAACATTACAATACATAATACTAACAACTAAAAAAATAACTTAAATTGTTCAAAAGTTAAAAAAAAATGTAAAAATAACACAGTAAAATCAGACAAAAATTTATCTAAACTATTATCTTAGCTAAAGTCTTATAGAATACGGAGATTACAGAAAATATATAAAAATGTTTGGTTATAAGAACATTTTTTCTATAATCTCTGTTTTAATTATACGTTACGATTGTTATTTTTTAAAAAGATTAGATTTCTGGCACCTATGTGGTATTATCTTTACTATTTGATAGTTCTCATATAATAGTTTTGCCTCTATGTACTTATCAGTAAGTTACTATATAATTTACACTGTATATCTTGTATTTCAAAAACAAATTAGTAAAATAATTAGTTACATGTTAGAATATGAGTTAAGGGCCGACGCAAAATGATAAATGCGTCTTTTCTTCGTTGAATTCAACATAATTAGTTTGTTGCTTTAAAATAAATTCAGTTCGCACACTCTCTATATACTATACACTTATGACCTTCCTATTTTCTTAAGTATCGCGCTACATCAGTCATTCATACTCTACTGAGAGGTCAATGAATCCCCTCAAATTGTTTACCACGCTTTGGGGACTTCATAAAAGTTGTTATGTGTGATTGTTTTCTTGTTTTCTTTTGTGAAAGCATTGATCACAAAATCATAATAAAAAAAATACCAAAAATCATCAGAAAAAGGAAACATACATAGATATATTCACCTTCTGTCACTGAGAATTACATTAAGAACACAATCACGGATATATTAATCTATATATATATATATATATATATATATATATATATATATATATATACATAGAGAGAGAGAGAGAGAGAGAGCAAAACTGCAACGATAGTCGAAGACTGGAATATATGTCAAGAAACAAATGAAAAGCAGCAAGGACGACATGCAAACAAAACATTGATAAAAGAATGAGCTCCCGAGATTTAGAAGAATATCAATGCTTGGATAGGAAGATATGGTGAAGTGCGGGAACATTGTGATTTATTCCTATAAAAATAATAGTTAATATAAAAATCTCACAAGAAAATAGTTTCAGAATAATAAAATTACCATCGAAATTGAACTAGCGAATGAACAAAACGGAACAACATGGAAGATTGTTCAAGAACACGGTTTTTGTCGTGAGACAAATCATGAAAAATCATTGGCATATAACGTATCAACATAGAAACAGTATATGGATCATATACTGTTGCTTTATAGATCTACAAAAAGCATATGACCGTCTGGAACTTAACAACGTAAACCAACGTCTATATAACCAAAGTGTACCGTCAAATTTCATACATAACTAAAAATATATACAGCAGAAACAAAATCCATGTCAAAATTAGGAACAAACTAATAGATCTTCTACGAAAGCCTTATGCTATTAAATGCAGCGAGTAAAAATAATTTTCACAAATTCCTATAATTAAATCTAACCGCAAAAATTAGTGTTAATACAAAAATAAAACAAAAATTATTGTAGCGTAAGACTACAACCTACCAAACTATGGGATCCGGTAACGTCACACTATCTAGACAAAACGTACCGGTCTAAACGTGTTTCTCGATCCACACATCTCAGGTAGAAGAGGTGAATCAAGCATTGTTCCTGTCAGTACACATAGTGTGAGGTTACTGGATCCCATAGTCTGGCGTCCTGTCAGTCTTTCACGACAGTATGGTAATCTCCGGACGGGCCCCACGTTGGGCGCCAATTGTTTAACAACATTAACAAATACACAAAATCTAAATAAATTAAGAATGAAATTTTTATTTAAAGATAAATAAAAATGCGGATTTTCGATACACAAATATATATAAGAATATCCAAACAAACCGATATGTCCAAAAACATGATAATGATGTTGCTAAACCTAAAGTTAGGGATCAAACTTGCCGTACCAAATAAGGAAAAGATCAAAATATCTTCAAATAGGATAACATACTTACACAAAAACATATGTTCAAAAAACAGGCCCGAATCATGTATTTTTATTCAATTGTTAGTAATATACATTATTATCGAGTGTTACGATCGCCGCTGATTATTCAAATACATACAAGATCGAAAATTTTTGGTTATGGATATTTCGATTGTACACGTTGATTATGAAGAGTTAAAAAAAAAAAGGATATTGGTATAATCATATCCATCGTTCTCAGCATAATCTATCAACAGCAAACATGAAAGGTTGTGTTTTGTGATATTTTGTGAACGACTCACCAAATAGCGTCGCAGTGACCTAGCCAAAGCTATAAATAGGAATAGGCAAATTAGTGTGACGTTGCAAAATCTATAGTTTGTATATTCATTTCTTGGTGTTCCAACTCTGTATATTATGTACATATGTAAAGACAGAGAGAGAGAGAGAGTTTATAAAACTGAATTATAAGTGTACGTATTTGAGACAAAACATTTATACGAGAACTAGTTTGTATTGTTTCTATGAGGTGAGTGCGGTTCTATGAAAAATTAGAATGTATCAGATCAAAAAATAATGTCTATCACTGGCAAAAAGTTTTGTTTAAAACTAGGAAATAATTCACAGGTTAACCACCTAAACCATTAAGCGTTCTGTCAGGTATATTGCTCGAGCTAGGCCATGAACGATTATTTAAAAGATACATTGAATTTAGTTAAATATTTGTATTTTATTTGTTAGAGAACTGTTTTTTGTAAATAATGTAATATATGAGAAATTTTATTTAACTGTAAATTTCAATATAGAGTTTATACAGCCACTGGTTTTTGACAGTATTGTCAATGTCAAAACAGAGGCAGTGACTTCCTCACTATTATTGCAAGTTGCTATCTATCACATTGTAACAGTGTATTCTCAAGATAATGTGCTAATGGTGATATTAAAATTAGAAGAAGAAAAATAAAGTAATTTCTTGATTTTCCTGTATATGACTGGGAATAGAGTACAAAACAATACAAAAAATTAGCAATAATATTATCTACTTAAATGAAGCGGGCTGGAATATATGACATTTGAAAATTGGAATGACTATTTTAATATGTATGCATTGAATGCGCACCTTGCAATAAAAGAAAACTATTCATCATTCTCTACAAGTTAATTAACATAGATTTTTGGGGGTGATGCACTTGTTATCTCCAATAATATTACTACACTGAGACAGATACTGAAGCAGCCAAGAAGAGGAAAGACTCAGGACTTAATGCTTTTGACAGCGTTAAAAACCATTTAAAAATCATTGATTCCAAGATTGGTCGTTTTACGATATTGCCAGAAAACCTCGGGTCTCTTAGAATAACTGACTGCTTATATAGTGCATCCTAAATAAACATTTTCTTAATTACGTTTAAAGTTCTTAGTACATACTACTAAAAAAGCCTTGAGAAATGATTGGTTCTAAACCTTACATTGTATTTTAGTAACCAAGAATAAAGCTTATTGCCATTCGAGGAATATCAACTAAAGACATTCCGAAAGTAACAAAAATCTACAAATAGTGTATGTAGTTATGGAGAAAAGGGCCAAATGTGACCTGTGAGTACCAAAGGCTGCAGTAACCGGTCATGAGCGGTATTACAAGAGAATCCCAGAACAAACACATGGGAAAATCTTCATTGGTGGACCATGTACAAAAAGAACAGAGGAGCTGCTCCATGTGGGTAGGAATAAACTGAGAACAGTAACAGGAATGTTGACTGGGCAGGCAACACTAAAAGAATTTCTAAATAAAATAGGCATTTACAATGGATACCTTAACTACAGACTCTGCAATAAGGAATCAGAAACTTTGAAAGCTGGTAAGCTTCAGTTTCGGTGATAACGAAGATCTTTGGTATCAGACGGGAACAGGAAAAAAAATGTTTTTGTGGAGCTCGTCAAAAAGTATGGGCATTATACAATCAGTTACAATTATTGTTTTGTGAAACCAATTGAATTAATAGTAGTAGTCTTAAATAGGAAACACGAAAAATTCATCTTCAGATTTATCAAAATAATATTAATCAGATCAGTTAAGTTTCGTTAAAAGCATCGCCAAATTTGTGATGTAAAAGAACTGTATATTACTATACTGAGTCTACTGTACGTATTCAATATACCTTCAAAATAATTATTCAGCTAGTATAAGGGATTAATGCTGCCACTCGATCAGTCCATTCGCTTATACGTAAGTACATACCGAGTATCATAAAAATATACCTATATATATCACGAAGGCATTTACACTAGATTACTGTGAAGAAAAGTATTAAGTCATGGAAGCCAACGTTTACACGGGATATTTCATTTTAACATTTCTCTTTGATGTTAAGAATCTTTTTATATCGTCTCTACTTCAGCTGGAATGGGCGGAAAACTTTTTCATTAGTAACTTTAAGAAAAACATGTTATTTCTTAAATTAAATATATATCATATGAAGTTCTGCGTGATATAATCTCTAACAATTTTCAGATATACAATTTGTTTTTTTCTACGAGAATAAAACAAGTCTCTTCTGAGAATAAGACCTGTTTAACCTATATTACGTGGACGAGCAAAAACTCGAGAAATGAGGCACTTACTCCTTTCGACGTGTGTCTTCGGTTCCTATAGTTGCGTCTTTTATAGGAATATAATGGCAAGTAGAGGCGCAAAAGTTTAAGAAAGCTGGTTGAAGAAGTTAAAAGAAAATTAAGATGAGGTGTTATGGCAGTTTGACGAAAATAAACACGAAGATAACGTAGTTAAGAGTAAACGATTCTAAATCAGACAAGAACTTGAAGAAAAGGTTGGGACTGAAAATTCAGAATTCTGAATTCTCAGGGAGATTTCAGTGAATGATTTCTCTCTGAACAAATTATTGAAATAATTAAGGATTCTACCAATTATTACATACAATATATACAGTCAAAATATTGCACAGGAGGAGATGCAATAGACAAATAAAATATTTTTGGAACATACAAATCTCAGGCAGAAAATATTAGATCTCTGAAACATTTATGGTACGGGCCTGTCCCCCAAGTAGGACCAATATAAAAGAAAACCTATTCTTTTATGTAGTTTGGCTTTATATTTTTTATATCTTTTGGTCGGTGTTTCATTGGAAGTTCCTCTTCCAAGGCAAATGTCTAGATCCGCCACTGGTACGTGCGTAGAACAATGTACTGTATAATGTCATAAAATCGTTTCCGATTTCTGCCATATTGCCTGCGATTTGACAACATGTAACGCCAGGTTATCTCAACATTCACGAACAACTATTTAATTCTTTAGTCTTTGTGAATTCTAGCAATGTATACATTTCAAGCCTGCAAAATATGGCCACAGACTTGTTAAACAGAAATATCACTAGGAATAACTGGTTTGATAGTATCCCGTTGGTTATAGATTTAAAGAATAATTACAGACTGAAGATGAATAAGAAAGTAGCGTTGATCCATACTCTAGAAATACCAGAAGGAGGTTGTTTATAGAACATCAATAAAGACTGCACGTTGGTTTCATTTGTGCCAAATAGAAAGACAAATGTAATGATATTATCGACAATGCATTCAGATGATAAAATTGATATCAATAGCAGAAAGCCTGAAGCGCCATGTTGACAGCTGACAGCCATTATGTTGACACCCCCATGACAGCCGCCATGTTGGATTGGTAACGTGACGTCAATGGGCGTGGCTTAAAACTTACCGGCACACATACCAAACCAGGCGAAAATCATTAAAGAATGTCGCTTTTTGCACGTTACTATGAGAAGAAAACTTCTTCATGCTATATTAAAGAACTAATTACACCACAAATTCAGAAAAGATCAACTCTTTATTGTATTCCAAACACGTAACAAGAAAATTTTCGTAGCAAGCAAAATTTGTTAACTGTTGTTTACATTTTCGTACTCCTCCAAGAGCTGTGAGACCTTGTTGCGTGGTAGACTTATATGACACTGGTAGCTCTTCATGCTCAGTAATCGTCACTAATTGTAGCATATAATCTGAATGACAAGTGAGATAAAAGTAGACTAGGACAAGGTCGTAGAAAACCACAATGAAATACAAAAATATATTAGAGCTTATGCAAAACATATATCACGTTGCAGTGTAGAAATGTCTACTAGAACAAACGACATTTAAAAAATATTTTTTTTAAATTAATGATGAAAAATTCTTCCCCGTGTTTCCAACTTTAGTAGAAACGATTCATATACTTTTTATAGGGTACAATTTATATATTTTAGTTAAGTTTCTCAAAAATAAAGGCATGTGAAATATCCTCCTTATTGTGTTTAATAATTATACAGAGATAATCAAATAAAATTTTCAAGCAAAAATTTCATATACCTCAAAATGAGGCTTTGTGACACTGTACGGCTTTGTAAAATAAAACTTTACCATAAAGAAATAATATTGAACATTTTTATTATATATATTCGTTGAATTTTTGGTGTTTAAAAGTATAATTTGGATAAATATAACGCGGATTTATTCGATAAGCTCTGTATAATAAAACAGTTTAATTTAAATCAAATACCTTAATATAATATGTTCCGTATTTATAGTTTCTGATAAAGAATACCTCTACGGATACCCAATTAGTCTTTTGATTGTGTATAATATAAATTTTTTAAAGTATTTATAGTTAATATCACTGGATAGCGGATGTGTCATTATACTATTCCATGATTGTATATGGAAATAATTTAACAGGATGGTTATATATACATTCTGGACTGTTAAAACTACTTCTAAAAGAACAGTTACTAAATGCTGTAGTGAGCGTGTTTAATTTGATCTACCGAAGTAATAAAATTCCCAAAGATTCTGAAATTTGTAGCTTTGTATCACTGAATCATTTAAAATTGTACGGCAAATGCGAAGAGAACATAGACACTATACATTTAGGTTTCAGAAATAGAATATTGAGGCTTTGTTAAGGATGCAGCTGTCCAACTCGTAAAACTGATCGAAATATTAAGAAAACAACATATGAGAGTAGGAATAAATATCAACTGGCATCAGAGACAGTAAAAGTGACAACAGACATAAAAATGTAAGAAGAGTTGAAGAAATTTCAGAAAGAAGACAAAGTATTACTCTTAACGGTACAGTTATAACTAACATTAAATACGCATACTGTATTTTACGTCTAAGGAACACACTGGAAGACTTAACAAGAACTGTTAAACTGCGAGCCCGACAAGAGTAGAAAAGAAGTGGGAAGAAGAGTAGTATACATTAAGTAATAGAAATGTTTGGGCTGCATACTTAGTGAAAACTGGGACGGTATCCAAGACATAACTGTATAGACCAATACATACACATCACATATAAAAACGGAACAAACAAACATAAATCATACTCAACAGCAAAGAGCGTAATACAAAATACTAAATGCTTCAGCTAAGGAAAATATATGGAGTAATCCAAGAACAGGGTTTGTGGCGTAGGCGCTACAACTTTGAAGAAGTTTTGGGGAACCTGACGTTGTAAAATGTATTAAATTAGCACGCCTTCGATGGATAGGACATGTAATTAGGCGAGATGAAGATGCAACGATTAGAAAAATTTTCGACCGAAGAGGACCAGTGGGAAGACGAGCCAGAGGAAGACCAAAACTTAGGTATCAAGATAACATAGAGGATGATCTAATATCCATCGGAGTTAAAGCATTGAGAAGAGTTGCCAGAGACAGGGGCGAATGGAAGATTGTTCTGAAGAAGGCTTTGGCTCATAACGAGCTGTAATGCCACTGATGATGATGAAATGCTTCAGCTTAATATACAGACTAATATTTGAAATGAACATTTTCAACACTTTTCAAAAAGTCCAAATACTGTTGGTAGCAACGTTTGATTCGAAAAGGCAAGCTAAGAAGAATAATTATGGTTATATGAAATGGAACTTCTAAAGTGACAAACGTTCTAGTATCTAGAGGTTGCTTTGCTTTACAGCTTAGGTACGTCAAAATTTATTCAGTAAATAACAACTTCAGGTAATATAAAACGTCACTCCCAAAACGGAATAGATAACCTTAAATAACCGTGTCAATCATAGACATATAATACAAATAGACTAACTGGTGCCATACAGTCCCGTTCCCCCATGCGACAGAGAAAACTGACACAAAGCAGTCCCTGTATCTCTTTCTAATGGGACTGGCTTATCGACCACGAGACCTTCTCATTGGTTATTTAGATCACGTGGTCGATAAACTTGGCAAATTAGAAAGAGATGCAGCGACTGATTTGCGTCAGTTTTCTCTGACGCACTGGGGGAACAGGCCTGTATTGCAACAGTATTTGTATTATATGTCTATGGTTTCAATACATCAAGGACTGTAGACTTTCATGGCCGGTGTGTTTTAATGATACATTGATTGGCTCTGCTAGGTTGACCGTTAACTGAAATCGTCTCTTTCTCGGACGTTATCTGAGACTGCGGTAGTCATTATTAAATGTGAATGAGTCGAAGCTGATTTCCACTAATACATGTTTTGTAAAAAATCTAGCGTAACCAAGAACTTTAATTTGAGTTGTTAAGCTTTTAGGATATTTCAGGGTGGATTATGATCTCCTGGTACAAATAATACTCACTGAGTTCCATATAATTACGTAAGGATATTTCAAGCCCTGCGATTAGATAATTGAGCAAATCTTGAGGAAAGAAATGGGCATCGAATGAGGTATATAGACGCAACAGCAATTAAGTATTACTTTAAAATGTCGCGATACAATTTTTGTTTTTGACAATTTTAAAATTAACGACTAAAACTCTTCGATTCGACAAGTTTATGGAACATTTGTACAGCAAGAGTAAGTACTATATAAGAAAATAAAAGCAAATGCTTGGCGTCGGTGTCTAATCGCAAGTATTAAAAAGCCGATTGATAGTAGTAGTATTACATGTGGCGTTTGGTCTTTACAGGTAAGGCTGAGAATCAGTTTAGTAGTGAAAATTTTTAAGAAAGGTGTACGAAATGGTCAATGACCAAAGAAAATAAGGCATATAAGAAGTAACCACGCTGGCCACGACATATGGAAAACCTGAAGTGGTAGCGGAGATAAATGTAAGATAAAAGAATTCCACAAGAACGATCGCTGAAGAAAATCTTCCAAGGACATCATATGTTGTACACCGCGAGTAGTTGTAGTATTCCAATCGTTCCTGAGTTTCCCTGGCATAATTCGGCCAAAAGAACAGGACAAAAATGAAGCCAAAATATATTAAAAAGTTTAACTAGAGTATAAAATAACTTTTTTCATGAAAAATGTAAGTTAAAACGTAAAAAAAACCCTAGCCACAGATGTTCACAGTGGCCATCTAAATGTAAGATCATCCAACATACTTTAATCGTAAAGAAGATCTGCATCTAACAAGATATGGTTCTCGGCGCTACGAAATACGAAACTTTACTCCAAATTCATTCCAACTGTCAGAGCTCTATAAATATAAGACGAGCAATCTCAGTTAGCGGAAGACAGTTACAACCGTTTCTGATTTGTGTTTAATAATGCACAGTTGCGGAAGAATCATTCGAACCAAGACCTATAAACACGGGAAACAATGTATCAATGAATTATAAAAACAAATTTAATCTAATAAAAGGCTAGGACGACAGACGAGCTATCATATTTTGTTCTTGAAACCATACGCTTAATTAATAATACTAATAACTCCACTGATTCACCGCTGCTAAACTCCACTGACTCCACTTGATTTAGCATCAAAAATAATAATACTGTTGTGGTGAAGCTTAATCATCTGTTGTATATGGATGATTTGAAATTAATGGCTTCCACTCGAAACCACCTAAACTCTATCCAACGAGAAGAGATAGTGCGCCAAAACAACAAGGCGTTGCCAAATTTGCCAGGTCCGGATTTAACGTTTGCTAATACATACTTTTTAAAACATATTTTTTTGGTAAATCGGAAATCCAAAATTAATAATATGTTGTACTTATCTGGATTCATCTTGTTGGTTTTATGCAAAAGAAATTTTTCCATTTTAAAAATAAATAGCAATTTGTAACACGCTCCTATTTACAATGAAATAAAACACCGCCACTGTTAACACTGCCATCAGTTACTGTTTGATTTTGTTTGAACCAAAAAATACTGTCGTCAGCAAATTCTTGCTTGTATAAACTCGCTATAAGTTCAGTTGATAAAATAGCTTTCGTGGTAATAATTGTACATTTCGTCGCGTTTAATCGAACTTAGTGGGTGTTTATTTATGCTTTCTATTGTTTGCTTTTATATTTATTTTTTTACACTGTTTACAGTTTGCTGTCTAATTTTCAGTTTTACAAACAATGTCGAGTTCTACAGATTCTGCCGAGGAATTAACTCCAAAAAAGCGTTCAAAATTACGTGCATTTAGTAGTACGGAAAAAAGCGTTATATATAATATTTATAAATCGACAACGGAATCGCGTCCTGAAGCTTTAATATCGGAAATAATTAAACAAACTGCTTTTACCAGCGAAGTAGGTGAAGCTTCTGTGTACAGAATTATTAGGGAACAGAAAAGTACAGGAGGATTTTCTTCACCGAAAAAGAACAAACCCAGAAAAACCATACTTCACAAAATAGACGATTTTGATAAAACTGCTATTCGTCGAATTGTACATCAATTTTTTTTTCGCAACGAAATACCAACTATAGACAAAGTTTTTGCAGCTGTTAACGACGACGAAAGCTTGCCAAATTTTAAACGCAGTACTTTCCATAAATTTCTAAAATCATTAGATTTTAAATACGTACGTAGGGGTAGAAACAGTGCTTTATTAGAACGAGAAGAGATTATTTTATGGAGGCGAAATTTTTTAAAATCCATTAAAAAATTTCGGGAGGAAAACAGGAAAATTTATTATTTAGATGAAACGTGGGTAAATGCAGGACATACAAAATCTCATGTGTGGGTTGACGAAATGGTGAAATCTTCCAGGCAGGCGTTTTTGTCAGGTCTCTCAGCAGGTCTCAAAAATCCATCTGGCAAAGGAAAAAGACTGATTCTTACACATATTGGGAGTGAAACAGGTTTTGTAGAAGGTGGCCTATGGACGTTTGAATCAAAAAAGAGTGGCAACTATCACGAGGAAATGAACTCAGACGGTTTTGAAAAGTGGTTTGCAAATATTTTGCCCCTTTTAGAAGACAACTGTGTCATAGTTCTCGATAATGCTCCTTACCATTCGCGAAAAAGTGAGAAAGTACCGACTACAGCATAGATAAAGCAAAAAATAAAAGACTGGTTACGATCAAAAAATATCGACTTCGATGAGGACATGCTTAAAGTTGAACTCTTACAATTAGTGGCACCGCGTAAGGCTGAATATAACAAATATGTTATCGATGAACTCGCAAAAGCTCAAAATAAAACCGTTTTACGTTTGCCACCCTACCATTGTGAGCTCAATCCTATTGAGCTGATTTGGGCTGATGCTAAAAATTTTGTTGCTGCCAACAACAAGACTTTCAAATTTGCAGATGTCAAAATCCTTTTAAATGATGCCCTTAACAACATTACCCAGGAGAAATGGAAAAACTGTGTGAAGCATGTGCAGAATACAGTAGAAAAAAAGTTCTGGGAACTTGATCATATTATTGAGGTCATGGTTGAACCGTTTATTATAGAAATTGGTAGTAATGGTGATAGTGATAGTTCAAGTTTTTCCTAATTGTTTTTAACGACAAGGTAAGCCATCTTAGTAGCCACGTTTTTTTTCCCAAGTTAGCTATAAAACGGAAGGCGAACGATTTTTTTGGCATGTAAGCCTCGTTTGTTTGTATTTATTTTCATAATTATCCCACTAATCTCTATTATTATTTGTAAATCTTTTTTATAAGAATAATGCATAACATACATTTTCCTCAAGTTTGATTTATTATAATTTTACCAGACTGATTAACGGAAATAGAAATAAGTGCACAAAATATAAAGGGTTTGAAAAAAAAAGTTATTTTAAATGTCATTCCATATTCATTGCAAAATGTATGTGCTCATTTTTCATAATTGTCAACAAATGGATTTAAAATCTATGTAGCACAATAAAATATAACAAATTGGCAACAGCGCAATAACAGAAGTATCGTCTAACTGTGGCTAGGGATGCATCTTTATCGTTCGACTTCTCTTCAAATACTAATTTAATGGAAGTTACAGCAGTACAGCTGTGTACAGTGTTGTCAGTTGATTTAGTATTAGTATTTAATTTAAAAATACAAACAAAAAATTGTATAATGAATATCTATTCCCAACTTTATGATATATGGGATGAGAAAAACATTTATTGCCGACTTTGTATGTGCATTGAATCAAAGATGTTCTATTATTTAAAAATATATATTCATAAATATCACTTAATTTTCGTAATACAGATCTGAAATAGGCGGAGAGAGATCTAAACGCCAGCCAATTAAAACGTTTATAACCCTACACGCGTATATTTCGTTGTTTACTGGCACTATCGCTTCTCGGTGGATAGAGTTTAGATCAGATGTTAAAAACTGTAGAAACTTTCTCAAATGATATCAGTATGAATTTGGACTAGACAAGACTGCCGTATACTAAATATAGTTAGAGGAAAGGTTCAGCCCGGAGGTTTCGATATGCAAAAATTTGTTTTTAAGGCATTTGATACGTACGTCTGTTCCGTGCTGAACTACTCATTTGGTATTATAAAGTGGTCAAAAACGGATATAGAGGGTCTTCAAAGGAAAGTAACAACACTTCTCACAAAGGCACAAAAACACCATCCACTCAGTGCAGTAGAGAGAACACCATTGCCGCGGTATCAAGGGGAAGAGGACTTATGGACATATGTGAGCAACGGGACAAAGAGATTGCTAATTTAAGAACTTAAGAACTTATTTTCAGGTGCAGGCTGAAACATCTACTTTACATCAAGCAATTTGCACAGTAGACGATACAACGCCGTTTAAACTGTGGAACCAAGAAATGCGCATAAACCACCCCTGACTAAGCAAGAAAAATACGCACCTGGATGAGTAAACCTCCCCATGGGCGACATCTAAATAAGATCAGCCAAGAATATGTCGACAATACAGCGTCGAAATATTGGTTCGCAAAATTGTCAAAAATATCGGTTGCTGTAATTTTAAGTTAAGATTTATTAAACAAAATAATTTAAAGCTTTGTTAGTTTATGTTTACTTTTTTAATTCTTTTGAAAATTTGTTGATCCGAAAATATTGGCAGCGAATGTGGTGATACATAAAAAATATAATACAAAACTTGAGCTTTCCCAACAAATAAATTGCCAAACTCGAGCTACGCTGGTTTTTGTACATAATGATTCTCCAAAAGTGACGTATTTGTTACCAAAGTTGTATAACAGACTAAAATATCATTTTTGTTGTCGTCCTAGCGTTAAAATAGGAGAAAGTCAGACAAAATTGTCAGTGAATGGCAATTGATTGGATCCCCGTCGACGGCGATGGGCAAAATCACTAAATTATGTATAAAAATGTATAGTTGGGTTTTAAAGTTTGAAGTATGTGATGTGTTACTCAATTCCTGCTTATTTATGAATAGTATTATTTACTTTTGTATTTATTTTAAGATTCTAATATCTTTTATCTTTAATTAGTAAACTTTATATATAGAAAATGTTACTTATGGCGAGGTTTCGTCGCTTAGGCTCTAAAATGTTCTATTTTAGCGACAATAAAATATAAAAATATGCCGACGAAGCGATCCTATCTGTCCGTATTTCAATAGGATATGTCGGTAAGTTGTTAAAATAGTATTTGTTCATTGAAATAAAATGGTAGAGTTCAAAAATCAAAATAATATAAATGATACATCTGCTATCCAAAAAGAAAAAAAAAAGAAAAACTTACATAATATAGTTAAAGAATGGCAGCACATCTAAAAACTAATAACGTACAATGCAAAAATTCTAAGACATTACAAAAAAAATCATTGTATAGACTAGTACAGGTTTCAAATTGAGATTTTTGTTTAAGTATAATATCAGACAAAATTTGTACAAATACTTTCTTATCGTAGTGATTATTTGTAATCACCTGAATTCATATATTCGCTAATTTCACATACTACGTTTATTTATCATTCTAACACCATTTTTTGTTAATTTTTTATTAAGAAGACAATTTTTCAGGGACCGAAACGAAAAATAAATAAACTCTTAACATAAATATACTTACCTTCTAGCGTGATGTATGTATAAAGAAAATTATTCAAAAACGAGATCAACTTAAATAAATAAAGAATGGCATTTCTTGGCATTCCAACAAGAATTCGCTTAAAACAAATAAGCCGTGAGCAAAAAATAAAGCATGCCGTCTCGGTAGGGGACACAGAAAAAAAGACGATCGAAACAATATAATCATAAAAAAGAAAAATATTCATTTTTACGCAGAAACACAATATTTATAAGTATACAGTGCTAGTCAGAAGTCCGTTCACCCTCTCGTATCTTTTGAACGGTTTTACTTATAATAGTGAAATTTGGAGGGAGGTAATAAACAGACGTAGGCTTCTTAACTTGTCATTACAAGTGACGTAATAGTGACAGATGACGTTATAGCGCCACTGTGACAGATAATTTTAAATAGCACCTTATGACAAGTGATACCTCGTTTAAAGGGTATTGAAAATACCTATTCAACCATACTAATTTTATTTGAGTTTAAGCTCATTTTCACGAATACATTAAATAAATACTAAAATTGTAGTTTCGCATTTAATTAATAAATATTAAAACCTCCGCCACTGGTTACTTGTCAAAAATTTGACATTTTTCATTTCTCTAATTGTACGTCAACATCAACTTCTTTGACCATTAATTAGAGGCGAACGTTAGAATATTTATTAATTAAATGCGAAACTACAATTATTTTAATATACCTATTCAATCATTCTAATTTTGTTTGGATTTAAGATGATTTTGGCGAATAAATAAAGAAAATAAACATTAAAATTCTGGTTTGACATTTAATTAATAAAAATTCTAACGTCCGCCTTTGGTTATTTGTCAAAAATTTGACGGTTGTCAATTCTCTAGTTGTTTTTAGTTTGCAAAACCGTTTATAGCTCAATATTTAGTTTCTGTTTCTACTTAGTTTAGTTTAGTTTCTGTTTCTACTTAATTCAAGTTTAGTCAAGTTGTTTTTAGTTAATATTTAGTTTAAATATTGTTTAACGAGACGTTTAAATTTTTGTGTGTTTGTGTAAAGGCAGAATGGTACGTACTGTAGCCGACAAAGTAGGAGCTGTGTTAATAATTGGTGAATGTGGAAATAATTTCCATGCAGCGGAACGTCTTTTTAATGCGAGGTACCCCGATCGCCGTACATCGAGAGCTTATTTGAGGAAGCTTCTTCGGAAGTTAAAACAAACAGGTAGTGTTCAAGATGTCAAACGATATGGTCGACCAACAATTAGTGACGACAAAAAAATTAACATAATTTCAGAAATGGTAGTGAACCCTACTTCTTCTACAGCCCAAGTTGCATCTATCTATGGAATCAGTCAAAAGACAGTACACCGAGTGTTGGCTGAAAACAAATTTCATCCATACAAATTAAAAATTGTGCACCAACGTTAAGATGATGACCCCGACCGAAGACTAGAATTCTGTGAAAATATGTCCAATAAAATTAACCAACAGCCCAATTACATAAAAACAATTTGTTTTAGTGATGAAAGTACTTTTTCTCTCAATGGAAATGTTAACACACACAATGTGAGATATTGGAATGAAACAAATCCTCACGTCTTTCGTGAAACACATACTCAATTTCCAAAAAAAATAAATGTTTGGGCAGGTATTTTAGAAAACCACATAGTTGGGCCTGTTTTTCTCAATACTAACTTAACCGATGAAGTGTATCTGGAGATGTTACAAAATGCAATTGAACCATTAATACTTGAAAAATCTGAAGGATAATCCAGATGAATTCGGCAGCTTGGAAATAACGTTTCAACAAGATGGTGCTCCTGCACACCATTATGGTGCACTAAGACATTACCTAGATGAGGAATGTCGTGGTAGATGGATTGGACGACAAGGTACGATAGAATGGCCAGCTCGGTCACCGGACCTCACACCATTAGATTTTTTTTCTGTAGGGATACTTGAAATCTAAAGTTTACGCTACAGCAACCGACAATATTGACATTTTGAAACAACGAATTGTTGAAGAATGTAGGGCAATTTCCCCCGACACATTTGAACGAGTATGGCAAGAGTTTAAAAATAGGATGCATTACTGTCAGGAAGTAGATGGAGCACATTTTGAACACTTATATATAAGAACTGGTTGTTAAATATTTATCAATTAACTGAGAAGCTACAATTTTAGTATTTATTTAATTTATTTATTAAAATGAGCTTAAACTCAAACAAAATTATTATGACTGAATAGGTATTTTTAATACCTTTTAAACGCAGTATCACTTGCCATAAGGTCCTATTTAAAATTATCTGTCACAGTGGCGCTGTAACGTCATCTGTCACTTTTACGTCACCTGCTATGACTAGTTGAGAATCCTACGTCTGTTTATTACCTTCCTCCAAATTTCACTATTATAACAATAACCGTTCAAAAGATACGAGGGGGGAACGGACTTTTGACTAGCACTGTATATGCACATAGTACGAATGTTTTAAATTAAATTAAGTAGACGAAGAGCAAAAAACTTACTGCAATGACGATACCGGTCAAGGTGATGAATGAGATGTATAGTATATTTCACATTTGTGACTGTTTTGGATTATCGCTACATATTCGACAGCCAATGGTCCACTCTACTAAACAGCATGAGAAATGCGAAAGTCAATTGCTCTAGTCATGAAATTATGAACCAAGTAATTTATAAATTAAATTAAAAAACATCCTTTTTAAATCTTTTTTTACAGTATTAATAAGAGGTTATTTACTTTGATATACTTCATGAACACTGCATATTTTACGCGCAAATGTTTGTTTGCCGAGCAGCGAGCAGTTTAACCTTTTTTGTTCAACATTAAAGACAGTTCCATGTTAATTAACAAGGTTATGAAAATATTTAGATTTTTGAAACATATTTTTATTTTATATTTAGATGCAAAAATATTTACAACCAGATTAGTTATTATCATGAATTTAATGTAGTTCTAATCGGTGAGCTCTGAGAGATTAACATAAGCGTAGATATTTCTCTTTTCATAAGCAATTTCTCTAAATGAATGTAAAATACATTATTAGTTATAACCGTATTTTTGGTTGTCTTCGACAGTGCTTCAAATATTGGAAGACTTTGCTATTAACTTTCTTACCACAGCGGACCGTTTAAATCAAAGCATTCATCTCTAATCCAAAATAGTCGCAAATTCTCTGTGCTTGCACGTAAGTTCTAGTTTAGATGTCATAGATAGTTTGTAAGAATATACCAATCAAGTTCTTCTTCTTTAAGTGCCGTCTCCCGATCGGAGGTTGGATATCATCATCACTATATTTACTCTATCTACTGCTGCTCTGAAGAGTTTTATAGAACTGCATTTAAACCAGTCGCTTAAATTCTTCAACCACGACACTCTCCTTCTTCTTATACTCCTTCCTCCTCTTATCTTTCCCTGTATTATCAGCCTTAGCAGTTCATATCGCTGTCCCCTCATTACGTGTCCCAGATATTGTAACTTTCTTATTTTTATTGTGTTTATTTCGCATTCTTTGCCCATTTCTCTTCCTTTGCCCAATACTTCCGTGTTAGTTTTCTTCTGTGTCCATGCTATTCTAAGCATCCTCCTGTAACACCACATTTCAAAGGACTGTAACTTACTTATGTGTTCTTGATTTAATGTACTGTTTTCAAGTCCATATTGCAGTATCGAAAACACGTAGCATCTCAGTGCTCTTACTCTCAATTCTAATCTAAGGTCTTTGTTGCAGAGAATTGTTTTCATTTTTACAAACGCATTTCTTGCTATTTCTATCCTGGCTCTTATTTCGGTTGTTTGATCATTATTGTGTGAAATCCAGGTTCCTAGGTATTTGTATTTATCAACCCTTTCTATCGGTACATTTCCCAAATGTATGTTTGTTGGTATATTTGTTATCATGTATTTGGTCTTTTTTATATTCATTTTTAGTCCATATTTTTCACAGAAACTGTTTGTTTTGTTTGGCAGTAATTGGAGTTGTTCAGCAGAACTTGCCATAATCACGGTGTCATCTGCATATCTTATGTTGTTAATAGATCTTCCGTTAATTATTATTCCTTCACTTTGAGATAGTAATGTTTCTTCAAAAATTGCTTCACTATATACATTAAATACTAATGGGGACATAATACATCCCTGCCTAACTCCTCTCATGATTTCAATTTCTGGACTGGGTTTGTTATCTATTACGATTTGTGCTCTTTGATTCCAGTAGAGGTTTGTTATTATTCGTAAGTCCCTATGGTCTATGTTTTTTGTCTTTGGAATTTGGACTAATTTTTCATGTCTTACTTTGTCAAATGCTTTTTCAAAATCAACGTAACAAACATGCACATCAACATACATATCCATGCATCTTTGAGCTAACACATTAAAAGCATATAACGCTTCTCTGGTTCCTAGTTAGCTTCTGAACCCAAACTGACTATCATCTATTCCTTCTTCCAGTTTTTTATTTATACGACCATGTATTATTTTCAGGAATAATTTGAGAATGTGACTTATTAGTGATATTGTTCTGTATTCACTGCAATATTTAGCGTTTGTATTTTTAGGGATAGCACAAAAGGTGGAGAGTAACCATTGTTTCGGTATGTATCCTGTTTTGTACACTGAGTTAAATAAGTCTACTATAATGTCTAAGGTTTCATCATTTATGCATTTTAAGGTTTCTATAGGGATTTGGTCTGGACATACGGCTTTACCATTTTTGCTGTTTTTTAATGCCATTTTAATTTCTTCCTTTAATATCTTTAAAACCATATCCTCTTCTACTTATATCTCTATCTGTTCTGTTCTATTGTCTTCGAACAGTTCATTGATGTATTCTGCCAATTTTAATCTTTAATTTGTCGTTAGTATTCAACACAAGTTTCCCATTTGCATCTTTCAGTATTCCCGGTTTTCTTGTTCTATTGTTGTGAGTTAATTCTTTAATTTTTTTATGTGTGTTAAAACTATCATGTCTTTTCTGGTATTCATCCAATCTGGTATGTTTCTTCTAAAAATGCACCTGATTTTGCCGTAACCAAGGATGAAATAAAATGTTTCTTGGGTATCTTACTGGTGTCTGGCTATAATCTACATCCAGGTATAAGATTTTATTGGGATTCACGACCCGATTTGAATAATCAGGCTATTAGTCAATCAATTAGAAGAAACCGTTTTTTGCAATAATGAAATACATCCATTGTGCAGATAGTAAAAACATGTATGTAACTGATAAAGTTTATAAACTAAGACATCTAATGAATCTACTAAAAACAAATTTTTAAACTGCTTTATTCCGAAAAAGAACCTAAATTATGACGAGTCCATGTTTAAGTATTACGATTGCCATGGATATAAGAAGTTTATTCAACTTACTACCTAGAGCTACTAGAACATTGAGGCATTCGAGATGTGGTGTTACAGGAGAATGTGGAAAATACCATGGACAGAAAGAGTAACAAATCAAGATGTTCTGCTGAAGATGGGGAAGGAATGCGAAGTCATAAAAACCATACAAACGAAAAAACTGGAATATCTGGGCCACATAATGAGAGGAGAAAAGTACTCTCTGCTTAGACTCATAATCCAAGGAAAAATCTCGGGAAAGAGAAATGTGGGACGTATGAGGATTTCCTGGTTGCGAAATTTAAGGGAGTGGTATGGGTGCAGTTCAATACAGTTGTTCAGAGCTGCAGCCAACAAAGTAAAGTATGCTGTGATGGTAGCCAACCTCCGATAGGAGACGGTACTGCAAGAAAGACCTAGAGCTAGTGACCTTTCAACGTACAACTTAAATTCCAGTAAATGTATTACCCTTGATCTCTTATCGTCAAATGCTGTACTATCCTGACGATACTCTATCTATGAAATGGTCAATGCAAGATCAATAAAGTGCCAAAAGGCACGCACAGGCCATTTTTTAGTGCGCATACAGATCCTATAATATGAAATAAATCTGTCACACAAATCCACGCCTCCCATTGACTGGTTATATTTAGCAATTGTATTTGAACAAGGAGCAGAATGCACTTTGAATTTTTTTTCCTTTATTTTGATTTTTTTTTTTACTTTTGGTAAAGTATAATCTTTTTTTTTATTTTGCTCCTAAGTACTCGTGGAATTCGATTATATATAATGGTACCAATACCAAGTATTCCTTTTTCTAATAAATAATCGAGAATAATCGAAAAAAACTATTCAACTGATCTGACTCATCTTTTACACACAACTCAAACAGAATAAGACAGTCAAGTTCAGGTTCGTTTAAACAAAATTTAATAAATGATAAAAGAGTTATTAGGAATATTCAAAAACAGCGATTTTGTTGTTCATTTTGAAATAACTTTTTTGTTTATTATTGGATTTTAATTTATGATGATGATGATGATAGTGTGTTTGGCATGGAAACTAGTCCTTTTGCCACAGATTTTTAAATGATTTATGTTATGTTTATCAATTAAAAACTTGACTGTACTAAATTTATATTATATATCCGGATGCATATAAGTGATTACATATGAGTTCGTATACAGATTTCTGATTCAGTGACAGTAGGTGGGTTATGTTTACTGGAAGTTGCACATTATTTTTAACTAGATTTTCATAAAACGTAGATGAGAGTACTTTATTTTTAATACATCCAAACAGGATGTGATTAACATCACACTGGGAAATATTATCGCATATTTCATTTTAATTTAGCATATTTCATTTTGTGTATCTTTATTTTCCGAAAAAGTCGTCTGTTGAGGTCAAATCTCTAAATAGACAAGTTTTTAAATTATGCGCAAAATATTGAGTTGACGTTTTGATTGTTTATTTAAAAGTATTTCCATTAAAAAATTGATGAATCCCTAGATGAGAGTCTTATTGTAATATCTCATGTTACCTGTCAAAACCGTCTATAGAGTTGTGTCGAGTAAAAAACCAACTTAATTGGCCTATAACTAATTGTTGATTGGTTTAAATTAGTAATATTTTTTTTATAATAAACAAACTGTACAGTTGTAAAGAAAAAAAAGGAGTTGGAGCAGTTTGTAAATAGAAGAAAAACCACAAATTCTAAACAGCAACGAAAAGTGTTCTTTGGCTATGCAAAGCATAGAAAAACTATTAATAAAAAAAATTAAAAAAGATATCAATAATTTTGTATCACAAAAATCAGAAGAGTCGACTATATGTACAGATCTTAAGTAACCTTCTTGATTATTTTAAAATTGATCTCTCCATTTATTGACCCACAGCAGCTGCCGAATTTTAGATTCTCGAATGGCATCTTTTACATATTGTGACAAAGTCAGTATTCTCGAGTAGATTAATAAAATAAACAATAGTATATTCATAAAAAAGTAGTTCAAAGCTGCCAAGAAACATATTATGTTAAAGTTTGGCAAATATACGAAAAAGAATCCTAAGCAGAAAGTCTAACCATCCAAAACCAAGGCACAAAATAATGATCTCCCAAATTCAGATCACAAAGTTACAAATAAGTACATTTACAAAAAAAAACCTTAGGAATATGGTATTTTTCCCTTTTCTAACGTAATTGTGTACACATACATCTCAATAACGTTCATCGATTTGTTAAATTTGGCATATGTAAATATTTTTGTTTTGCTTAGTACCTCATTTTTCATTGCAGTAAAATGTTCGAAAAGTATATCACGTTTAGTAAAATCAAATTTACACTAAAAGTATTGATATTATAAAAGTTAATATCAAACTTACTCAGTTTTACAGTTTTTAATGTGTCGAGTTTTCGACTATATCTCTGGGGTCATATTCAGGACTTGTATTTATTCCTGAGCCTCACTCCCTTAAGTCCCTAGTTCAGTTAACTACTACTTCTAGTGAAGCATGTTCAATGTATCATAATTATGTACTTCCAAACTTTTTTTTGTTACACCAATGGCTAACAAATCCATAGGGCGCCACATATCCTCGATTTCTAAATAACCGAAGCTTGGCATCGCATTGTGTCCGAAAGAATCTTGACTTCTCATAAACGATTCAAATTGCTTGCTTGCTTTGTCTTCCAAGAACTTAATACAATGAATTCTCTGCCCCTCAAATTACGAAACGCACATTTGCTAAATCTTTTTATGTTACCAAATGTATCGTTTTCTAAAAAAACACTTTGATTCGAAACGGTTCGCTGTCCTAACCCATAATTAGGGCTAATCTTGCGTGAGCACCGGAACTGAACAAAAATTTAAGCCCTAACCAAATATTATCGATATTATTTCACTTATGTAGCAGCTCCTGAACAAGCCAGTCCGACTAGGCTGGTAAATTTATTTAGTTATATTATCCATATATCTATCTATCTATCTAGTAACCGTCCCACTAATTTAAATTATCCGTTATTATTAGAGACTTTTGTTTCCATTTGTTTGCTTGTCGTTCTGATTGGGATTATCTGTCGCCCAACGTGCAACATATTATCTTTTATTGCTGCAATTGGCTATTCGTATCATGTTGGTACTGTCGTCTATCTGCAATACTTAACTTTATCAGATTGTGTGGAAACAGCCCTCGTTAGGTATATTTGACCACAACCACCAGCTTCTTGTATTCTGTAACTACCTCTGCCTGCTTTATCTCGGTCAACTTCAAGTTTGAACTGTTTTATGGCAAATAACTACTGTTTGCCTTTTTGAAAGAACGTCACTCACAATACCGTTCTTAAGAATTTCACTCTAGTAGTACGAGATATAAAAACGTAGAATACTTGTGAAGCACCAGCCAAAGAACAAATGACTCCAAAGACCAAATCGAAAGCTTAATGCATTAAAAACCGGCATGATCTAAAATAGTAACTGAGTAAAGATATTAGTTTTTATAATATCAATCTTAAATTATTTAAATACGCAGTTATTGTCCTTAGACTACAAAAATGTTTTATTCGTAATTTATGAAACGTAAAAAAGAATATTTTTCTCCTTTTTAAGCTTTCTTTTCTGTTTTTTCGATATAATACATATTAATACCATGAAAATTCAATAAAACGAAAAATCAAAGAGAGTACTAACACTGATTTTGCACATATAAGAGTAAAAATAAATAATTTGTGTCCACTAACATTACCTAGTAAAAATAAAAAACAACCGTTCATTTTATCTCGAAATAATGAATGTTGATACCATTGTTAATTGTATAGCAATACTCGTGTCTCAAAAAAGTACCAGTAACTTTTATTTCACAAAAAAGGTACTTTCTTAGATGGAACTACAGGAGTCCATGCCATATTAAGACTGTTAGGTCGGCTCAATGGTTCAGTGGACGAGCGGCCACAGTTTCATAAGAATGTCTATTTGTTTAGACCGATACTCCAGCCAGAACTTTGCAAACTAAAATAGAAACGATTAAAATGTCGTTTTTAAAGTTATTCAGATATCTTCCAATTTCTAATTTGGCAACTCAAAAGTGACATTTGAATTACTTATATTCTAAAAAAAGTTAGTTGTGACTGTTTCTAAGAGATATCAGTTGTTATGGAACTGGCAAGTTATTAGTAAATGACTACAATATACTTTGGAGGATACGCCTGAACTGATCCGCTAATTGAGAATTTACATGTTTTACATATCTTGATCTTGAGTGCTGATCACGTAGTAGATAGACAACAGGCTCCGTGGCGCAGTCTGGAGAAGTAATTGTGACATCAATTACATGTAAAGGATGATAGCTGACGTCACAATTTCAGTAGATATAGGGAAATTTGAAAGCGACATATGCGATACGTGTAAGAGTAAGACGAGCAGCGAGTGCGTGTGCTTGAGTGATAATGCATGTCAAATAACGAATATGCATTGTCAGGAACACTGCCATAGTTTTACTATTAACCACCAGTCATCCACATAATTTATTAATTTACCAAAGAAATCAAACAGACATTTCTCATAGCCTCAAATGAGTTTGACAGAACGAAATATTTGTGTTTGGCAGTGTTAAAATTTGCATTACAAATGAAACATATGCAATCAAAAGCAATAATATATTTAAAAATTAATACTTTGGAATTACCAAAAAAGAAAAAGTAAATAGTTTTAAAACAGTTTTTAAAAGTAAATGGTAAAATGTCATTATAAATAATAAAGTTAAAAATTGCTATCTGTCAACTGGTTTGACTTAAATTTAAAGGTTCTTACTCTATTGCCAAATGTATCCCCTAACCTATCAAAGGGCAATTGCCAAAAAAATTCTAATAATTAACTGCAATTAACGTCAAAAGAAACAAATATTAATTCATTCGTGTTTTCTATAAGTTAGAAAATTGCAGAATCCACAAAATAATATAATAAAAATGTACGTTTTAAAAGCTTTTTCTCTTTGTATTTGAAGCATATAACATATACATTATACGCACATGGCAATACTGCCAACACAATATTTCGTTCTGTCAAATTTAATTGACAGCTCTCATTTGAGGCTATATTCACTAGGACCAAATGTGAAAAATGTCCAATCATACTAATAGAAGTCGAACTTGACAAATTTTTTGAAACCTTTGAAGCCATTTTCATTGAATATAGAAGGTTTGTTTATTTATTAATTTGTTTGTTTCTATTACAAAAAATTAAATATATTATTTTTCGACTTTGTTAATTTCTTGTTGAAAATAATATAAGTACAGTCTGTCCCAAACCCTTCTTTCAGTGCGTCACTAATTTTGACGTCATATAGGATTTTAAGAATGTCGAGAATTATTGCATGACATTTTAGTTAAATTTGACAGTTGCAGGATCGTAATCTAATTGAAAATAATTTAATAATTTTAATATTAGACTTTGTTCTTTCTCGATATTTCTCGGCACATTTAAAATATTTTTATGACAATAAATACAAAATTAAATTTTCACTGTAAAATGTCTGATAATACTAACCTGGAATGACAATTATCATTTTATCAGTTGACATTGTGAAAGCACTATCACGATCGAGACAATCTGCGTCAAATTATATTTATGCGATCCATTGATTGGATATCTATTTAGCGTATTCTAAACTCCAACCAATTATACATCCGTAAGTAGAACCAGCTTTACGATAAATAATTTTCTAAGTTCTATATATAATAATCACAGACTCACGTTTTTTTCTGTCACTTCTAGCTTAATGTGTTAGAGAGAATTCGATCAACTATGACGCACTGAAAGAAGGGTTTGGGACGAACTATACAATACATTCAATGGAAATGGCTGACTCGGCTTCAATTAATCTGTACCTTTTAGATATGAGTTGTTTATCTATTGGTTTAATATCTGTTATTTACAATCATACAGAGACATGTCAACTCTCCTACCGACTGTCACAGTTCAGCATCCGCATAGGAAATGACGCCACAATTTCAGTAGATCTGGGAAAATTGTATTTTGGTGAAGGCACTGCTTTTAGATGTACAGGGTATAGTCCAAAAATTGTACATAAACGGCTTAACTTACAGGGCATGCGGCATACCTTCAGATAGGATTTTTCACGATGTAGAGTACGATGACAAAGAAAAATCCAAGATGGCGGCGTGACATAAAGTCTTTAACTTGTAGTGTCCAAACGGCTCAACGGATAGGAGCGTGCGAGGTGTCACTTGAGAGGATTTAACGAATAGAATACGATTACAGAGACAATGTCCAAGGGGCCGCGCATGTTCGCTTCTATTGGCTAAATTTGATACAGAACGTGACATTTATGTGGAACGTGATATTTTATGTGACATTTGACATAGAATGTAGATCTTATGTCACATTTGACACAGAAATTGACGTTTATATGAAACGTGATATTTTATGTGACATTTGAAGCAGAATGTGGGATGTAACATTCATAAAAATAGCGTGTACCGGCGACAACTATGCATCATAGAAAGATTTATCTCGCTGACAAAAGCTGTGGGTATCGAGAAGCTTTGACCTTTAGATAGAACTATTTGGATGATTCGTTCAGTCGTTCAGTGTCAATTATAATAAAAATGCTCTTGTATCATCGAGCAAAAAGACAAAAGAGGGAATGTAAAGGTAGTGGGGGCAAAAATATTGTTAGACAGGAAGTGCCATCTTGAGAGGCCACATTAAACAAGGAAAGAGAGACTCTTTCCTTGTTTGAGAAATCAAATTTAGTTGGGTTATGTTATTGCTGATGTTACTGTCTGTCCCAACTGTCACATGGAAGATTATTTGTATTTTCTATTGAAGTTTTTTAACAATTGTTTCACATTTTAGACTATTATTATTATTTAATTAAAACTTTATTATGTTCTAGTGTTAAAAAAGTATATTATGTATTAATATTATGTAATATTAATATGATGTAATATAACAAATAAATAGATAAATTAGAACCCCTACACCACTGTATGATTATTGTGAAGTGTCATGAAATTTAAATTTGGCGCATTCGCATTTCCGGATATGTCCGCCATCAGAGGCCACTTTTTTGGTCTCCTTTTCATAACGATTAGATTCCCTCTTTTGTCTTTTTGCTCGATGTCTTGTATACATATTTTTCCTAAGTCAGCCATGATCAAATATAAAATTCTATGACAGTAGTCGCTATAAAGTCACCATTTGTCCAGTCTGTTGGGTTCCGAGGTAGAATTTTTAGACTTAAAAACGTTCCTATGGCAAAACTCTTTTCAATAACATCGAAAAGAACAATTTAGGACTGTGTGACTAAGTTAAATGTCATACTTTTAATTTTAAGATTATGAAGGTTGAGTTTACCGAAAGTACAAGCTGAATATAGCCGCAAATGTCAACCATGAAATAAAATATTTTGGTTTGGAAGTATTGGATGATTTTATAAAACGTATGTTGTATGCTTCAAATATAAAGAGAGAAAGCTTTTAAAAAGTACAAAAGTACATTGCAATTCTGCAATTTTTAATTTGTATGAAACAATAACGATTAAATATTTGTCTCTTTCGAGATTAATTGCAAACATATGTTGCAATCTGGCAACTACTGATTCCCCTAAATCTATCCCCTAATCTATCAAAGGGCAATTGCCAAAAAAAAATTCTAATAATTAACTGCAATTAATCTCCAAAGAAACAAATATTTACTCATTCTTGTTTTATATAAATCAAAAATTGCAGAATTCATAACATAATATAATCAAAATGTACTTTTCTAAAGCTTTATCTCTTTATATTTGAAGCATACAGTGTATACATTATAAAAACATGGCAACACTGCTAAACCGACATTTTTTGTTCCATGTTTGACATTTGCGGCTATAATCAGCTTGTACTTTCGGTAAACTCAACCAAAAATTGTATAAATATACAGAGAACAATATATATCTTTACTTTATTGTGGAGGAATGCGATACCCGCCATATTTCTGGTTGACTTAGTTGAACTCTAATTAGTAATTTTGTTATATATCATCAGAAATTGAACTAGCAGATCACGTTACTTTTGATTCACACTGTACAATCTGGCTTATTGACCCCAAATTACTGTTTTAGTAGTTTTGAGCGAAAACCAAGTTAAGTATAACTCACAATGTACGTGTCTTTTATTCCCAAAGTAATAAATAATTCGTGATAAAAATTTCTGTCACGAATTTTTTGAAAGTTTTTATAAAAAGTTTTTGAAACTACAGAGCCTAATAAAGACCACCAAACCAATTAATATTACCCAATTGAATTGCTGTTTCATGTATGTGGCTGATATACAGTAATTTGTTCATAAAAGTGATAAGCAAATTAAAAGTTACTGGTATTTGAGATTTTCTTCGAGTTTTGCAGACAATAAAATTCTGCAAGTTAAATTTATATACTCAATGGTAAAAATACTCTCGAATCTAGTAATGATGTGTTTAAAAATAATACAAAAAAAAATAGAATCGAAAAATTAAGATAACTGGGTGTAGAAAGATCTACACTTATTTTAACTTTGATACACCTAAGGCTGGTAACTTATAATGGACGATATGGTAAGGTGGGCCTATGGGACTTGCGGGAGACGTATATGAAGTAGAAATAGGCATTCCACTCATACCCATACCCATGCCCATAGGACCCGCACATGCACGCCCCCTCTTGCGCCTTGGTAAGATTCCTTTTCGAGCCATATAGAATCGAATTGTGGAAATAGGTATGTTAAATTGGTCGCTTACAGTTTGGAAAGTCTGTCCACGTGTGATACATTCTGCCGCCCTCCGCAACTCTTCATCTGATCTGCGGATTCGTCTGTTAGCTGAACCTAAACAAAAAAATAGTAAATTACTTTCAGGTTATATACTTTTGTGCTTCAGATAAACTCAAAAACAGAGAAGTTTGTGTTTACACAAAGCTATTGATCATTTCCTTGCTTATAAAAAGGTGAACAAAATGGTATCTAAAGTTTTATGATGAAAAAGTGGTAGGTGGAGGTATGATACACAAAATAAAAATAAATTAAATGAAAAGTTTCGTGAGCGATGGGGGAATGGAGGTTAAATTTTTTTTGAAGTTATACTTCTATACGCGCGCTCCACGTTGGAAATTTGTATGGGAGTGAATCTGTGAAATCATTACATATGTAAGATAATGAGTAAGAGAGAGACAGAAGATATATTTTCTCTCTCTTCCTCTCTCGAATATAAAAATGTTCCTTTTGTATATATAATTTAATATTATATATATTATGTCACTCGACACTGAGGAGTAGGCAGATTGAGACCTCAGTGCCAAGAGACAGTTCTTGCAATATAGAACACGATACTGGTACGTCTCGAGTGAGGGGAGTAGGCAGATTGAGACCCCGAACTCGAACCGAACCGTATCACTCTTGATAATGGCTCCAAAATGGGTGCCGAAACGTCGAGTTTTAAATTCTCAACGCGGTTCTTCCCGAGAACTCAGTAATTTTCTCTTATATATATATATATATATATATATATATATATATATATATATATATATATACATATAATATTATGTATATATAATAAAATATTTATTAATATTATTACTTATGTGATATATTTTGTATTATTTATTAAATGTTCATAATTATATTAGTCTTTTGTATTTCAAAATAATAATCTCAATAAATCACTGTATGGCCCAGAACTGTCAATTTTGAAATACGTTTGTGTCATGTCCTCGGTAGTATAGTAGTCAGTATCCCCGCCTGTCACGCGGGAGAACGGGGTTCGATTCCCAGTCGGGGAGGACTTTTTTATTAATATTATTACATGGTAAATTAATATGCGTAAGTAGAAAAGTTATGTATATTATTATCATTTTTAAATACTTATGAATATTGCATTTTAATTTCTATTGTATTATTATATTGAATTATGTTGCAGTGTATTGTATCGTATTTTTATATTAATAACAAAATAAACAATGAATTTTTCTGCAGAGTATGTGTAAAAAAATTTTTGCATTCAACTCCTTTCATACATATATGAAAATAAAAATATACATTTTCATCAAAATATTGATTCAATCCTTCATTTACTATACTCCTATTACAGGTCAAATGTTGTTTATTAATTGTTAGTAAGTTGTTATTAATTCTGTTTCTCTTTCTGCTATGCCTTACTTACCTATAGCATTACATATGTAATGATTGTGCAGATTGACTCCCAAATAAATTTGTAAGCGCGAATGCGTGTATAGAAGTGTAACTTCTACCGGCAGTCCCACCGGACTGCCACGTCCGTTTTTTTTTTTATTTCCAGCGACCAACCTTGACGAAGCACAAAGCTTAAACAAGGTTAAAACGATTGTTGACAAATATATTTAACAGTATATATGATACGGGCGTGGTTCCCCAAGAGTGGTTAGTGTCAACTTTTATAAATCTTCCAAAAAAACCCAACGCGAGAAAGTGCGAAGACTATAGAATAATAAGCCTTATGAGCCATTTACTTAAAACATTTCTAAAGGTCATTCACAAAAGAATATACACAAAATGTGAGGAACAACTAACAAGAACACAATTCGGATTTCGTGATGCTCTGGGAACACGGGAGGCCCTTTTTGCTGTACAGGTGCTATTTCAGAGATGCAGAGATGTGAATTGTGACATATACGTATGCTTTATAGATTACCAGAAGGCATTTGACAGAGTAAAACATGACAAATTAATGACTAATGCAAGAAATTGGAATTGACAACAAAGATCTTAGAATTATCAGAAACATTTACTACAATCAAACGGCCAAAATCAAAATAGAAGACCAGTTAACTGATAAAATTGCAATAGAACGTGGAGTACGACAGGGCTGTATTTTGTCTCCATTGTTGTTCAACATTTATTCTGAATGGGTATTTAAGGAAGCTTTAGACGGTTGTGCGAAAGGAATACTAATAAATGGTGAATGGTTGAATAACATTAGATATGCAGATGACACTATAGTTTTTGCCGATAATCTGAATGACTTACAGATATTAACAAATCGCATAACAGAAGTCAGCAACAGATACGGACTAGCTCTTAACATAAAGAAAACCAAATTTATGACAATTAGTAAAAAACCAATACTAAACGCTCAACTTACAATCAACCAACAGAATATCGAAAGAGTCGAGCAATATACATATCTAGGCACCAATTTAAATAGCCAATGGGACCACTCAACAGAAATTAAACAGCGAATAATAAAAGCAAAAGCAGCATTCGTTAGAATGAGAACCATTTTCAACAGTCGAGACATATCATTAAAAACAAAATGCCGTCTATTGAACTGCTACATATTCACAGTTCTGCTCTACGGAATGGAAGCATGGACACTGACTGTTGCATCTATGAATCGGCTCGAAGCTTTCGAGATGTGGTGTTATAGGCGCATCTTACGTATATCCTGGGTTGACAGAGTTACTAATGTGGAGGTCCTGCGTAGAATGGGGAAAGAATGTGAAATTCTCATGACCGTCAAAACTAAAAAGTTGGAATATCTAGGACATGTAATGAGAAATCCAGAACGTTACGGCCTTCTCCAGCTGATTCTCCAAGGGAAAGTGAATGGTAAGAGAGGACCGGGAAGAAGACGCATTTCCTGGCTTCAAAATTTGCGAAAGTGGTATAACACGACTACCACTGAACTGTTCCGCGCTGCAATAAATAAAGTAAAGATAGCCGTGATGATCGCCAACATCCGGAACAGATAGGCACTTTAAGAAGAAGAAAAAAACGATTGTGCATGTGTAAGTATTTCCAGCGAAATTTTCAAATACAAAAGTTGTCTATAATATAAAAATCAAGAACTTTTGTTATAAACATTTCTCACATAACCTCAAAATTATCGAAAAAATTAAGAAAATCGTGTTCAGTCACCGTTATATTTCCTTGCTTCTGGTGAGGCAAGAATCGAACATGAACAGGGGAAACAATGAAGCGGAACAACTCAGCCTCAAAATTATGTTACAAGCTATATTTCCACGATGTAGCTCAACAAGAACCGAAAAAGTCTAGCGAGGGAGCGTGAGCGGCTCTGAGGAAGGTTTAGTACCTGTTTAAGCAAGGCCTCGACCCAAAAGAGACCCTGAAAAGCCACAAATATACATGTATGTATACAAATGATCTTTGGAGTGGCAATGAGGAGAGATCTAAATTGAAGTGATAAGCAGAATGTGATACAATATCAAAGTATTATGCACACAGTAGAAAATAAAGTAATGACGCGAAATAACTATAAAAATTGTTACTATCATAAATGGTAAATGAAAACAAAAGTAAAGAACCAGAATAGAAGAAATCAAAGGTTTTAAAAAGACAAAGTAAGAACAAAATATAATAAAATAGTATCAAAAATTGGGGCCAATAAAAGATGGAAATGTAAATGCAGAAATTTTAATTAAAATTAGGATTGATTCCCATTAAATAAATAAAGTGTTTAAACAGATCAATAAATAAAAAATATGTGTTTGTTTTTTCATGTTATTGTTTCGTGTTAGTACCATTACATTCGAGTATGCATTACCTGGTGATGAATCGTATTGGCAAGAAACATTGGCAATGGCTGAAAACTGAGGTTTGATATCTGTATTTATGGTTCCTTCTTCTTCTGTCAATTCCTGATCCATAAGTTCGGTTTCACCTTCGAAAAATGAGTCATCTCCTTCTTCTTCTCCGTCCTCTGTAATAAATAAAAATATAAATATGGCATCTTCAAAAAAATGCAATTGTATATACTAAACCACAATAAGCGATATACAGGGTGTCCTCGAAAATAGTGCGTTCCTTAAAGCACCATGTAGAGCAAAAAAAATCTTATACCATGTTTTCTAAATTCAACCGTTTGACCAAAATACAATTTGGTATGCAAAAAGAAATCTGTCAACTACGTGCAGTACGAAAATCTAAACGTAAACAACTTTAGTAAACAGAAATTTTGGAACAACATCGCGAAAATGTTTTCGATTCGTAAGTACCATGATATGTTGATTATTTATGGAGAAGCGCAGTGTAACAGTAATTTAGCTGTCTAAATTTATGTCTGGAATTTATGTATATTGCAATATAAAAAAACGTTGTTCATAGAACATTTAGCGAACAACTTTACATTCATACCACTATCAAAGAGTACAAGATTTACAACAAGGTGATCTTCTAAAATTAACATTTTGTAGGTGGTTTCACGATACACTCGTCATCCTATACGAGAACCTGAATCCATCTAAAGTGCTATGTGCGGATAAAGCATGTTTCACGAGAAACGATGTGTATAATTTTCATAATTGCTACATATGGGGTGACGAGAACCATTATTTAATACGTAGGACAGATTTTCAACGAAAATTTAGCATAAATTTAAGAGCTGGAATAATTAACAATCGTTTGATAGGACCATATAAATTCCCCAGAACACTAAATGAAGAGGCCTATAATTTCTTACAAAATGTTTTGCCGGTACTTCTTGAAGACATGCCTTTGCAAACACGCCGTGAAATGTGGTTTCTTTACGACGGAGCCCTAGCGCATTTTACCTGAGCTGTTAAAAATCCTCTTGATACCACTTATCCTCGTCGTTGGATTGGTAGGAATGGGCCCATTCTGTGACCACCACGAAGTCTCGAATGCAATATACTGGATTTTTATTTTTGGGTACATCTGAAATCGTTAGTTTATGATAACCGAGATGAAATCGAAACGAAGCTGAATTACGGGAACGAACTTTTGATGTTGCAGAAACTATCCGACATAATTTAGTTAACTATGGCATTACTAACAATTGGATTCATTGTATCAATGCAAGGTGGAGTTCTCAAGTAATCACAATTCTCGATTAAGTCATCATCATCATTCGGCTCTACAACTCTATGTGAGTCTTGGCCGCGTTTACTATTTCCCTCCATTGTTGTCGGCCCTGAGCAGCTATTTCCAATTGATGTATTCCCATTTTGCGTAGATCACTGGCTACTGCGTCCTTCCATGTCTTTCTTGGGCGACCAACTGACCTTCTGCCATCGGGCCTTTCCCAGAATGTGGCGTTCAGGAGTCTTTCGTCCCTCGATCTTAGTACGTGGCCCGCCCATCTTATTCGGTTTGCTTTAATGTAGCGTACTATGTTTTCATCTCCATAAACTTGTTCTCATAAACAAATTCAGTTTTTATTTTTAATTACATTTTAACAGTAAATAAGTGTTTTGGAATCGATAAATAGTTATCAGAAGGCAATTAGTGACAAGAAAATATTCAAAAATTCATATCAGCGGAGTGGAATTAAAAAGGGATATCAAATGAAATGGTGTGTCAACTCATCAATCCGGATACCAGGTGAATAACAATGTGTCTTATCAAAAATATTTTTTTCCTACGTCAATGTCACAGACCCAAACGGGTTGCCATGATCAAAATCAACAGACCATATATCAGCAAATGCCAGGATCATCTACTCAAATGCAGCCAATTTTCCCTCAAAATTTTTCACAACCAAATCCGTTACCTCTCCCCCCACACTTAGTATATCAAAATCAACAAAATCCACAGGTAGTCTAACACACGAATGAACAAGCAGGTCCTAACTCTGAATCTGAAGATAAATGGAAGACAGTAACAAATAAAAAAAGAATAAGAAGTCCCGAAGTGGAAATATCCAGGAAACAAATAAAATTAACAAGGAATCTACGTTCCTGTAGTTGGCTGTATACCATATATTAAAAATTAATTAAAATCCTTTGTAAAAGGTATATATTTAAAAACTCAAACGGGCTATGTTAGACAAAACGTTTTCGGAATCCATCATTCCATCATCAGTGTCTAGGAGTACATGAATGTAGCCACTAAATATATAGGTAAAAACCCGTTAACAAATAATTAGTTACATTTGTTTGACAGTATTTCTTATAAATTATTAGGATGTTAAAGTTACCATTGGATTAGGTAATATGGCGACATATGACTCCACGTTGAAGTTGCTAGTCCTGAGACGGTGTGTCTACGAGGACTTTATGGAAGCAACTCTTATGGATTCCGAAAACGTTTTGTCTAACATAGCCCGTTTGGGTTTTTAAATATATACCTTTTACAAAGGATTTTAATTAATTTTTAAATAAAATTAAGTGAATATTGGCTGCAAAAGCCACTAGAAACAAAAAACTCGTATAGTATGCAAACAGAAAAAAATGAAGAAAGCAAAGACGATTTTTAATAAAAAAAAAATCTCTTTATTGGGCGAGCAAGTGACCTTCTGCCATCGGGCCTTTCCCAGAATGTGGCGTTCAGGAGTCTTTCGTCACTCGATCTTAGTACGTGGCCCGCCCATCTTATTCGGTTTGCTTTAATGTAGCGTACTTTGTTTTCATCTCCATATATTGTCTGGAGATGAAAACTGGTGTCTGGTGTCTCCATATTGTGTCTTCTTCTCCATTCTCCTGTTGTCTTTTCTCTGCAAGGCCCATAGATAGTCCGCAGTATATTTCTTTCCAGAATCAGTAATTTTGTCGTTTCCCGCTGGTTCAGAGTCCATGTCTCGCTTCCATACGTTATTGTGGGACGAATTATTGTCTTGTACACTCTTAATTCGCGATTAAGTACAAGTATCTAATTTAATTTTAGTTCACAAGTAAACAAATTACTGATAGTCCGAGTAAAGGGGGGAAAATAAATTAAAATTATTGAACGGTGTATGTTGTATTGGATTTCCACTGTAAACTATGTAATTCAGTTAAATCTTGAATAGTAAATAAACAAAGGTTGGTATGTTAAATATCCTAAGTCACAAACGAGTTTTTATTCAAAGTCGCTTTCACTGCGTACGATGTTGCCAGATTATTTAATTTTCTGAAAATAAAATTTTACATTAAGTTTAGAAAAAAGTGTTAGAGGACTTTTTTGTTCCAACTTGTGTGTTATATCCATTCTTAAAGGAACGCACTATTTTCGGGGACGCCCTGTATATTATATACCATTATAGTTATTAAAAACCATAAAAAATAAAGATGATATGAGTCTTACAGGATTTTTAATAATACTGACTACAGATGAAGAAGAACCATAATTACGGAGTCTTCATAGTCACACCATTTCCTGTACATAACTAGATGAATTTATATAGAAAAATAGAGTAAAATATCTCACCTTTTATTTGTAACATCCCGTCATTTGAATCACATTCTGATGAAGAATGATTGTTTCCACTATCAGAACCTTCTATCAACTGGTTGGGCTCTTTCTTCACCGGTAGTAGATCACAGCTTTTGTTCATCGGAACCTGGCTTGGTTGTAATTTGGTTTCCAGTGGATCGGGAGATCCTACTTGTGGCTAGAAAAATGTATAAGCGATAATGTGTTGACTTTTAGGTATGATCTATCGCTTTTATAAATAAAAATCTGTATTGGAGATTGTTGGAGAGTACTAGACATCAGTAAAAACGAGTCTACTAAGAAATATCAGTTTTTTAAATATTATTATTTAATTCTCCACTAAATTGAAAATTCCTGTCCCAAGCTAATTTTATGTAATAAGCCTTAATATTTTTTAGTTTTTTGTATCAATAATAATATATTATTAGGTATTCCTGGTACGTGCCACAATAAATGAACCTCAAACACCTCAAAACATAGTCCCCTGGTACGAAAAAATATCCAAATACATAAAAAAACTGGCAAAAGCATCTTTAGACATCACCATTATATTTTTAAATCAACATATCTATGGGCAAATGCTGTTCTCAAATTATTCAATTGTTTTATTTTTCCATACCATTTCCTTTTCAATTGAATGAAGTTTTTCCAGAAATTGTTGTGATTTTCTTCGATCCTGGTTTTCAATTTTGAAGGTATGTCATTATAATTTACTATTATACTAGCAATAACTTTGAGACTACTTCCAATTTTTGCTAGTTTATCTACAAATTCATTTTCCCTAATGCCACTAGGTCCTGGGATCTAAGTTAGTTTGAATGTATTGCCGCTGTTGTTGGCTTCCTCTATTATTCTTCGGGTTAATGATGTGACATAATCTATTTCAGCACTCAATCTAATTTGTTTAAATTTATCTATTGCACTCATAGAATCACTAAAGAGAATACCTTTTGAAATATTTCTTTCTAGGCACACACTAATCCCTTTTTTATTACACTAATTTCTGCATGACGTATATGTAGTTCAGATGGTAGTTTTGAAGAATAGGAATACAGTGGAACTTGGATATTACGGCCTCGGTAACTATTCGGTACCAAAACCTATTCGATAACATTAGTAAAAACCCGGTTTTATCGGCTAAAAATAAAGTAATCCGCATCTATAGCGTCATAAAATGTTACAGTAGGTTGTCGTTTTTTATTTTGTGAAGAATAAAGTGCAATGCGTTTCCGGCTTTGTGGCATTGTTCCGTCCAAGAATGTGAGAAAGCCCGATTATCCCTTCTGTGTATTACAGTTATGTGACCTTGACAGTTCTATGATTTCTCATTTATCAGTGCCATCCTAACAGTCAAATTTTCTGTTTCAGAACAGTCAGTTTAAGAAATTTTTGCTAGCGTCAAATTGTGTTCGGGTCGTTTTGTTTTTCGATTTTAATTTAGTAATTAACTTTTTATTTTTTAATATGGCAAGTTGTAGTACTAAAAGAAAGGCTTTGCCTATTAAACATAATGTGCGAGTTATAAGAGCATTTGAAAGTGGTCGAAAAATTGCTGATGTAAGTCGGCAATTTGGACTCAATCCTAAAAAACAAGGACAAAATTTTAAAAGCATTTAATTAATGAGGAGGGACAAAATGTTAAAAAGATTAGGAAGTGTATTCGTGGTGATGTAGATTCAGCTCTACTCAAATGGTTCAAGCAGTGTCGCAGTTCTGATATTCCTGTATCCGGGCCACTTTTAAAGGAGAAAGCTATAAAGTTCGGAAAACTGTTTGGTGAAGATTTCACATGCCCTAACGCCTGGCTAGATCGGTTTAAAGCCCGGCACTCAATTTCCTTCGCGAAAATTGTTGGAGAGGCAAAATTGTTGAACATTACCATCCTTGATGAAGTTCAGTTTTTAGACAATGCGTGGATGCGGTTACGTCAGTGACAATTTGTAAGTGCTTTCGTCAAGCTAAATTGACTGTAGTTTCTCAGAATGTTCAGGATGTTGACGGGGATAACGAAATGTCTTTGTCAGAGTGGATACAAAAATTTAATGTAAACCAGAGAGAGTTTGGAACTGATCTTGACTCCTACATTTCAGTAGACGATAGGTAGAAACATTTCAAGTTTTAAGTGATAAAGAAACTGTGGAACAAGTGCAAAATGTGGAAATGGATGTTGATGAAGATAATGAAGAGAAGAAGAAGTCGGCGTTGATTGTCCTACAATCAAAGAAGCAATGAGAGCTGCTGAGACCATATCCATGTTTTACCAGTTCAGTGAGGCATCCACAACTATCAGATTATTAAGGACACTACACCAAAAACTTTATTTTTTCAGAAAGGGCTGCGCAGCAGAAAATAACTGACTTTTTTCAGCATTAGAGATTTTTTTCATAAAAAATGAAAGTTTCATATACATCATATGTTTTATTTCTTAATTTTTTTATCCTAAATATAGCTGTAATAATAAATAATGCTGTAATAAAATTTGCCTCATTAAAATTTCATTTTTTTCTACCCCTTTTATAACTTCACTCTAATATAGCGTCATTTTTTTACTGGACCCTTCAATGACGCTATAACCAAGTTCCACTGTATATCAATGATATATTATTTGTTTATATAAAAAAAATCTAAACATCTTCTAATAATTTAATTTTATCTGCCTCATTCATATTGACAATTCAGACATATATTATAAATTTTAAAGTAGATGACTTTAAAATGATATTGCCAATATTTTTGAGTTGCGTTCCTGGGACGACTTTATTGGAAAGTCAATTATTGGTGGCAATAATTAACAATAATTAACAATGTTAATATTTGAATACATTTTGTAATAAAAATAAGAATATAAAAGAAATTTACTCACTGTTGTGGGCGTGGGTGGATTACCCGGATACTGTGAAGATGCAGCTTTTGTTATATTGCTAAAGTAAGTCGGATTGAGGAGCTGATCTGATCCACAGAGACCCCTGATTTGTAAAGCTTCTGCTGATTTCAGTAATGAAGGCAAGTCGTCCTGAGTCACATTTACTTCACCTTTGTACATAAAATCTACCAGCGACTGCATTTCGGAAAATCTAAAAAAGTTTATTACATTAAATCGTATTTGTAATAATGTTGGACGCGTTACGTGAAACAACGGGATTTACGACATGACCTGTAAACGTGAGCCATCGAGTGTAAGCGTGACAAGATAATTCGCGATTTGGCAGTTCGGGCAGTTTACGTTACGGAGCGATCTTAGTAATATCACTAATCGAACGCGGTGGCAATATTAAACATGCTTGATGTAAGTGAATGAGTTATTCACGATTTCGCCGAGTCGAGTTGATACAAATTTTATTTAAAAAATTGATTGGGCGCGAGTACCTAACATTCAAAATCACTGGTCGCTTTAATCATTGTTTCTGAGAGAACGGTTCATTCTATAGAAAAAGTGCTAAAAGCATTTTCTACGGTGTACATATTTTTAGTAAATCAATGCTTTTCGTTCCCCCAGTGTTTAGGGGGAGCCCATGGTAAGAGTGGCAAACTTTTTGCATATTTTTTGGGATCACAAAATGACATTATCAGCAAAATTTAGCTTATTTGTATGATTTTAGGGATTCAGTGGCATTTTCGTCTCTGACGACTGGAGTAAATGTAAAAAACAAAAAAATAAAAATAGTAAAAATGAAACCCTTGAGATTAATTGCTGGAAAAACATTAAGACGTAGAATACCAAATAACCAAAAGAAAGATCTCTGTAAAGGACAGGATATGTACGATGGGGAAGATAGAGAAGACGGATGGTGAGAGACTAATCCGAATTGTAAGAGTTTTAAAACCAAGGGGCATCAGACCACCAGGAAGACGTCACACATACGAATACAGCCTAAGGATCGGATATGAATAGATCTCTAAGGCTTAATATAAGAAGAGGAAGAAGAACATTGGTTTATTTTTACTCTAAACTAGTTATATTGGCCACATTTTGTGCAGCCAATAAGATTGAAATAATATCACTTTTACCAAAAACCACGTATATACTCCAACCTATGGGCGTGGCCGTTTTCCATTCCCTTAAGCTCAGATGGAGACAGGAAGTTGCTGAACGGCGCATGGCGTATGAAGATCGACAAGCAGAAAAACATAATTTTCTGACTATTTTAATTCAAATGTTACTCAAACTTGCACCAAGAACCATTCACAACGGTCTTAAGGCATGTGGTCTAGTACCATGGGACCCAGCGGTAGTTAAAATACCAGGAGTGTCACAACAGAAGGCCCAGCATCCAGTTCAACAGTCACAGCCCGTTGGTGCACCTCATGAAAATTCCTTAATAGACTTAAGAAAAAAATAGGACCTTTTAAAATGCAAGAATTTGAAAAAAATGTAGGAGACCAGCGAGGGGATATAAGAGATTATTCTTTGCACAACTTGTGGCTTACCGCAAAAACATCTAGCATTCAAAAAACTACGGAATGTATGACAGTTAAGGAAATCCCGAACAACAGGAGGAACTAGGTGGTCCTAGTTTATCCTCAGTTCAGAATGATCAATTAGCGCGGGCCTTTCTACAGCACCAGATACTTTGATTAATGCTAATGTGATTCCGTCAACACCTTCGCCCATCTGGATCCAAAGTAGACCCATTCCATCCCCATTCAAAAGAACTCTGCTTTGGCCTGAGAGACTTCCGAAATTAAAAAAAAAACGATCGAAAAAAGAAAAGCTGCCAGCGGTAGTTACTTCCCCTCAGATGCTTGCATATTTTGTAAAAAAAGGTTGAAGATAAACAGCTCAGAGGCTGAGAAGCAAAGGAGAAAACTAGTGTGAGAAACCAAAAAGAAAGAAGCAGAAGAAAAGCGAAGATTAGGGGTAGAAAAGGTTATAGTACCTTCTAGTTCTTTTTCTGCATCAATTATGTATGAAGAGTCAGGAATGTTTTCACTTGCTTCAGAAAGTAGTGCGGACAAAAATGCTGAATTAGTCAGCCAGAGTCGAATTAAGGAAGAAAACTTTGTAATTGGTCAGTTTTGAGGGGGTAAGCGGGGGGCAATTGTATACTTGTGAATAATATAACAAAAAGGGCCTGAACCAAGAGAGTTTGTTGTTCAAGGCTTAAGGTCTGCAGACGAAACTAAAAAACTTTTTAAGGTTGTGGAGAAAGACATTTCCTCAATTAATATTAAACAAATTATTAGAGTAATCTCTACTTCTGACATTATTAATAAAGATAGACATTTGATTATCACTTTTAAGAAAAAATTAAGTGTATTAGAAAAATAGCTTTATTAATAAGTTTTGTTTTTATTGTCTATTATTATTTAACAATATGATTTACTCAAATACACTCCGCGTCATAGAAAACGGGCCATCCTAAATATTTAAAATATTTTCGAAATTATTATTTATTGCTACAAAATTAAGCATTTATTTTTTTGTATATTGAATCAATAACTCTAAAATTTCATCATTATCGTAAAACATCAATCAAAAATAAAAAATTTAAGAAAAATAGGAAATTTATTGAAAAAAATCAACTTACAGTTTTTAAAACAACAATGAATTGTATATTAAAAAAAAAGCTGGTATCCATTTTCAGTAATGGGTATTGCCACTTAGATTGTGGATGACACTCCTCATTCGATTTGGCATGGAATTTATAACGTTTTAGATATCTCTTTGGGGAAAAGTGGCCCATTCCTCAATGCGTGCCATCTGAAGCTCTACAGGTGTTGTTGGAGCAGGTATGCGACGCCTAACGCGACTTTTTAGCAGGCTCCATATATGCTCAATAGAATTTAAATCGAGGTTTTGAGCAGGCCAGTCTATTTTTGGAATACCAACCTCGTCAAGGTACTCCGTTACTATCCTTGCCGTGTGTGGTCTCACATTATCCTGCATTAGCAGGAATTTTTTGCCAATAAATCCAGCATAGGGCATCACATGATGTTGTAAGATTTCCTTTATGTATCTTACTGCTGTTAACGCACCTCTGTCGATCACGATGAGATCCGTATGCGCATCAAAATAAATCCCTGCCCAAAACATTACTGAACCACCAACAAAAGCAACCCGTGGTGCCCGGGTGTAACCAGCGAAACGTTCTCCAGCCCGTCTGTACACCTTAATGCGTCCGACTTTGTCATAAATAGCCATTCTACACTCATCCGTAAACAATACTTTTTTCCAATCGTCTGCTGTCCAATTGATGTGCTCACGGGCAAAATCGAGTCTTCGTCTTTCGTGAGCTGGGGAAAGTAAGGGCCCCGTTTCTGGACTGCAAGCTGTCAAACCTTGCTCCCTTAATCTTCGCCGAATAGTAGAAAGGCTGATTGCTGGTCCTTGAACTTACTGTAAATGGCTTTGAAGTATTCTAGCGGTTTGGGTCCGATTCCGTAATGCAGCAAGAATGACGACGCGGTCTTCCCTATTAGCGGTTGTTTTCCTTTTTGGACCCGTACCAGGTCGTCGTTGGTGAAATCCTGTCACAATAAATCGTTGCTTGGTCCTTTGTACTGTCGAACGACTAACATTCAATTGTCTTGCAACTTGTTTTTGACTTAATCCACTTCCCAGTAACGTTAAAATTTCAACCGATTTTTGAAAATTCTCCATCGTTATAACTCAAGACTACTTCACACTAAGTCGGTTACTGTAATACTAAGATGCGTTTAAAACTCATTAGAACCCTTTACAATATCATACATTTCTTAAAACAATCGCTTCCTCGAAAATTGATCAAGTTGTAAACAACTTTTTCTCAAAATTGTTTTGTTTTATAGGTTCTACGAATATCCTCAATCCAATTACAAGGTCGGTTTCCTTTCGCAACAACCCATTAAATAATAATTTCGAAAATATTTGAAATATTTGGGGTAGGCCGTTTTCTATGACGCGGAGTGTACTTAAGTAGTTAAAAATAGATAATTGTTTTATCTAAGAACTTTCAAGAACATACATATTTCTGTTTTAATACTTTATTTCTCTCGGTATTATTAAAATATAAGATAATTTCCTCCTTAATTACATTTTATAGGTGCCCAATATAGGGGTGCTCAACATAGTGGTGTGACAAATTGGATGCCTATTATTGGGACAATGAGAGCAACATATAATTTCTTTTCTAAAATATCAATCAGACAATATTTTACCACTGCAGTCACATAATATTTTAAAGTAAAGATTATCTAATAAATAAAAAAAATCAAGACCTCAACATTACCTAGAGGCGAGAAAAACAAGTTTGTTTGCTGAGGTACCCATTATTAGTACACTTAACAAGGTAAGATTTTGTATATATAATTACAGTCGGCTTTTAAAATTTGTTTTATACAGGGTGTTTCAAAAAAAGGTAACCCCGTCTCTAGGGTAGGTAAAAAACTGAAAAATAATTGGGGTTTGCTTAGTAAAAAATTTTTGTAACGCCATCCGTTTTCAAGATACAGGGCGTTGAAGAAAAACGCATTACGATTTTGCCGAAACTACTGGCAACATTGTAATGAAATTTTATACGAATATGTTTTGGAAGCTGATACATCCCATGAATTTGTTTTTATATCTGATTCTCATAGAGGGCGCTAGTTACACGGATCGTACTAAGTATTAGTCAATATAACTTTTTTAAGACTATAATTATTAATCAAAATTTCAAGTAAACTTAAACATCATTCAATTTTACACGAAAAAGGTACTCTTGGTAAAACTCGATACTGTGTACCGTTTTCGGAATATTTTGATTTGAAAATTATGAAGTAATAATTGATGCTGGTAGTAATGATAAAGTTCTAATAGGTATACCTCTATTTTCTCCAAGTGTGCCATAGAAATCTGACATTTATTGTTTGTTATGACTATAAATCAACAATAATTAGAGTTTTGAAACCTTGTTATTGGTAAAATCAAATCAAAATGTACTCAAATGTTGAATACACTGACATGTTATTAACCTTAGGCGAATGTTTAGGATGTTCTAGTGCAGCTGTAACACGTTATGCAGAAAAGTTTCCTAGAAGAAACTTACCAAGTAAAAAAACATTTAGAGCCGTTGAACGATGTTGTCGAGAAACTGGGAATGTGAGACCAAATAAAATAAATTCTGGTAGACCAAGAACAACAAGAACAATTAATAAAGAAAATAATATTTTAAATTTACTTAATCAAGATCCAACAGTTAGCGTAAGGAATATAGCAAGACAAACAAATACTTCTTCTTCAAGTACTTGGCGGATACTGAAAGAACAGCAATTACATCCTTATCATTACAGACAAGTCCAAGAGCTCTTGCCAGATGATCTACCGGTTAGAGTGGATTTTTGTGAAACATTGCAACAAAGGACAGCCCACAATCTAAATTTTTTAAAATGCATTCTTTTTACGGACTAGGCCACCTTTACGCGACAAGGTATGTTTAACTCCCATAATGCACACTACTGGTGTGATGAGAATCCACGAGTCAAAAGGGTATCACATTACCAACATTCATTTAAAGTTAATGTTTGGGCAGCAACTTTAGGTAACAAATTAATAGGTTATCATATTCTATCTGGAAATTTAAATGGTGATATGTATCTTGATTTTTTAAACAATTCCTTATTCGAGATATTAGAAGATTTAACGCTAAACGAGCGAAGATCTTTATTTTTTATGCACGATGGAGCTCCACCACACTCTGATAGAAAGTGTCGTAATTGGTTGAATAATCATTTTCCGAATCGATGGATTGGTAGAGGTGCAGAAGCTCCGATTCATTGGCCTCCTCGGTCATGCGATTTTAACCCTTTGGACTACGCAGTTTGGTCGTATATTAAGGAAAAAGTCTATGCTACAGAGGTAAATTCACGCCAAGAATTGGAAGAAAGAATTCAACGTCAATTTAATGACATCATAGCTGATCCCCTACCGTTTAGAAGGTTAATAGAATCTTTAGAAAACAGAATATTCGCGAAAACGGAGGGCATTTTGAATACTTACTGTAATTGAATTTTATTTTATGTTCTTAGTCATTAATTTAATTTTCTTCTTGTGAGTTTTGTTTAATTACTAGCTATTTTATACCAGCATCAATTATTACTTCATAATTTTCAAATCAAAATATTCCGAAAACGGTACACAGTATCGAATTTTACCAAGAGTACCTTTTTCGTGTAAAATTGAATGATGTTTAAGTTTACTTGAAATTTTGATTAACAATGATACTCTTAAAAAAGTTATATTGACTAATACTTACTATGATCCGTGTAACTAGCGCCCTCTATGAGAATCAGATATAAAATCAAATTCATGGGATGTATCCACGGTTCGTAGACTTACTACGGTTGCCTCTTACGCCTAACCAATGAACATTAAGCCCGAAACTGTACTCTCGTGACGTTATTCTTCCCCTTCAACCAATCAACACTGCAATCGACCTGTTCTCTACATTCAGTTTCAATCGCGAATAAATGGGTTTTGTATTCTTGTGTACTCTGGTGACGTAACTCAAGCAACCCCACCCCAGTCGGAAGAGGCAACCGTAGTAAATCTACGAACCGCGGGATTATCAGCTTCCAAAACATATTCGTATAAAATTTCATTACAATGTTGCCAGTAGTTTCGACAAAATCGTAAAAAATGCGTAAAATTTTTTTTTCTTCAACGCCCTGTATCTTGAAAACGGATGGAGTTACAAAAATTTTTTACTAAGCAAACCCCAATTATTTTTCAGTTTTTTTACCTACCCTAGAGACGGGGTTACCTTTTTTTGAAACACCCTGTAGAACTAGCTTTTGCCACACCAATTATTATCATATAAATTGGTCTTTAAATATAAAATTTATGAACGAGACGTCTGCATATTTGCATATATTACACATATTTTTTAAAAATGTTGCATACTTGCGCCAATTTTTTGCATATATATGCGCATATTTGCTGTGCTTTCTGTTACATATATTCACGTCTCTACTTGTAATGAACAGCGTTTTCACGTTTGGTTATCTTTATAGATAATAAAAATAATATTTAATAATGTTTAAATTAGTAAGTTAGTTAAATTAGATTTAGACACAATAATAAATGACGATATTAAGTAATAAAACGTTTCAAGACTTACTTCATATCCTTCATAAAAATAATTGGGTGTTGACAAGGATTATTCAATAGCAGTTTCTCGAAGTACGTCGAACAGGCCGAGAGTACAACTTTGTGACATTTCAGCATTTCGTTCTCGCATGCTAACGTTACGTCTACAAAATGTTCTGATGTGAGCAGCTTCGGAAAAGCATTCTGTAGATTCGATTGATAACTGTTCCATCGAACGCAGAACTGTTGTGGGGGCGTGGTAACCATATTTCAATATCTTTCTGGATAGTCTTTAGTGTGGCATTTATGAAAAGAACTTGGTCTAAAAAATACGAGTGATTTCTACTGTCCCAAACCTAAAACACATGCAATCAGATTAATTTATCTATTAATTGTAAATGTCTAAAATTTATATATTTATATTAGACCTCGTTTGAAACACCATTTATCAATGTCTGTTAAAAAGTATTGAAACGAAACAAAACTATGTATTCACACGTCAACGCTTTTAAAACACGACATTGTTTTATCGAATCTATTTTCAACTAAAATTTTAACTCAAACTATGAACATCTGCACTTTGTGGAACTTATGTATGTGTTACTAAAGTTCTTCTTCTTCTTCCTCTTTATAAGCAAATCTACTTGTTCATTGGCGGGATTAATACATCTATGGAAGGTTGTCAGTCGTCCATCTTTTGCGCGGTCGTCCGATACTTCTTCTGCCGATTGGTGACTTATCTCTTGCTATTTTGAGGACACGGGTCTCCTCCATTCTGCTTATGTGGTTATTCCACTCTTTTTTGCTATTTTGTGCCCATTCATTTATTCACTGTACGTTACCATTTTCTTCTAATGTCTTCACTTCTCTTTCGATCTCTCAGCGTATTTCCTGTAATTCCTCTCAGTACTCTTATCTCTGCCGTTTCCAGTAGCCTTTGCGTCATGGCTGTATCGTGTCTTGTTTCTTAGGCATATGACATTATTGGTCTTAAGCTACGGTTTGTTAGAACCGTGCACAGCGCACAGCATATACGTACAGTAGAATCTGTTCTACTCGACTCACGGCAGTTTTGGGTGAGTCGGTTTGTTAAGCCTGTTACTCACGATACTGCGATGTCGTTCGACAAAATCGTCGATGATATCAATTCTGCAGTACTGCATCATAGAAACCAGTTTCTCTGTGGTAAAATTGTAACGATTTTATTGGATGCACGGTCACAGACCATCAAAATGTTTGTCAAATAGTCGAATTCGATAAAATTGAACGACGTCGCAGTATCGTGAGTGGCCGGCTTTAGATTAATTCGCATAAATATTCTGACGCTCTGAAAACAAGTTCAGAAATTAGTTTCACATTTTATTCTCTCAAAGGTTGTACGTTTAAAAAAATGAATTCTCGGAAACTTAACGCAATAATTTTATTACTCCAAGAAGAGGAGGAAGAAGAAGAGTTGATAACGTTAAATTTAAATAACAGAAATAAAAAATTTTTCATGTCTTAATACAGAAAGTGCTTTTAAATTAACAGTCGAAGAAAGATTGTTTCAAAACGAGGAAAAATTTCGAGAATATTTTAGACTTTCCAGGGATTTGTACTAGATCCACTAGTCTTTCATCTTCCTCGGGAGAGAATTTAGTAGACATCACTTAATTATTACAATAATAATAACTACATAAAAATATAATTATAATTTCGGTATAGATGTGTACGCTGTTAGCTCAGCTGAACGTTTGCGTCCAAATCAAATCGCAGTTGATTCCAGCGCACACCGTCGACAGTCGACGTACACGGCTATCGGTTTGCAGTGCGCGCAGCTCAGCAGAACCTAACAAACCGTTCTCATAGAGAACCATTTCTTTGATTTTGACGAACGTGCGCGGTGCTCGACTGACTGTGAGTTATGCGACGCTCACTGTTGTAACAAACCATAGTTTTACACTAGCTTTATGAATGATTGACTTCATCTCAGTGTTAATGTGTCTGTTTCACATATAGTGTTATTAAGGCATCCTGTCAGTCTATTTGCTTTTTGTACTTGATCTCTCACTTCTTTGTCCAGGTCTCCACAGCTGGACAGTGTAATTACTAAAGTTACTAAAGTTAACCCTACTAAAACTACACCCACACTGTCCTCTAGGTAGTCTAGAATTCATTCGCGTGACACAAGGCGGCTTCGTGAATCACCCATCGCACAGGTGCAAACTTTTCTTCTCCTTCATCACTTTCCTCTTCGTTTTCTCTCGGCATTTTCTGAGGATGTCTTAATTGTCGCAATCTAACTCCTCTTGCAAGTTTTTTACGTCTACATTCTCTCCCCAGGAACTGAGTTCACTAAACTTGCAAAGTCAGGCAGTTCATTTTCATCTTCTCCGACTGCCAGTTCTTCACAATTTTCGATTTTTCATCCCATTCTGGGTTTGGTTTTACAGTTTCTGGTGTGGCTTCGCTGTTTCCACTACTTTTCTCCATTCTTTTCTTTCTTTAATTGTCCTTTCTATATTTCTAATTTCCATACTCCTAAGTCTTCTTCTGCTTGTTGTCTCCATCTCAGTTTAGGTCTGCCTCTGGTTCTTTTACCTGGTGGTATCCATTCCGTTATAACTCTTAATAGATTGCTCTTCTTTCTTCTCATTATGTGTCCATACCATCTAATTCTTTGTGGTTTTATTGCTCTATGTTCTCTTGACCCATCCATTCTTGTATTTCGTGATTCATTCCAGTAGTTTTCTATGATCTTCCTCTCAAAAACTTTCAATTGCTCTTCTTCTCTTGCTGTTAATGTAAATGTTTCTGCAGCATATACTACTATAGGTATTATGGTTGTTTTGTAGATTTTTATTTTTGTATTTCGGCTTATCTTGTTATCTCTAAACATTTTTTTATTTCTATAAAACGCTGTATTTCCCTCTTGAATTCTTCTTTTTATATCTACATTTTCATTTCTTCTGTTGACTAGTACTCCCAAATATTTAAATGTTTCAACCTCTTCGAAACTGTGCATCTATGGTCAGTTCTGTCATTTGTGTCTTCTTTTTCTTGCTTACGTTCATGTATTTTGTTTTATTTTCATTTATTTCCAATCCTCTCAGTCTGGCTTCGTTTTCTATTTTTTAAAGCTTTTCTTTAATGCCTTTTTATCTGTTGTTACTATTTATATCGTCCGCTATTATTTGTACTGCATTCTTGTTTGTTCTGAAGGAGAGCGCATCTCCTTGTCTTACTCCATTTTTATATTTATTATTTCTGTTCTTTCTCTTCCGCTGTCTATTATTGCTTAAGAATCTCACACTGTCATCTTGTAAATCTTGGATCATTTTTCTTTTGTTTACTTTGTCAAACGCCTGTTTAAAGCCTAGGAAAAGTATATGTATTTCTCCGTCGTACTCGTATGTTTTCTGTATCACTTGTTTTAGCGTATGTATAGCGTCTATCGTGGATCTTTCTTTTCTAAAACTGTACTGGTAATCCTCTATGCTTTGTTCTGTATATATTGTTAGTCTTTCTCTAATTATACCAGTCATTACTTTATATGTTACGTTCAGTAAATCAATTGGTCGGTAAAATGCGTTAGGCTTTCACGGCCATCGTCTAACTTGTTAAACTGTTTGTTCGGGCTGTTAGGGCGTTGTCTTCTGAGATTAGTTTTCAGAGATTTTTTCAGAGAAAATTTTCAGAGATTTTAAAGAGAGTCAAATACAGAAAAATACATCATTGAAATACTGTCTTCTTCCTATGCCATCCCCATTAACGGAGGTTGGCGACCACATTTTTAAAAGTTTCTCTGTCTTTTGCAACGAGGAATAATTCGTCTACAGTCATGTTTGTCCAGTCTCGAATATTTCGCAGCCATGACTTCATCTTTCTACCTATTCCTTTTTTGCCATCGACTCTACTGCAAACATGCGACGCAAATACTGTACATATAAGGTTTTTTTAATATAGGGTTTTTTAAGCCCAAGAAAGATCAGTGTGATCTGTGTCTTTCTTTATAATAATACAAATGGGGAAGCAAGAAAAAAAAAATACTTCAACAATACGAAACACATCTTGAAGAAAAAGAGTTGTGTAGGAAAGGAAAATATTTTGATTGTCTTCATATTGAAGACAATAAAAAAGTGTTTATTTATGACTTGCAGGCAGTGCTTCCGTGCCCAAGGGGTGATATATCTGCGTTTTATTAGAAAAAAGATCTCCGAGAGTTAATTTCCAAGCATCTGATTCCAAATTATTATGCAGAATTTTACAATCTTATAAATTTTTTTACTGTTGGCAATTTTTTACACTGTTTTCGTGGATGCCCAATGTTTATTTAGTCTACAGAAATAAATAATTTTTGTTTGTCTAACCTTTTCTTCTTTTATTTTATGCACCTATGATAAAACCTTTATTAATTTTTGTAGGTACTAAAAACCTAACATTAATTTTAGTGCATTGATGTAGTAGTAAACTGACACATTATATTTCATAACAATAGATAATTTTAAATTAAAATCATAAACATCAGTATTTCGAAACCGTCCTTATGTTGTAGCTTTACTTTCAATCATAAATTGACACATTTGTTAATAATACTTTCATATAAAAAAAATTTTTAGTACTAAAGTGACACAAGTTTTTTTTTACTAAAAATATCAAAATTTCAATTATAACAAACGTATTACATTACACGAAATTTGCACAGATTACACTGAAACCTAAAAGGTTCCTTTCGGTGAAATATACTGTCTCAGAAGTATTATAGGTTCGGCACTAACAACGATAAAAGAGAGATAACCGTAATTATAGAAACGTTTTTTGCGTTTTCTGCAAAATCGTATTTTTTGAGTTGTGCCACTTTATTATTAGGGGTGCGATATCCTTCTCATACTCCGCAGAAAATGTAGGTACTGTACACTAGTGTACACCCCCACTAAATTATGTTAGATAAACATAACTAGCTTCTACCAGAGGCGTACGACAGAAGAAAGTGATAAAGAAAAAAAGATAAAGTCAATATTTTTAGAAATATTTGAAGTTAAAAATGAAGCGGCGCAGTTATTTTAATGGAGGCGTTTCTTTATTTTTTTTTTTTTTTTTTATTCAATAGTATAACTCTTCAAGGGTATCCAGTTAAAATTTCACAGTGATCGGAGCAAAATTGATGGGAATTATAGGCTTTTAGGAGTGAGTGAATGAGGTGAGTGAGCTTGGTTAGTGAGTGAAGTGAGAGAGTGAAGTGAGTGAGCACTCACGTAAAAATTTGAATAAGTACAGTGTCTAAATTGTGTACTCGCGGCAGATAACAATCGACTACCTAAGCTTTGACGTCACAATGGGCAAGGTTTTAAAAAACTTTTCCAAACAATTCCAATTTTTGTGTATTTGTCCCATAAGAAGTTGGAAATATTGGTTTTTTTAATTGTTTGAAGAATAAATAAGGACTTTTTGTTATGAATATCCATTCTGTGCGATTGGTATTATTTGCTGTTCGTGAATTTGTGAGGTAAGAATATTAAAGGATTAATATATTTACTACGAATGTTCATATTTCAAGATAAATTAATGTTTTAATCCCTTTTAAATCCTAGTGACTTTATCCCCTAAAAGACTAAATATATTCGTTTTCTCATAGTTTAAATAGTTAATAGTAGTTTCGTTGTCATTACAGAAAAATTCAGTAATACTGGATATCTTCAACACGTGTTTACTAGCCATTATATGTCCAGATCTAAAAAATAAACTCAAAAACTATTACAACTTCCAAAAAACATTTTTATAATGCTATATTACAACTTAAATTATGAGAAAACTAATATCTTTAGTATTTAACAGGATAAAATTACTGGCAACAAAAAAAGAATTAAACATTAATTTAAAGACACTCGCGAAAATCCGGGTCACCTTGAAAATTTCAAGTTTCTTGAATTTTTTAACTCTGGTGCAGTAATAACCTTTTTTTTTAGGCTAACGTATTTTTTATTTGTCGTCAATGTTTGTTTGGAAAGAAAAAAAAAACGGTTTTTTATTGTTTTTATTGAAATAGCAGAAAACAAACCAAATTGTTGATGAAACAGACATACGAAAAAAATGGAAAATACAGAACGTGGTAAAATGTCAGTGAAATTACAATGACTAATATCGTGTATTGCCTCCACTTGCTCTAATAACCTCTTGCAGACGACGGGACATACTCTTAATTTTTCTCCGGTTTTACATGTTGTGGTATGTTATTTCACTCTCTCACTAACAGATCCTTAAGCTCCTGTGCGTCGTTAGGAGGAGATGTTAGGGGTTGAATACGTTTTTTCAAATCATCCCAGAGATGTTAGATGGGATTCAGGTCCGGAGACCTAGCTGGCCAGGGTAACCTCGTGATTACAACCTCGTCCAAGTATTGCATACTGATCGTGGCAACGTGCGTTCGCGCGTTGTTCTGCATAAAAGCGACGTCTTCAAGCCTTGGCATGGTATGCATAACATGTTCTTCCAGAATCTCTGTAATGTCCCTTTCAATTTTCAATTCAATTTGTATGTTGTAATGTTATAATTTTCAAGGTGTATTTCTCAATTTCATAAATAAATTCAATGATTTATTCATTTATTTTGAACTAAGCCTGATAAAAACAACAACAAAATACCTAGAAATACAGTAAAAAAAAATAATTAAAGTTTTAATCATACAATAACATAACCTTAAAATATGAACATTCATAGTAAATATCTTAATACTTTTATATTCTTACCTCACAAATTCACGAACAACAAATAATACCAATTGCACAGAATGAAGGTTCATAACCAAAAGTCCTTATTTATTCTTCAAACAATTAAAAAACCAATATTTCCAGTTTTTTATCGGACAAATACACACAAATTAAAAATTTTTAGAAAGGTTTTTAAAAGCCCCGCCCATTGTGACGTCAGACTTGGTAGTCCATTACTAGAGCGGTTATAATGGCTGCAGGTGCAACAAAAAAGACAGAGTTTTCGAAAGCAGGAGCAAAAAGATGCTCTACACATTTTAGCTGGAAGCAGGTCGCTATATGGGCCCGGAATAGACCATACTGTATGAATATAAAAGAATAAGCTTTTTTTTAAACACGTTTTCCTTGAACTAATTTTTTTTTTAAGTCTGTGTTTACTGTATCTCAAAGACTACTTTTTCGATCCTTCTCAAATTGTGGACGCTTCTTTTATAGATCAATTACTAGGTCGCAGCGTCGAAATATTGTCCATTTTGTTTGTCCAAATTTTAGCAAAAAATTTCAAATATTCAAAAAAATCTTTTTTTACTTCTAAAATCTGAAAAAAAATGATAAAATGAACAATATCTAGACGTTGAGACCTAGGGAAACTTATATAGTAACTAAATCTTTTTAGTTTTTTATTAACAGATGATCCAGTTATAAGTTACGATGAAAACTTCAAAGTAACTTTTTTTTTCATCTTGGAAAATTAGCTTTCATTTTCTTTTTTAATATTTTTGTACGAAAATTTTAGATAATACTCTTGAAATGTACTATAATGTACTAATGTTATAAATAAATTTATTACACAATTTTTCAAAAAAAAAATCTTAAAAATATGTTGAAAATATTGAAAATAAACCGTACCTCCCCTTAATGTATCAATTATGTTAGTAATTTGGGTCATAGGATTGCATTTATTACATAAATGAAATTTTAATCGCTATTAACAAAAAAAAACAAGTTGTCTATTGAAATTTCTTGAAACAAATAGATGCACTCAACATTTAAAAACAAATTGTGGTTCTAAAAATAAAACAATTTTGCTATAATCGAAATAAAAGAACAATTACAATAACATGAAAATATCAAAAATCACATTTTAACTAAATCGTTTATAACAAATGTTTAATGTGACACCCATTTATATTTTACAAACTTTTCTTTTATTTAGATTATAACAAAATGATTCTTTTTAGCATCACAATTTGTTTTCAAATGTTAAATGTGTATTTGTTTCAAGAAATTTTAATAAATAATATTATGTTTTTTGTTAATAGCGAGTAAAATTTCATTTGCGTAATAAATGCAATCCTATGGCCCAAAAACACTGACATAATTAATACACTATTCAACATAACTGTGCCTCTTCATTTTTAACTTCAAATTTTTCGAAAAATAATGACTTTATTGTTACAAATGATGATATTATTAATATAAAAACTATTGGAGAATAGAAAAATTGTACTGAAATAGCAATTCCACCAATGGAATAAAATTTGTGAATTTGGGAAGGGTCAGCCATTCACTTTCCCCTGTCATACACCTCTGTTAGTAGCCAGAAACGTTTATTTAACATAATTTAGTACAACAGTACCTACACTTTCTGTCAAGTATGACAAGGATATGTCAAATAGTTTTAAAGTACTGGATACAAATAGTTTTTAACTTATAACTCATTAGCCACATTTTATTTAAGTGATTTAGGTTAACTTAATATATTGAGCCCAGGAATCTAGTTAAAATATTTCCAATTATTAATGAAACACCCTGTATAGCACCCTATATATTAAAACCCAATAGTAAACTGGTGAGTATTTCAGTTAAGTAACAATACCAAAAAATAAATTTTCCAATATGTACCACAATATATGTGCCTAATGATCTTATTAATAGTTTTATGTAATATGGTATGTCATAGTTTAGACTGGTATGTGTGGGTTACACTTGGAACAGGTGTTTCCCAAAAAAAAAATTCTAAAGATGGTGGCACCATTGATTATTATGATTTTATGAATTGAAAAGATGTCATTTTTCAATTTTAATCCACAAATAGTAACTGCTTGAATTATTGATAATAAAAGTATAATTATTTTTTATTTAGTTCATGCAATTTTGTACATTTTTATGTTTTGAAAGAGTGTTACATTCATTATATTAGATTTGTTACCAATTTCTTGTATCAACATATTGGTTTTATCTGCTACTTTTATAATGTAATATAAGCCTTGTTAAATGTTTCTTTTCTGGCTGATATATTTAATTTCTATTTTGTGTAAATCTATAATGTAGTTTGACACAAATAACCTACATTTATGCATGTTCTAATTCATACCAAATTTAACAGTAGTATTCAATAGTATGGAACATGACTCACAGGTTATTACAGAAATTAACAGAAGAGATCTTTTACATATTACTTTATTTCCCCTACATTATACCCATGTAAAAATCATATATTTTGTACTTAAGTCAAAAAAAGTCATTCATATTTTATAATTGAAATGTTCACCTTCAAACATTATTGAAAAATATGAATAAATTGCAAATCCTGAATTAAATATTTTGTAAATTGTGGATTTATCAATGAAAATTTTAAATATACATGAATACAAATGCTAAATTATGATTTTGACTAAAACTTTTACAATTTAACATGTGGGGAATTTTTTATAACATTAGTCAAATTGTTAAAATTATTGTAAAAATATATAGTAATAATAATCAATAATGGGTTATACACTTTCGCTGAATAGAACCATAATTATCATTCTTAGCATGGGGTGCAGTACCTGCTTATCAAGATACAGATTACACAAAATAAGATATGAAAAAAAAACACTCTAGGTATACCTGAATTTTTTTTTTCAAAACATAACCTCTTAGATATTGGAATATGGTTTACAAAAACTAGACAAGTTTTAAATAAATTGTTTGCACGGCATACGCGAAGCCGCGCAGCAACACAAAAATAAACATTAATTAGTTAAAATTAGCTCAAGCACATCATTTCAACAAAATAAGTTTAACAAAACAAGCTCAAAAGATTACACATAAATATGAATCAGAGATAGTATGGTGTTTAAAAATAACGATTATTAAAATAAACATTATATAAAAGCACGCCTCGCCATTTTGGTTAACCCTTAAATAATGGCACGAAAAAATATTACAACAAAAACAATAACAGCAATAACAATCCATTACTTTATTATTTCTACGTATAGCGGTTTAATATTATTACCTCGTTATTCACAGAGAATTTTATAAACACTCAAATACTCGAAAAAAAATCTTAAAGATCGATAAAAACTTTTAATGCAAAATGTATCACTTAAATAATTATATTGCTTAACAGAACTCATCTAAGACTCGAGTCTACTGTAAAGTGCGCCTAAGAACGTATGTTAGAAGCATGTAAGGAACGAAACGTATGTCCTAGCTTGATACGGCGTTATACAATATTTACTTGCTCTCACAGGGGGTGTAGAAATGATTTTAAAATATAAACAACCCGATTTTAATCATATTTCACAAGACAGAAGAATTAAGTACTTACCGATTTTTGCATAAAACGTATTAAATTGTATAAAAACGAATCCAAACACAATTTTTTCTTAAATAAAAACTTTCTAAGGATTGAAAACACGATATTTATTTATAGATTTTCATTGCCGCCATTTGCAATCTGCCGGCTTGATACAGTCTGGAGTATAGACCTATAGACATTCATAACCAACCTAAAAATAAGAAAAAAACATTTTCGTCTTTGTTGCCTGAATGAAACGGAATGTAAATCTTTTGTTTATTGTACAAATTAATAAAACAAAAAGTATCAACATAAGAATTTGAAGGTTACACTGAAAATCTCGTACATTTAATATTGCATTTATTTGAAATATGAATGTTTGACTTAGACTGTACTGTAAACAATTGTTTTAGGGGTGGCAACGGGAAATTTACATAAAATTAGGGTGTGTGTCATGAAAGTAATTGAAAATACTTGAGCAGTTTCTCATTTATTATAACTGGAAAATATACAATATTTTGTCGGGAACTTATGAGTTTACAAACTAATATGTATCACACAAACAAAAAAACTTTATTAATAATTAAAAAAACAAATTAATTAACGTTTACAGCAAAAATAGTTTTTTTCTAACAAATATAAAATATATTAAATAGAAAATATTGAAAGATTCGTTTCCTGCTCATAAACAATTAAAGGTCAATAATTTAAAAATAAGCTCCCCTAACCTATGGTCAACCTATTTTAAAAGTGATTAAAATTAATCTTTTATCGGTTAATCTCGGAGATACAATGACAACATCGAAGTTGCCGGTTGTATATTTGTTTTATGAGTACTGTAAGAAAGTTGTTCTGTAGTTAAAAGTATCTTTAAAAAAATAATGAAAATTCAAAAGATATCTTAAAATAAACAGTTATCGTATTATTAAATCGACAGTAATGTAATACATATATTATTAATAATATAACGTAGACACGGATTTAGAAGGAACTTTTTCAATCAAAATGAAAGCATGCATGACATTTCTAGTAAAGTAGCTGGTAGCTGATGAAATCGTAGGCCATAAAAGCCTTGATTACATACTTTTGATTGTATAAAAACAATATTGTCAAATTTTAGCGGGACGTTTTTACATTACTCATTTTATGCCAGATTTGTTTCTAATTTGATCTGTTTTTTTCACTGAAATCATGGCGTCTTTTAAGTCACTTTGCGAAAAATATTTTGGTAGCAATAATTTTTATGAAATACTTCAAATTAAGTCAAATGCTTCTGAAAAAGAGAGTAAGTATTTTTATATTATATTAGGAAAATTGTTTTTCAATAACTATAACTATTAATATTTCGCTATTGTATTAATATTTTATGATTTTTCCAGTAAAAAAAGCGTATCATAGATTGTCCCTTCATGTCCATCCCGATAGGGTTACACATGACCAAAAGGAAATAGCAACAGAGAAGTTTAAAGTCCTGGGTAAAATTCATTCAATTTTACAAAACAAAGAAAAACGCAAGCTCTATGACGATGTTGGGGAATTTGACTATGACTTGGATACATCCTACAATTGGATGGATTATTGGAGGAACATGTTTAAAAAGATAGAACTTAAAGACATTCAAGAATATGAAAAAGAATATGTAGGCTCCGAGACTGAATATAGGGATATAAAGAAAGCTTACGAAGGTAGCAGAGGAAACATGGATTCTATTTTGGAAATGGTACCCTTCAGCAGTTGTGACAGTGAGCCTAGAATCATAGAAACTGTTCAGAAGATGGTTGACAATGGTGAGGTGGAAAGTTATAACACATTCTTTAACGAGAGCAAGCAAAGGAAGCTTAGAAGGAGACGAAAATGGGAATTGGAGAAAAAGGAAGCTGAAAAAGTTGAAAGTAAGTATATGTGAACAATTCAACTTTAAAACCTTGTAAGTATTCTAATCTAGATCTTTGAAATCCGTTATATGAACTGAAGTATTCCTATCTGTCAGTCAATTCCAGTTTTTAGCATATAACACTTTGTTTATAATATATTAATCTAAGGTCTTTTTGTCTAATATTTCTTTTAAGGTCTACCATCTTGTCATGCTTTACATTCCAAAGGCTTTTTTCTGCTATTTCCTTGTTGACATCAATACATTTTTAAATTAGTATTTGTTTTAATAATATTTTATAGTTAACTATTCTATTTTGGAGAAAAAAATTGCTTTTTTGGTGTGTTTTATTTATAGTTCACCATATTAGGTGCTTTATTGTAAACCACTTCTGTGGGAATGTTTCCTGAAAGTCAAGGAGCACTATATTGTTTGATTAAAAATTAAAGCATCAATTTAAGTCAAATCAGAATTACTTATGTTGTAATATGTATAATGTGTCATTTTATATTTATATGTATTTGTTATTACATTATTCTCGTATCACTCCTACATGTAATTTTTTGCAGTGAATGAGTTAGAAAAAGAAATGGACAAAAGTATGAAAGAAAGAGCAGCCAATTTTGAGAACTTCATGAACGATCTGGAAGCAAAATATGCTCCTAAAAGTAAACAAAGAAAAAGTATTACTGATGGTAGCAGGTCTAACAAGAAAAGAAAAACTAAATAATATATTATATTTATAACTAGATTGTAACTGTGTTGCTTATTTGATAAACCATATTTGGTATACATGATCTGTATTTGTATTTCAATAAAAAAATTTAATTAATAGTGATTGACATTTTTTTTAACATATTGTGGGTTTGGTGAAGAGACTGATTAATTCAAAATAGTCCATTTCAAGAAAATCGCCTGTGTTTTATGCCGTCTCAGCTATAAATAAGTATGCTATCTCCATCATAGACAAAAAATCCATTCTCTGGCATGTTTATAAGTATTATTTCCTCCAGTTGCACATTAATGATGTTATTCTGCCGAACAGCAAAATGTAAATAGTAGAATGAAGGATATTTAAAATGTAAGACATGGCATTTGCCCAAATTACATTGAAAAACGTCAACACTGTGGTGTCTAAATTAATAATAGAAAACTCAGCCAAGCAAAAGAAGTCACCTTCATTTTATCTCTAATTATTATACTAAAGAGACAGTTACTCAGGCACATCCAAATCAATGATGCATGTGCATTAAACTAATAGATTGAAGCATGTTTAAAATTTCCTCAAGTATTCCTCTCAGAAAATTACTTTCACGCCGCCTATGTCCACGAACTTTACTAGACCCATTAGAAATAGTTTGATGACACAGTTTATGTTCCTTTCTCTCATTATCTTTCATTGGCTAAATAGAAACTCTGCCTCTTAACAAAGAAGTTCATATTGTCTAACAACACAGCTTATTTTCTAAGAAAATCTAAAATGTGGCTCTTCTATGAAATGACTTTCTCAGTCAGGAGAAAGTAGGGAAGTATATGAAATAAGACCGCACCGGACTTGTCAATTAAGTACCATTTTCGCTTGGCACTCTCCCTCTTTTTTATCACTAGTTGGTCTAAATTTCGAAAATCGAATTCATTTTTGTTGTGGTTCCTGTTGCATGCGGTTGTGTTCATCAAACGGCGGTAAGTATAATTTCAATTCACCATTATCCATCTATCTTCATACAGTGCTTCCTACAGTAAATTTTCTCTCTTGTCGTTGCAGACACGAGTCAACCTTGCTGTTCTCTTTTGTTACCTGAGTCACTGACGTTGCTTCAGAGTACTTTCGCTTTGCTGCCTGCCTGACCGACGCCGCCTCTGACGTCTTCCTTTTTGTACCTATAGTTCTTTTACGGTATCTTTTTCGTATTATTCTCGTTGTCTTTTTTTATCTCCCTCGTGTCTGTTAACTTTATCTATTCCCTATCCATAGATAGGATGGCGCCCTAAATTATCTTTTCTTCTCTTTCTCTTCCGCACCTCATTCGTGTATCTCTTGTATTTGAGCAAAGAACCCCGACCAAGATACCTCTACCAGACTGACTGGACTCTGTCCATAAAGAGGGTACAAGATATTCACAAACCTATATCACAATTTAAACAATATAAATGGATCTGAGCATGTAAGAATATAAACTCCATAAAATGGAAAACAGACGAATGAAATAAAAACTCTCCAAATATAAATCATGTAGACAACAAATTTCAGAACTAGTATATGATGGCCAGCCATATAATATAGATGTATAAAAATGCAATGCTTTTGCAAAGTATCTTGAAAAATCTTATGAATTTAGTGAAGACAATAATTTTCGTAGAGATCAGGTGGATAATTGGTGTGGAAATTTTTATAAGAACAGTCATAATCCAATAATGCCCCTCAGAAAAATATGACAGAAAAAGCAGCTCCAGACAAAAATTCCATCAATCATAAAATCCTTAGGTCATGTTATTCATAAGAAAAAAGGCAGTACCTACTGTAGACTGGCGTGAAACTTCATACTGTTTTCTGTATTTTGAAAATTTAAATAATATATTTAAAATTCAATAAATTACGTTTGCTCCTAACGCCACCTGTTAACGTATTAACAAAGCATAAGATCGAGTTTTAAATTATATTTTTTACTGATCACCAAATTGCATCAAATTTTTTAGGATCAACAAAATTTTCAAAAGAATTAAAACTTAAATTTTTAAAATGATATACTTATTGCATGAAAGTTCCGGTCTTTTCACCTCCAGATAAGTATTGTCCTGACAGATAGTTATCTAATGGATAGATTTATTTATAAAATAAAATGTACCTGTATTTTCACGTCAAATTATGTTGCTGTTACTTATCTGTAAGAAAAATGTAAAATTGATTTCATAGCACACCAATATTTAATCAATTGTCAAAGAAATCACAATAATGTTTTAATATCTCTTTTGATTATACAATTTGTGATGGCAGGAATTAAATTATGTAAAAAAAGTTTAATAACGAATAAAAAAACAATACATGTTTAATGATTCTTCTCAGGTTTTTCCATAACACTAAAATATTATATAAGGTTAGCTCAAACATCTTCAACTTCAAAAAGTTCAATAATGTCTTCATTTAGCAATTCATCTTCAAAAGTGTCTTAATTTTGATCTCTCACTAGGTTATACTCATAGAATGTTGCTGTAGATTAGAATGGTTAAATCTTTTCAACCTTACAGCCACTTCCACTGGATGAAATAGCACCTAAACCTTCTCTTCCATACATAAAAAGTTATGCTGCATATCTGGTTCTAATATGAAATTCATTATGGAAATTGGATTGTTTAGTGGACCTCTTAAAAATGGCTTTACTTTATAATCAGAATTTCCTTGTAAGAACCCATTTTTATTATCTCCATTTAAACTTCTTATCAAGAATCCAGAATTATGTATTTCTACCTGGTAGGTACCTAAAAAAACATATCCAAGAAGTATCATGAAATTGTCAGAATTTAAAATCAATATTCCATATACTTATTGTTCACATTTTGGGTCTGTGCTCCTGTCTTTTTGACACTCCTTGCTCAAGTGATTTTCTCCACACTCAGCACATCTTGATCAGCAGTGGCAGGCCTGTGATCTATTTCAGTGTCTTTTTTCATTTTTATGTTGTCTTCCTCCTTGGCAGTGACCAAAAAGAGCAGATTTCAATAGAAATTCAGCAACGATTTTATCCCTTATGCCTGAATATGAAAGATGAAATCAAGGGGAGTAAAATACGAAAAACTGTGGGGTTTCCTGAGGAAATTTAAGAAAATCTTCTTGCATAAAAATTTTTTCTCCCTTATGCCATTTTACAAATCGATAGAGAATTGATTCTATTTTTAAAAACTTCATTCAAACTCTCTCTACAAAAATTTAATATGTATGCATCTGCTGGCTACAGCTCACAACAAATATACAATATCGTTATAGATTTCTTGTCAGACACATGCACAGTTTTATAAGATTTATACTCAAGCATGAAACTTTTCATGATCATGTAGATTTGCATCCTTCGTTTATTCTAAAATGTCTTGATGGGACCCTAGACGAGAAGCAAGTGAGCCCATATATGTTTCCATATCATATTTTGTTTTATTAATTTTGTATTAGGAATAGGATTGTGTATTTGTCTGATTAGAGAATCTATTGCAACTGGCTGAATGACTAATACCTATGCCATTAAAAAAAATTAATTTTGGCATAAGGGATACTGTTTTAGTTTCAACATTTTTAAAAAATGTTACCTTGGAAAAGTTGTGGAAAATACAGAAAACTTGATTTTTAGAAAAAAACAAACACTCTAAATTTCCTTTTCTTTTTGTTTATCTCCTTTGATATTTTCAGTACACAAAATTGTGGTTGAACTTTGTATTGAAATCTGACTGTCTATATTATTATTGTTAAAAAAGGTTTAGATAATAGTTATTAGACTAAAATATGAAACATAAGCAAACACATCTTATCAAATAGTTTATTTTATCAATTAAATATAAATGAAAAAAGATACAATAATCAACTAGTCCATACGTGTCTTCAAATTTTTTACAGTGACCTTATCTTTTTCTCTGAAAAATAAAAGAAAACTGTTGATGATTTATTCAAAAATATTATTTAGTAGGATATTAAAAGATTCATATACAATCCCATAAAATTATATAGAACCTACCCTTTTTGTGTTAAATCTATACATAGTAAGAAGCCATTTACTCAACATTTGCTAAACAAAAATACCCATAATTTGAAAAACCCTAATGGATTCACATAAAAAAAGAAAGTGTAAAAGAAAGAGTGGGGTATGTCAATATTTATTTAATTAGTAACTACAATCAAAGAATATTGCTACAATTGCTATTCTTTGCTACAATATTTGATACTTACATGATGTATACTGTAGCTCCCCAACCAGAAATGGCATCTCTGTCAAAGGCATTAATGAGTGCTTGAGAGATTGTTTCAAAAAGATCTTCAGGTCCTAGGTTAGGTTCCCAAAGTGCTTCACACATACCATACAACTGTGCTGAGGCTGTTCCACCAACAACAAAGTCTGAAGGTTGGTTTATACAACCAATTAAATCCATATTACAGATAAAAGGTTCATAAGTACCAGGTAGAAGTCCAGCTACTACAGGTTCCACAAAAAATGGCCCAAATCTTTTTTCATACAACATATTTGATATCATAGACGCAAATACTTTTGGAGATATTTTTCGATTTTCCTTAAGTTCATACAAGTTTTTTCGGAAACGGAGTTTTTCCATAACTGTTTGGGTATCTGTTGCTAATCCTGGAAGACCTACATATAAATGTGGTCCCATTTCAAAGATTTTTTGGAAATTTGTAGCTACTGTTTGGGCTTGAATGCCAAACCGCCTATCTGCTGCAATGGCTACACAGTTTTCTCCCTTCATCGCCACCATAGCACCACCATTGTAAGCTAGAATGGACTAAAACATAATGCTTTAAACAATGTCACAACTTTTGTTATATATAGAAGGGTTATTTTATTTTATATATACAGTGAATATCTTACCCTAGCCAAGTATAAAACATATTTAATATTTAGATAAAAAATTACTTAATACTATTAATAAAATTTTGCCAGTAAATAATTACCATTTTGCCCAGTAAAATTTAAACTCCTTCCGTTAAAGAATTTACTTAAGCTTTTTGTCAAAACTGCTGAATAATGTCTGGAATTCAAATAATTGTAAAATAATATTTATGAAACTAAAGATGATTGGCAGAAGTATAGAGAAAGTGCCTGAAGTTGGCTATATATAAACGTCATGTCAAATTTGTGTTTGCGGTATTGCCATGTCCCTATTATCTATATGTTTTATGCCTCAAATATGCTTTGAAACAGTACATTTTTATTATATTGTTTTATGAAATCGGGTATTTTTAAAAAATTTTAAATTTAAATGAAACACGAACGAATGAATATTTGTTTCTTTTGATATTAGTTGCAGCTAGTTATTAGAAAAAAAATTATAATTGGCCTTTGGTAGATTAGCAAATAGACTTGGCAATACTGTCAACAATTTGAAAACACTAAATAATAAATTTTCCTGTTTTCCTCCCGAAATTTTTTAATGGATTTTAAAAAATTTCGCCTCCATAAAATAATCTCTTCTCGTTCTAATAAAGCACTGTTTCTACCCCTACGTATGTATTTAAAATCTAATGATTTTAGAAATTTATGGAAAGTACTGCGTTTAAAATTTGGCAAGCTTTCGTCGTCGTTAACAGCTGCAAGAACTTTGTCTATAGTTGGTATTTTGTTGCGAAAAAAAAATGGATGTACAATTCGACGAATAGAAATTTTATCAAAATCGTCTATTTTGTGAAGTATGGTTTTTCTGGGTTTGTTCTTTTTCGGTGAAGAAAATCCTCCTGTACTTTTCTGTTCCCGAATAATTCTGTACACAGAAGCTTCACCTACTCCGCTGGTAGAAGCAGTTTGTTTAACTATTTCCGATATTAAAGCTTCAGGACGCGATTCCGTTGTCGATTTATAAATATTATATATAACGCTTTTTTCCGTACTACTAAATGCACGTAATTTTGAACGCTTTTTTGGGGTTAATTCCTCAACAGAATCTGTAGAACTCGACATTGTTTGTAAAACTGAAAATTAGACAGCAAACTGTAAACAGTGTAAAAAAATAAATATAAAAGCAAACAATAGAAAGCATAAATAAACACCCACTAAGTTCGATTAAACGCGCCGAAATGTACAATTATTACCACGAAAGCTATCTTATCAACTGAACTTATAGCGAGTTTATACACGCAAGAATTTGCTGACGACAGTATTTGTTGGTTCAAACAAAATCAAACAGTAACTGATTATGGCAGTGTTAACAGTGGCGGTGTTTTATTTCATTGTAAATAGGAACGTGTTACAAATTGCTATTTAATTTTAAAATGGAAAAATTTCTTTTGCATAAAACCAACAAGATGAATCCAGATAAGTACAACATATTATTAATTTTGGATTTCCGATTTACCAAAAAAATATGTTTAAAAAAGTATGTATTAGCAAACGTTAAATCCGGACCTGGCAAATTTGGCAACGCCTTGTTGTTTTGGCGCACTATCTCTTCTCGTTGGATAGAGTTTAGTTGCCAGATTGCAACAGATGTTTAGCAGATTTCAATGTTATGACTATTTTCTTATAATTTTGGGATGAAATGCTACCTGAATACCGTTTTGTTAATGTATTAGCTAGTTACTGGAAGTTTTTAGATCGTTACTACATTTAAATTGTGTGAATTTGTGTATTTTATATACAAAATTTAAATTTAAAATAATGCCTACAACAATTATTGTTGAACCTGAAAGGGTGTTAAATGTACAAGAATTGCGGGAAGAACGTTTTAATTTAAGCGATTTAAGTTTTATAAGTGCGTTTGACGCTTTAGTGTGGTGCGTAATTTGATTAAAAATAGCATCCTTACATTAAAGTTAATTTAAATTATAATAAATTAAATTTAAATTAATTAAACTTCTTTTTATATTATTTCGCATATATTCCGTGATTTATTTGTGATATGGCAATCCTGCCAAATTCAAATCTGTCCGTCATTTGTAGCTAACTTCATCGGCACTTTCTCTATACTTTTGCCAGATGATTTGACAAATTAGAGACACAGGCACAATACTAAAGAATATAGACGCATCGCATATTTCAGAGTATATTATAATTATATATTTTTTTTTATGTACTATGTATACATTCTTGCGTAGCGTGCGTCTATATTCTTTGACTGTAGGTAGATTCTGATTCGTTGTGATTAAATGATCTGACTTGACATTTGACAGATATTGTCAATATAATATCAAATTAAGCGTCTATATTCTTTGATAATATTTTTGACTATCACAGAATACACCAACAACAAGAAGCGAAAGCTTTGTCGGTACGTGACAGCGAGCTCTACTCTACCTAATAATATATAGTATATAGAAACAGTGGCGGGTCCAAGGGGGGGGTCACAGGGGCCATGAACACCCCCAAAACAAAATTAAATATGAATCAAATAATCCTAAAAAAATAATTTAAAACCCATCAACCTTATAAGCAGGAAGTCAAGAGTTGAAGAAATGATTCAAACTCATTTATTCTACGGTTAAGTGTAGAATTATACGAAAGTCTTTTTAAACTGCTCTTTAAAAAAATCAACAATTCTAAATACAGTAATACCTCGACTAAGACATCCACGAATTCAGAGTTAGCGATTTTCAAATTTTGTCAATTTGTCATTTGAGTGCCAGAGAATCGTTCGATTATCGATGAGATAGAATTTCCGATAGAGATGGAAAACTTCCTGATTGTATTTTAGAAGTATTAGAAAATTGCGTTATTCACATGTATCCAAATATCAGAATATTTCTGCTGAAGTTAATTACACTGCCAGTCAGTGCAGCAACAGCAGAGCGTTCTACGCTTAAGCGTCTAAAGACTTGGATTAGAAATAGAACTTCGTAGGAAATGTTAACTGGTTTAGCACTCATCAATGTGCATCTTGAAATTTCTCTAGATGTAGATGTAATCAAAAAGCGATTTGCTAAATCGGATAGGCGAAAAGAATACATTTTATAAAATTATATAATATTATATCTTATAAAATTATATAATACTTATTTTATTCTTACAGTATTTTTAACCACTGAACTTTTATTTACCACTAGTTACCGGCTGTTACTGACAATTCTTGAGAAAAATTTCAATACCGAGTAAAAAAATATTTCACTCGCTTGTAGCCTAATATGCCTAATTATAGAAATAACTATTCTTAAGTTATATTATGTTTTTTGTTAAATAAATTAATTTAAATAAATTGCTCTCTATCTTAAGCTGTTCTTAGTATCGAATGTGTGTCCATGCCTGTCCAGTGTCTTACATTCTTCAGCCAGGAGCATTTTCTTCTTTCTGGACCTCTTTTTTCTTCTGCTTTCCCTTCCATTATGAGTCGTAGAAAGTTATATTTTTCTCCTCTGTAAATATGTCCTACATCACTCGTTTTTCTGTTGTTTACAATATTTAGGAGTTCTCTCAGTCTTCATTACTCTCAGCACCTCGTTGTTGGCCACGTGCTCTGTCCACGAAATTGTCAGCATCCTTCGAAAAACACACATTTCAAAGGCTTCTATACGGATCATACTCTTAATTCCGAGAGTCCATATTTCCACTCCGTATAGCAATAAGGAATAAATGAATGTTTTTACAAATTGATATCGGATATCCAACGATAAGATAAAGTTTATTAAGAATGTTTAATACATTCATTACTTACATTGAGTTATTGCATTAAAATTAGTTAACGTGGGTTTATACTTATTTATCCTTGGTTTGTTCTTGATTTTGTAGCCATAGGATAGGTGGGTTTAAATTAATTGTCTTTAAAATACCTAGTTTAAATTGAAAGTCCTTGATTTTTCAGTATTTATATTTTAATAACTTTCCTATGGTTTAATAGTTTTGTACACTTGATTTTACTGCCATAGAGTATGTTGGTTTAAATTTTTTTTTTCTGGTTTAAGTTTAAGATCCCTTAATGTTGTATCCTTCTTTGGACCCGTAGAGTATTTGGGTTTTAATAATTTCTCATTCGTTTAGTATACCGCTTAAAATAATTATTGAGAAAATGGTTCCCTTACATAAGGCACTAATGATATCAATCATAAAGGTGCACAAATCTAAATCCTATATCAAAATCACCCTCAAGACCCATGACCCCCCCCCCAACCGACAAAAATTTTATGTGGGATCGGCCACTGAAAGGTGCAAAAATCTAAATCCTGTATCAAAATCACCCTCAAGACCCATGACCCCCCCCCTGACAAAAATTTATGGATCCGCCACTGTATAGAAACAGCTCTACATTAAGTTTTGAATCATAGGCTAGCCATCTGTGGATAGATCGCACCTATTATTCCATTTATTTTTGAAATAATTAGCTATCCAATATTAGGTGACTTTCCTCTATTTAGATTATATTTTTGATTTCCCGATAACCTACAATATAATAACGAACACAATTTATTTACCAGGTAACTTTTTATTCAGTACATTATTTGGCAAATAAATATTTTGTGTCAGGTAATTTTAATTTATTTTATCTGTTCAGATTTCTTTCCTAGGTCACGCTAGAATTTTAAATCTGAACTAACATAAAACTTTAAACTATTTTATACTAAATCATACCTTAAAAATAATAATATTATTTATTAATTATATTAATATATAATTAAAATTTCTTATATTAATAATTTAACGTACCATTGAAATGTCAAATGGTGGTAGTTCAGATTTCTTTCCTAGATGGCGTCGTTAGTTTACTGTACAAACAGTGTGACTTGTCATCATAGCCTTGTACAGTGTAGGTAAAAGTTTATGGTCGGTATGGTAAAATTTAACAGGATATCTAACACAGATATAAAATCATATTTTCAGCGAATACGACAAAGATAACAATCATATTTCCCCTTGGTCTCCCCTCCATATTTGACGCCCATTGCCCATTGGTGAGACGATTAGTTCCGATCAGAGATATTTTACATATCTCTGGTTCCGATCCTAATATAAGAAACTAGAGGTGGTTCGTTGACATTTTAAATATACAAATAGTACTTACATTTACATTACACATTATTAAATCGCGAATCGTCTAAATTGACATTTAAAAACTTTAAATGTCATTTAAAAAGTTTTTCCACTTTTCTTGTTAGCCGTATTCTTTTATTTAAATTAAACCAGATTTTAAACATGTTTTCACAAGGAACAGATTTTGTTACAATACTACAATATTTTATGAATATAGTGGTTAAGTTAGGATACACATGGCGATGGTTTTTCCACCACTGTAATGGACAGTTCCAATCTCCGTTCGAATTTTTTTGTGGGTATATATCATCAGACAAATACATGTCGACTTCTTTTATATCTCTCGATACAGATGTATGTTTAGATGAGTCATGTCCAATTCATCAAAAATACATCATAGATTTAAGTCATCTTTATCAGTTTCTTTTTCTTGTACTGGTTGATTTTCAATAGTACAATCTTCTTTTTCTTTTTTTATAGAAGTAACCAGCTTCTTAACTCTTTCTTTTGTTTTTTTACCTTCATTTTTATTAGAAAATCCCTGCATTTTAAATTATTATTTGTCATTTTTGAATCTACGGTTTCTCACTGGTAAGCCAACTAGTTGATGGTTGATTCAAAAAAACTACGTTTTAAAGAGAGGAGCAACGAACACTTTACGTCGACGAGGACGATTAGTTGATCTGAGAGACTACTACAAAACTAAAAATAACTCTTTCGGGACAGTGGACAGTCGAGCTATCAGTTAACGTTGAAAATAAAATAACTAGGTATTCGGATTATTGAATGAGTTTCGATTTACGATTGATCTGCATTTTCGAAGGTGATGGATACTTCCATTAATAAAAATATTAGTTTAGAGTAAAAGAAACAAATAGATATGGATTTACTAAACCTATGCAAAGACTCGTTTCATCCGTTTTCCATAGTTGAAGAACGAGCTTTTAAAAAGTTTGCAGGGTGGATTCCTGGATATAAACCACCAACAAGAAAAACTTTGTAAGGTTCATTACTTTAGGAATTTAACAGAAAATTTAGAATTTAAAACGGTTTTATTAGGCTGCTGCCATTATTCAGAATTCAGAAAACATCGCATTTGAAATTAGTGAAATTATTAATAAGTGGGGTCTAAAACCAAAAGTACATTTTGCAGTAACTGATAATGCCTCAAATATGGTCAAAGCTATTAAATATGTTTTGGAATGAAAACATTTAAATTGTTTTGCTCATACGTTAAATTTATTGGTGGAGGACGCACTTAAATGCTGTCGTGTACAAATAGATGAAATAAAAAGTCTTTTTTCGACAATTCGGCAAAAAACACATTTTAAAAAAAGTACCTTATCTTCAAAAATGCTTTTAAATATCAATCACAACATAACAAAGTTCCCAAACGGCCAATCCAAGACGTGGAAACTAGGTAGAACTTCACCTATTACATGTTAAAAAGAATGATCGAGTTAGAAGAGGCAATCCGTTCCACATTGGTATTAGTTAATACAGACTTAGACCAAATCTAAATAATGAAGACTGGATTATTTGTTCTCAACTTTCCCAAATTTTACGGCCTTTTAAAGAAATAACAAGTACAATGAGTGGCCAAAAATACTTGAAGAGTAGTTCAGTGATTGTTATGGTACGCTGCCTGCAAGAATCTTGCAATAAAATTTTAGCAAACGATAACCTTACATCCATAGTATCCGACGTAGTACAATTACTAATATCGGGTTTAGCAAAAAGTGGCACATTGTCATTATATACATTTATGGATTCACGATTTAAAGTGCAGGGATTTTCTGATAAAAATGAAGCTAAAAACACAAAAGAAAGAGTTAAGAAGCTGGTTACTTCTATAATTAAAGAACAAGAAGATTGTACTAATGAAAATCAACCAGTACAAGAAAAAGAAACCGATAAAGATGACGTAAGTATTTTTGATCAATTAATTGTACATGACTCATCTAAACGTACACCTGTATCGAGAGTCCATTACAATGGTGGAAAAACCATCACCATGTATATCCGAACTTAACCACTATATTCATAAAATATTGTGAAAAATGTTCAAAATTTGATTTAATTTTAAATAAAAGAAGAATACGGTTAACAAGAAGTAAAGTAGAAAAACTTATGTTTTTAAATGTCAATTTAGACGATTCGCGATTTAATAATAACGTGTAATGTAAATGTACGATTTACTATTTGTATTGTTTACTTTATTTTTCAAGTTATAATAAATATATCCTTCATTCGTTTCTTTCACTTCAATAAATATACACATAAACGATAATATCCATTATGTTTGTTTATTTGAAACTACTGGTAACAATCAACTAGTTACTTGTTTACGAAAAACGATTCAATTTCGTTAACGATAAAAATGTCAACGTCCCACCTCTAGTTTCTTATTTATCGCATGTGGAATACCGGTTTTGAAGTTGCTGAAATGGTATTGCTGGTGCAACGCGACGTTGCCAAATAATTTTGTATGAAGCTTTTTTTATTGTTGGCGTTATAATGCCGTTTATTATTTTTATTGGAAATAAGGCATAATGTGACTTTAAAATAAGCTTATTTTGATGTTTAGATTTTTAATTCGGAAATCGTACTTAAAATACGAAACATTAATAAATTTTATTTATATAAAACGATTTCCGAAGTGGAAATCAAAATGTTAAATAACACTTATTGTAAAGTAAAATTGTGGCATATTTTCAATAAAAAACAGTAAGCTGCTATTTAAATCCATTTCGCCCAAATTTTATTATCTTAGAACATTGTTCAAATGCTAAAAAGACAACAGGTCAAATGAAACCAATAAGTTTGGCAACGTTAAATTTCCCCTTTTTTATTTCCACTCATGTATTTTCGGTGATATTTAAAGGGCGGACCTAATATACCTCTCTTTTTAAACAGGTGTTTCTCACTCCATCTCACATAAGGTCCATACCGACCATAAACTTTTACCTACACTGTATATAAATTCTTCCAATTTTAAATGTATGAAAAATGTGAGTTTGATAAACTACGTTATGAACGTAGTGATCCTGCAGTGGGATCTTGTACTATAGGGAATCTGGAATGTATCGTTTCAAAAACAAAATATGATTGACTCATTGGTTGAAATGTCAGTAGTTCAGATGGCGTTTGGATTTTTAATCTAAACTAACATAAAGCTTTAAATTATTTTGTATTAAATTCTACCTTAAAAATATTATTAAAATTAAATAGATTAATATGTAATTAATACATTATTATTAAATAAACATATCGTTTCTAGAAACAAAATATGATTGAAATATCAAATGGTGGTAGTTCAGATTTCTTTCCTAGATGGCGTCGTTAGTTTACTGGACAAACGGTGTGACTTGTCATCATAGCCTTTTATATAGATAGATAATAATAATATTGACTATACAGCGTTGCCGGTACGGCCACTGGTTATATATGAAAGGTTAAGGCTTAGTGCTTAACAACAGATGAGCACAATTAATAAAGATATAATATAAATAAAACACATGAAGATATATTGTGAACATTTTTACTACTATAAAAGATACAGAACTGAACATATAAAATAACATTTAATATATAAAAAAATTATAAAAATATAACAAATATGTTGACTTCAGTGTTACTAGTTTATAAACTATTTTAAATTTTCCGTTTTTCTTGTGTTGTTTATAAAACTTTGCTTAAGTAGCTAATCACTTTTGGAGAAATTTCATCAGAAGTTTCTCCGGCGAAGTCTCTTAAAATCTGCTTCTCTTTATAAAATTCTATTACAGGTCTAGTTAATTCATCGTATAATTCTAATCTCTTCTTAACTATTTCCGGTGTGTCGTCGCCTCTTTTTGTTAAGGGCTCGCCAGTGATATCATCTTTACCCTAGAAAAAGTTGAGACAGAATTATGAAACTTCAAAACACACGAATTTAAAGAACAACAGAAGATTTTTAGGTTATTAGCGTTTCTACAGTTTCAGATTGGATTAAAATGAAAAGCAAATTTGAGTAACATTCTTCGAAAATGTCAAACAAGAAAACTATGAAACTAAGTCAAAATAAGAAGGTAAATGAAGCTGCGTATTTGTGGTTTACACAACAAAGAACCATAGGAGTAGCATTATTTGGACCAATAATTCAAAAGTAGGCAAAAATGTTATCTGAAATGTTGGGTGATGAAGGTGAAGGATTTAAAGCAAGTTCAGGTGGCTAGACAAATGGAAAAATAGGTATGCTTTTCGTCAAGGAAATTTATGCGGAGAAAAGCTATCTGCTGACCATGATGCTGTAAATATTTTTAAAACTTAAGTAGATGTGTCATTGGCAAACTACACTAAAGATCAAATTTACAAAGCAGATGAGACTGGATTACATTTCAAAATGCTGCCCAAAAAATCACTTGCATCAAAACATGAACAGTGCACCGGGCCTAAAAATGAATAAACAAGGAATAACAGTTCAATTATTGAGGCTCACCAATTGAGGCCTATATGGTTGGGAAATTAAAAAAACTAAGAGCTCTAAAAGATGGTTTCAGAAAAAGCACTTCCAGTTTTTTATTGAAGCCAAAAAAGCTCATGGATGTCGACTATTTTATTTTTAGAATGGTTCAAAAATTAATTCGTCCCAAGTGTAAAATCCTTTTTAAAATCAAAAAATTATCCCTTCAAAGCATTGTTGCTTGTTGACAATGCGCCAACTCATCCTCAAAACCTAGAAAATGATGCCATAGTTGTCAGATTTTTGCCACCAAATGTCACGAGCTTAATTCAGCTGTTAGACCAGGGAGTAATAGAGAAATTCAAGAGATATTATAGAGGAGCATTCTTAAGGCATCTGTTATTACAGGAGACAAATGAATCTCTGAAATCGCTGATTACCTCAAAAATTTGTAGAAGAATCTTTTCAAATGTGAGACAATCTGTGGCTAATGGATTAATTTTGGAGCAAAACTTCTCTATGCACACCCACACAGAAGTTCTCAGAAGATTGATAGATAGAAGTGGCACCACAATAAGGAAAATGTCTACAAATAAAGTAGGGTCTAAAATGGTACCTATAAAACTAGGAAATATACTACTGAAACAAGAAAACTATGAAAGAAGTGTAAATATTTTATAGAAAGGAGAATTATCCTGCCTTTACAGTAGTACAGTAATTATCCAAGTTTGAGATACTTACAGGAACTTTAGGTTTATTAAATGTATCATTATAAACTCGACCACTTGGCAGATGTACCCATCTTCCTGTCACTCTACTGACTATCACTTCAGTTGGTACAACTAAATTTATAGCTAGGTCTAATTTTTCGACTTCCCAGAATGCTTTAGCTTGAGATAATGTCCTTGGAAAACCTAGAAAATATATGTACTACTATAAACAATTATAATAAAAGTCACAGTAAACTTAAGTTGTATTTAACAGTAAAGCCTGATACAAATGTTTTATAATTCTCATTTTAATAAAAATTCATATACATATCGATCATCCGGAAGAAGAGGGTTATATCTCGAAAAATGTCAATTGTTGTTTTTTTATCTCAATGTACCTAAAATGTACTGTAGTTTTAAGGGAAAGAAGGGTACAAGTGAGTTTGCACGTAAACGCCACGAGATGGAAGTTGTAACTATACTGCATTTACATAGATGGCGCTACGATTCAAGGTTCCATTTTGGTTTGTTACTGCCTTTGACAGTGTGTGCTTCAAGTTTGTTCACCAAGAAGGTTACATTTTGTGATATAACGAAAACCCGTGTACGCTGAAGATTAAAAAAAGGTGCATTTTGTGTTGTAACCATTTTTATTAAGAGTAAGTAGACACTTTTATAAGTTATAGTTAAGGATTAAGGTGACAATTCGAAATGGAACAAAACATGTAATTACATTCCGCTTCAAGAGGGTTACATCTGTAAATGTAACTTTCTTAAATACACTAATTGTAAGCAGTATTGTTTGTTTTTTTTTGGATTTAATTATATTTTGAGATGTAACCCTATTGACCAAAATATAGTTATGAAAAATGGTAGTTTGTTTAAATAAGTAATTTACTTATACAAATAAAATTGTATTCTCAAAAATTGCGGCAGTAAGCTTAATTACTTTTCTTTATTGCATCTTAGTATTCGTTGGTAAAAAACCTACAGTTACCTAAATCTAAAAAAAAGAAAAGTAGAAAATCGCCAATCTGAAAACATTAAACCAACTAGAAAGATAATTACAAACCCGGATACATGGAAAAAAGTAGAAAACAAAAAACTGCGAAATAGTGGCCAAGAGTATACTTATATGCATGTGAATAAATCGATAGATGGCAAAACCGTAAAAAGTAAAGTAACTAAGGAAAAGAGATCCATCTTGCCACTTTGTGGCTTAAAATGCAAGTTAAAATGTTCGGAAAAAATATTGCCGGGTCAGCGAGAAAAAAATTTTAACGACTATTGGAATATGCAAGATATTGAAAAGCAAAGGGAATTTATATTATCCAATACAAAAACTGCGTTAAAAACACCGCGTTATAAATACACGAATGCACAGAATCCGAGAAAACCGAATAACGCCAACTTTTTTTTAATTAATGGTAAAACAATTCGTGTTTGCAAACTTTTTTTCATGGCTACCTTAGCAATTAACCATAAAGCATTAGTACAGTTTTCAGAAAGCTGAATTTATGTGACAGCGGTAGGGTATTGGAAAAGGACCAAAGAGAAAGACATGGGAATCACTGTAAAATTAGTGAAAATGTAAAAAATAATGACAATGTAAGGAATCAAATCAACAGTATCAAACGCATTGAAAGCCATTACTGTAGGGCCACCACCAGTAAGGAATGTATCAATGGAAGTAAAACGATTGCAGACTTGCACAGAGATTATACCAAACAATGTAATGAGTAGAACCTTCCCTGTGCTAACTTTGTCATTTACAGTAAAATATTTAATGAAGAATTTAATTTAGCTTTACATTTACCCAAAAAAGATCAGTGTGAAGACTGTGTACAGTATAGAAATTGTAATGATGAGCACAAACAGGATATGGAAGAAAAATATAACAAACATATAAAAGAGAAGGATTTAAGTAGGAAAGAAAAGGAAAAAGATAAGGACAGTGATGACAAAACTAAAGTAGTGGTATTTGATTTGCAGGCAGTGTTGCCGTGTCCAATCGGAGACGCTTCGTGTTTTTATTATGTGTCCAAACATAAGGTATTTAACTTTACTTTATACGATATAAAATGCCACGAAGGCTCATGTTTTATGTGGCATGAAGGGGAGGCTACATTGGTACATGTATTTTAAATTATCTTTAAGATTTGGCCGAACACAATAAGGATGAACTTGACATTATATTTTATTCCGATAATTGTGTTGAGCAAAATAAAAACTGGTTCATAATAGCTATGTTTATCTACGCAATCACGCACTTGAACATTAACTCTATAACGCACAAATTTTTTATATCTGGCCACTCACAAAATGAAGGGGATAGTATGCATGCTCTAATAGAGGAGATTAAAAAATTTAGAAAATCAGCTCCTATATTTTCCCCAGATCAATATGCGTGCATAATTAGGATTTAAAAAAAAGAAAGGTACAGCGTATAAACTAAAGGAATTATGTCACACTGACATTTACGATCTTAAAGCTTTAACAGCGGAACTATTTGTCAACCTACCTAATGATGTAAAACTGAATAATATCAAAATGTATAAGTTGGAAAAAACTCACCCTGGGATTTTTGTTTATAAAACCTCCTTTGAACAATCCGATTATAATGAGGTACAAATTATAAATTCAGAAAACAAATTAATGTTAATAAAATCGAGCTCAAGAAAGCATTATCTGCAAAACCTAGTATAACTGATGCAAAAAAGGGATTGTTATCATTAATTGAAAAAGAACATTGCGTACCACTTTATTATACTAATTTTTACAAAAATCAATATAACATTATCTTTATTTTTAGAAAATAATATACATTCCGTGAACATAAAATTATTTAAAAAAAACAGTGTCACAAACGAAAATATTATTTACTTATTCCTAACCGTTACATATACAAATAGTCCTCCACAGAATATGGCTCAAGAGCTACCAGTAATTTAAATATTTGATGTTTATACAAACTTAATCTTTCCTCCCTTTTAATAGGTTCAGGCAGTTTATTAAACAATTTGATGCAGCAATAAAGAGCGTTTTTTTCTGTTATACTTAACCTGTGTATTGGAATTTTATAATTATATAACCTGGTATTTACTATACTATTGGGCTCAAAGTTCCTAAAGAGTATTTTATTCTTATATAGAAACAGTAAGCATTCATTCAGTAAAAATTCTAAAAATTTAAAAAACAAAATGAGTGGAATTGATGAAATACCCACTAAAATCCTTAAACTTTGTATAAAGGAGATAGTGAATCCTCTCACTACAATCATAAATAATTCACTAAAATCTGGTGTATTTCCTGAATGCCTGAAAACTGCCATAGTAACACCTGTTTACAAAAAGGGTGATCCTAAATTAATTAATAACTATAGACCAATTAGCCTTCTATGTTCCTTTTCAAAAATCTTAGAAATGACTATGTATAGGCAGATAACAGAATTTTTAACAAAATGTCATATTATTAGTGCAAATCAGCATGGTTATCAACAGGGAAAATCAACTCAGACTGCGATTTTTCAATTTGTCTGGAATATTTTGAAATGTACTGAGATTGGTCATATGGCTTTGGGTCTCTTTTTGGACCTATCAAAGGCATATGACTGTTTAGTGCATGACCTATTATTTGATAAATTGGAGAAATATGGTATATGTGGACCAGCATTGAACTGGTTTAAGTCCTACTTGGCAAATAGGAGACATTTAGTAAAAATACATAAAAACACTGAAATAGGCATTTCATCTGAAAGCACTATCAATATTGGAGTACCACAAGGAAGTGTGATTGGTCCTTTACTGTTTGTGATCTATATCAATGATCTTCATGGTCTAGTGGCTAATACTACTTCCAGCATAACAAATTATGCAGATGATACAAACATTTTAGTCAGTGGTAAAGACATGTCTGTTCTAAGCGTTAATGCTAGTTTAGAGTTCCAGAAAGCTAAAGACTGGTTTTCTATGAATAGGTTGGTTTTAAATCAAAATAAAACAGATCTTCTTTTGTTTAAGACAAATTATGCACATTCAGATATGCCAAACAGTATTATTGTAAATAATGACACTTTAAATATTAGCAGCAGTACCAAATTTTTAGGATTATATATTGACAGTTTTTTATGTTGGGATAAACATGTTGACTAGTTATGTATGTCTTTGAGTAAGGTGATTTACAGCTTTAGAGTTCTAAAAAAATACATGAATAGTAACTCGTTAAAAACAGTGTATCATGCTAATTTTGAAGCAAAATTTAGATATGGTCTAATAAATTTTGGCCACAGTAGGGACATAAATAATGTATTTCTGGTTCAGAAAAAAATAATCAGAGTTATGTTTGACTTAAAAAGTAGGGAATCATGTAGAGGGCATTTTAGGAGTAATAATATTTTAACAGTTTACACTGTATTTATTCAATAATGATTACTGTTTCTATATAAGAATAAAATACTCTTTGAGCCCAATAGTATAGTAAATACCAGGTTATATAATTATAAAATTCCAATACACAGGTTAAGTATAACAGAAAAAAACGCTCTTTATTACTGCATCAAATTGTTTAATAAACTGCCTGAACCTATTAAAAGGGAGGAAAGATTAAGTTTGTATAAATATTTAAATTACTGGTAGCTCTTGAGCTATATTCTGTGGAGGACTATTTGTATATGTAACGGTTAGGAATAAGTAAATAATATTTTCGTTTGTGACACTGTTTTTTTTTTAATAATTTTATGTTCACGGAATGTATATTATTTTCTAAAAATAAAGATATTGTTATATTGTTAAAGTACTTATAAAATCTTAACTACAAAATGAAAATGGTAACTTGACACTCTGTAATTTAAATAAAATAAATCTCTTTATTTCAAATAAAACTTAAACTGACTCTCCTGAAAAATATTCTTTTTTGAGATGTAACCCTCTTCCTCCGGATGAACGATATAGTAAATACTATCTAGGTACCAGGGAAAATTATTGTTTCTTTAGGTTAGGTTAGATTATGACAAATTTATATAAAAAAGTAGTAGATACAGATAGAAAGAGCAGGATAATTTTCAAAGCACAAACGATTTTTGCACACTGAAAGCGGAATACATTGTCATTTTAAACCCATATACTACAAAAGTTCCGAAACTGAACAGAGAAAAAACTAAAGGAATACTTACCATCAAGTAACCAGATGTTACTTGATAAATTATTTAGTTCAGACAATATAAATTTAATCATAACATCATCAGCAACCAGTTTTCCAGCGTTAATAAATTTTTCGGCTTCTAAACCAATAGCTGCAAAACACTTCTATGAGTACTTATAAACAGAATAAAATGATTTTACAGAAAAAAGTATTTCAGTTAATTGGATTTATTGTACTTACCAGATTTCTTTTGAATATGTTGTCTTAGTTGATCCCCACTTGACAAGTATCCTAAATTAAATGCATTTAAAATTCGACTGGAAATTGTGCCTTTTCCAGAACCTGGGGCACCTAATATCACAGATTTAAATATTTTGCAAGTCATTTTTTAAATTTTGAGCTTAGTTACATAGAACTATAAAGCTAATTGATTGAGTGTGGCTTACACTTGAAAATATAATTCGCTCTAATTAAGATCTTTATCAATAAGTCCACAGTTCAAGCCAAGCATACATTATAAAAAATATATTCGAGTTCACGTTCGAAACACGTAGGTTAGAATACACTTACACTATAGACATATACAATATACAATACATAATACATATTGTATTTGTGTTCCATCGAGTTATGTTGTGTTCTAACGTTGGGATGGTGTATTCTGTGAGTAAATTTGAAATAATTGAATCTATTCTTCAACTAAGTACGAATAAAATAGTGCATATTATGTCTATGGTTGCCGTATATAAATTAAACCGGGTTAATTTTTCTATGCACAACAGATAAAATGTCACTGAACAACACTGGTTCCGTTTAAAACATGGATGATTCCGTCTGCGCGAACGAGATGAATACGTGCGAATGTGCCTACTTATCTTGTCAAGCAGAGTGGGAGTTCTGATTGTTTATTATTCTGTGACTTAACGGACTCAACATCATCGAACAAAAAGACAAACGACAAACTGTCTTCTTTTTGCTCGATGCTCAACACTCTCGACATGCTCTTGACCCATGGTACAATGAATACACTCATAACACACTCTCGACTGCTCTTAACCACCTCTCTCACGACCACATTGAGTTGAATTGACATGACAAAGTAATTGTCATGTCAAGTCAAAATAATAATTTGGACGAAGTTCGGTGGACGAACCGTCCGTGAACTCAACCAACTCCTTGTCTAAGGTCCGCTTGCCATTTTACCATTTTATTTAGCCATTATTATGCTAATTTCAGTAGCAGTCTGTGGTAGCAGTACTGAATGAGTACTGATCACTGATCTACTGATTCCCAGTACTAAAAACAACTAAAAATATTAGTTGCGCGCGTTGATTTAGTATGAAAAATTAGAAAAATGTGAGTTTGTGTTTTTTTGCAACTATCTTAATTTTAATTAGCATGTAGGCATGCTTTTTACTAATTTTTTATTGATAACTTAACAATGAAGTTTGTTTTATGTGTTCAGAGTAAACAAAACACACAGGAAGATAATTATGGTGAAAAAGTTAAAATTATGTGTAGTAGCTTTAACTGTAATAATGATGCTTAAAAAATCATACACTTCTTAAAAAAAACGTATGCGGAAAAAAATTGATCGAGAGTAGAGGGTTATGCAAAGGAATATTAAATAAGTTGAATTATTAGTAGAAGACCTTTTGGCATATAAAACCTTTTTACGAATGAATAATAATTGGCTAAAACAATTGTTACTATCAGGGTTATATCATGTTATTTATGTTCATGTTTTGTCTGTAACTCTGTAATGTTATCTAAGTGCGTTTCCTTATATAATTTCTATATTGATTTTAGCTTCTGTTTAAAATTGTTATTGGGATACATAAAATCAAGTGTAATAAAATGGAAGGAAAACAAGAAATTATCGAGGAAACATATAAAGTAGAAATAGAGTATGAAGAATTGGATGATGCTGTGTTAGATGGCTTTAAATTTGAAATTCAGGAGGAATCCAATAGGCAAAGTACACATGACAGATATTTAGACTTGAAGAAATGTCCCATAGATACTGAAATAGAACAACATGGATATAAACCTAACTCATTTGAAGAAAACCAAAAAACTGAAAAAGGTTAGTAACAATAAAGTTTCCCCATAATAATTTATAAGTATAAATAAGAATAGACAAGCCTAGAAAACTTTAGTTACAGCACCCTCCCACTTTTAACATTTCTTTAAAATAAGACAGGATATTCAATTTACTGACACCACACTCAAATTTTGTTAAGTAAGAAATCTGGAGTAAAGCATTTTTTTCACTTTATTTACAGCATTGTCCCACTTTTAACATTTCTTTAAAATAAGACCTATATGATATAGAACATTCAATTTATAGACACCAAACTCAAATCTTGTTAAGTAAGGAATCTGTAGTGAAGTATTCTATTCTTGGTTTGACTCATCTTTACTAGAAAATTTTAGATAATGTGACAAGGCAGTATACTTGGACCACATTTTAAAGCATTATTAATTTTAAAATTATTTCCCTTTTTCCTAGTTCTAAGGCAAAACCTATCAATTTCACAACCCAATGAAAGACCATCAATAAAATTTTACTTCTCACATTTGTTCTTATATTTAAATTTCAATTTTTTGCATTTAATTAAATTCTAATGGTTCTCATAAATGTTATGTTTCTTTTGAGTCTGTTCAGTAACAGAAATCAGTTAAAAAAAAGGTTACTTTTATTCATTTTGTATAAAAGTTAATTTTAAAGTTGAAAGACTAATTTTAAAATGTTCTAATACAAATTTAAAGTCAAACTGTTTTTCAAAAAGTATATAATTTAACAGTGAAAACGATAAAAATATTCTTAGACTGTTATGTTTTTTCAATTTTTGTTTATTTTTGATGATTTGATCAAAAATACACAAAAAAAAATGACAAAAATGGTGTATGTCATTAAAGCAATAACCAAAAGAATGCAAGTCGAAAATAAAATTATGTAACTACCACTACTAAACATAGCAATAATTGTCTTTTTTATATTATTTTTTCTTAGAAAATTTTGTTGCAGTCTGTTTCTTCTTTACAACAGTAACTTTTGTCCCTTGTTCGTTCCATTGTGTTGTGAGCGAGGCTATCGAAAAAATGTTTGGCAGCATTGGATGCTAGATGGTTGCTAGAAAGTGGACTAGAAGATCTAGAGTCAAAAATTGATAAGCTGGATAGCTATAAATAATGGTAGGGTTATTTTGAGAATAATTTTTTTAAAAATGATTTGAAAAGTCGTTTGTATCCAGACGCCAATCACGCCAGCCAAAATGAACATAATTATGATCAGAATTTATTTTTATATTGTAATTTGGGACCAGTAAAATACAATTGAAGACTACAGGGGAAAAACGCTGTAAGTCAATTTTTAAAATTTTTGGAAAACGCGATTTTTACATTCAAAACTTCATAATTCATAAATAAACATGCTAAAACACTATTGTATTGAGTATTTGACAACTCATATATACAGAGTATGATATTATAAAATTGAAATTGTCATGTACAGTAGGTAACAAGAGAAATTAAAAAAAAAACAACCAAAGGTCTGGAGGAAAAAGGCAAAAATGCTGTAATTGACAAAATAATATAATATGAATTCAACGAAAGAAAAAAATAAACAGAACTAGACTTGTTTAACTTAACTAAAGCTAAAAACATTAATATTATCTTTTAAATGAATCGATAACATTGTAAAATTCTTAAGATAAAAAATAAGTCAAATTTTTGTTAGCTGATCAAAATACATTCTTCCTTTTTCTGAACAAAATTTTTTTAAAACTTGGAGATCTTTGTATTTTGCCATTGGAATGGGCAGTGACTCAGTATAGGATCAAGAAGGAAAAACGAATTCTTTTCCAGTATACGGTGGTTCCCTACCAGTCACTTTTTTGTTAATGACAGCCGAAACCATTGTTCCATTGTAGGTGTCTCTGAAATAAATTAGTCTGGGATGTTGCTTTGAAATGCTTAATTCTCTTATTGGTCTAGTTTTAAAAGGTGCTTTTGTAACATACATAGGTGCAAGAAAAGTGTCCCAGCTACGCACCAAGTAGTTATCAACCACTTCTACTTTATAAGGCACAGGTTTTTGACGAGCCAATCGTAACACTGCTTCCCAATCTTCTGGGGTTTCTGCTGCACTTTTTTGATTAACGATACCAAAATCTTTATCCGTCTCCATGTAAGAGTGACCTCTTATAGGAAAGGTCACTGAAATAGAGTCAAATCTGTTTATTTTATGGACTAAATAATGTAGAAACCGGAATACCGTCCAATTTTTATTTTGGCCCCCACACGAATCACAGAAAATCACTAAGTTACGAACTTCAGGAGGAAGCTGGATTGTCACATAGTCATACAGAAATGAGCAAACTTCATTAGCACCCTTTCGAGCTACTGTCTCAGGGTACGAGTACATAACAACATCATTATCACTAAGTCGATGGATATTAAAGGAGTAGAAAGACAACTGCCTTTTATAATACACGTCGTTACTCGTAATATTAGGCATTGGAAGGTTTTTATTATAGTCCATTGCTATGACTTCATATTCTCTTGAGGTCCTTGCTCGTAGTTTAGCTTTTGTTTTTCGTTTGTAAAATGTCTGTGCTTTCAGCAAGTGAAGTTTCTGCCCTGTTTTAAGTTTATTAATTAATTTTTCATCTTTACATTCCCTTATTTTTATTTTGGAAGCATCACAAATGCTGCAAGTGTCGGTTCTGGGATACCCAAAGGCGATATTAAAGCGTGTGTTGAATGTTTTTCTATATACTTCATAGCACACTGCTCTATTGGGATGTTTCTCAAGGAACATTTTGTACATCTTTTTAATGTTAAGTTCCTCTGGAAGGTACTTCCTGCTAGATTTTTTTAGGCTGTAGTGACTCATGCGTCCTTTGAATGATTTTATGTGATTTAAAATTAACTGCATAGTTTCTTCAGACAATTTATTGGGTCTTGAGCCATGTTTACCTCTATTGTCCTTGGCGGTTGTACCATGTTTTAGGGCTTTTTGTACAGTTTGTAATCTTCTCGTGGATATGCCATGAAGAGCAACAAAAGCTTTTTGACAAACCTGAACGTCTTTTGCAGGTGATGTATGCCCCTCATCATTAGTTACCGCAAGGCGAATTCTGTAATAAAAAGAGCCATCTCTTACGTTGCAATTCTCTTCATCTTTTCTTGGCCTTCTTTGAGTTACAGGAAGTATGGATATTAGACCACCCAAATACATACTTTGCTCGTCCCAATTCAGCATAGAATTAAAATTACGAATAATTGTATTTCTTTGTTCAACCGTTATATTTTCAAAACACTGGTAACGTTTACAACGGCAGTCCTCGCCTGTTTCGTGAGTTTGCACTTTTAGCGCTTTAGCTACATCACGTATTCGCCCAAAACTTTTTCGTTTTCTTGTAGTTTTTGACTGTAAAGCCTCTTCAATTTCGCTGTCCTCACTTTCCATATTAATAAACAATAGTTCAAACTCACCAAACGTTAAAAAACAAACTGTGATTATGATAATATTGATACTTAAATAAACAACTTGTATGAATGCTGAACACTGACTGTGATTTTCCGTTGTAAATTGTCCCTACGGACAGGCGCATTGAGCACTTAAATCTGACTTATAGCATTGTTGCCTAGTTTAACCTTGACTTGCAGCGCTCTTCTATTGTACAGCATTATTTTATTCGTTTGTAACGTTTGACTTATTGCACTTTTATTTTGTTTGATATTTGTGGATTGTACTACGTGTATCCAAGTAACGAAAAATGTATTCCTCAAGAAATCGATAAAAATTGACTTACAGCGTTTTTCCCCTGTAGTCTTCAATTGTAATTGGTCGCTATTCTAACTTATTTATAAATTCAATTGTTTTTGTGTTAAGAATCCTTTTCAAAATTATAGTAAAATTTCAGAGAAACATTTATTAGATAAGAACATTTTTATAATAATTTGTTTTGAAATATGTTAGCAGCAATTTTATTAACCAAAATTGACTCCAACCCATCCAAAACATTTATATATTTTTTCCAAACGAGTTAAAAGTACTTCTTTTTTCTTACTCTTCTATCCAAAGGTACAAAAGGTTTATTGAAGAATGAGAGATGTACAAATAATATAAAAAAAAAAAACGGGTGTGGCAGTACAGTGGGACTGCCGGTAGAAGTTACACTTCTATACACGCATTCGCTGTTACAAATTTATTGGGGAGTCAATCTGCACAATCATTACATATGTAATGCTATAGGTAAGACATAGCAGAAAGAGAAACAGAATTAATAACAACTTACTAACAATTAATAAACAACATTTGACCTGTAATAAAAGTATAGTAAATGAAGGATTGAATCAATATTTTGATGAAAATGTATATTTTTATTTTCATATATGTATGAAAGGAGTTGAATGCAAAATTTGTTTTACACATAGTCTGCAGTAAAATTCATTGTTCATTTTGTTATTAATATAAAAATACAATACAATACACTGCAACATAATTCAATATAATAATACAATACAAATTAAAATGCAATATTCATAAGTATTTAAAAATGACAATAATATACATAACTTTTCTACTTACGCATTTATGTTTAATTTACCATGTAATAATATTAATAAAAAAGTCCTCCCCGACTGGGAATCGAACCCCGGTCTCCCGCGTGACAGGCGGGGATACTGACTACATACTATTCTACCGAGGACATAACACAAACGTATTTCAAAATTGACAGTTCTGGGTCATACAGTGAATTATGAGAGGAAGCGAGAGAAAATATATCTTCTGTCTCTCTCTTACTCATTATCTTACATATGTAATGATTTCACAGATTCACTCCCATACAAATTTCCAACGTGGAGCGCGCGTATAGAAGTATAACTTCAATAAAATCAGTACAAATGACATAAAAACAAAATTCCTAGAACTAAATACTACTTACTATTTAACACAAGATTTTCAAATGTCAATGTGCGCTATTGTCCATCCAAGTTTCTAGCATGAAGATCCTGAATGTAGAGATGTGGCTACCTGGCTACCAAGAAACCTATGCGAAAACTTCTAAAACTTGCTGCTTTATACCAAAAGCGGAACAAATCTTTGTCAGATTTGATAGCATTGTATCAATCTATGTGGAATAAATCCTTGACGGATTTTTGAGAGCTCTGCAAACAGAGAAGATCCTGACCAAATTAACTTTGATTCTAGGTTGGTGCCAACTGTTTCGGGGAGTCTTATTTGGAACTAGATATCTCTTACGCTCACGAAACACTAAGCACTGTTGTCATTTACGTATTTACGTGTTTTGCGATGTTGGCAAATTATTGTCAAAAGTGGAGTTAAACACTAAGTTAAAAATATTTTTAAATGTTCAATTATTCGAACAATATCCATTTTTTCAGTAGTTTATAAATAGTCGACGTATTGTTTAAGAATTTATTACTTATGTTATGTTTTATGAAAAAATTTAAAAGAACTATCCTGCAATATTGAATATATTTGCTCTTATATCTTTTATGATACTCTGTCCAGACCGGTTTATACTTCTTGACCATTGTTTAATGAGTACAATATTTCATATTTTAGGAGAATTCTGGTATAGCCCAGAAATCCTAAACTGAGTCATTCTCACAATTCCGGTTAAAAAAGGTGACTCATAGAAGTTTCAACTTACTTACTTACTTACTAGCCAACGCCCACTCTTGGCATGTTAGCCATTTGGTGACGCGCTGACCAGTATAGACGAGCCGTTTCTCGTAGGCGATCTTCATCCTTCTCGGGTGGGTCTGTTTTCAGGCTGGGCACACTGGAAGGTGAGCAGCATCCATCTGGGGCTGATCACATAGTGGACAGTTGTCATTCTCGCGGACGCCGATGCGATGTAGATGGGAGGCCAGGTAGCCCCGTAGTTGTGCTGAACACGGCTACACTAATGGGTCTCGGCAAGTTGCGAGGGATTGGTGACTATTAGGTGGGCCCAAGATTTTCCAGCACCGGCTTGTATTTGCTGCTCTTTTATCTTCGCTTTGATTCCTCTTCTAATGGTGGACTTTGCTGATGTGTACAATTGGAAGCTAGGGGGCAGTGGAAGAGTAGTGCCTTCTTTTGCAAGTTCATCCGCCACTTCATTGCCTTCAACACCGACATGACTAGGGATCCATTGTAGAGTAATCAGCCACCATTTTTCCATCATTTCAGATGTTTTGGATGTACAAGGTCAAGTAGATGTGATATATACTGATTTTTCTAAATCGTTTAATAAGGTTGATCACAAATACCTTCTCTTTAAATTATCAAATTTGGGATTTGCTGGAAACATTTTAAAGTTACTGGAAAGCTATTTAATAGGTAGGAACCAATTTGTATCCTATAATGGGTTCATATCAGAATTAATCTGTACTACATCCGGTGTTGCACAGGGATCAAATTTAGGTCCATTCTTGTTCCTATTTTATATCAATGATTTATTTTTAGATATCAATAACAGAAAATTGTGTTTTGCGGATGATCTTAAAATATACTGTGAAATTAAAACAATTGCTAACTGTATAGATTTACAGAACGATCTAAATTATATAGATACTTGGTGTGTAAAAAACAAACTTTTTCTTAATGTCAATAAGTGTAAAGTAGTAAGTTACTCTAGAAGGGAAAATAAGGTTGATTTTAATTATGTAATTCAGGGGTCAGATCTTGAAAAATGTAATAGCATTAAAGATTTAGGAGTTATATTTGATTCAAAATTAACCTTTAACAACCATATTGAGCAAAAAGTATCCGATGCTATGAAAATGTACGGTTTTATCATCAGAAACTGTAGAAATTTTAGCGATATAAGACCGATTAAACTGCTGTATCTATCGCTGGTGCGAACAAAACTAGAATATTGTAGCTTAATTTGGTATCCCATTTATAAATGTTGTATGCAACAGATTGAAAAGGTACAACGGAAACTTTTAAAATATTTAGCTTTTTAAGGTTGATGGAGTATATCCTGTCCATGGTTATGATTACGATTTGTTATGTAACAGGTTTAATATTGTAAGTTTAGAGTTAAGAAGCTTAATAAAGCTATTATTTATTTATTTATCAAGTTCGATAGTTGGACGCGGCAAGATATTGTTTTGGCACAGTCGGTGTATCGATTTGTCGACAGGGCGAGGATTGCGGCTTGGCAGTCGATGAAGAAGGCAACTTTTAGGGGGTGTTGGAAATTCTCAAGATTTTTTGCAGCTTCGTGTATAGCAGCAATTTCGCCGTCGTAGTTGGTGAGAGGGGCACCCACAGCTATAGAGCCTTTGAAGAACGTTGAGACATATCCTGCTTCTGTTCTTCCCGAGTCCGGCATCGAGGATCCATCGCAGTAGATGTGGAGCCACTCGTGTGCTGGGTACTTGGTGTGTATCGTCTCTAGGGCGGCTTTCCTTAGGGCAATGTCTGACGATAAGTGCTTCGGGTCGTTATGGTTTTCAAGCAGTAATTCTGTGTTTGGTAGACAGCGGGCCAGTGTGGTTTGCGCTGGGAAGGGGGCGGCTTCCGACAGGACAATGTGGTATTTTTTCATGATTTGGTTTGCTACTGTAAGCGGAGTGGTTTGTGTTTTAAGACGTGAGGCTGCTTGTCTATATTCGTCCCATTTTTGTGGAAGTATTCGTCTTTGCCTTTCCCAGAAGGTTAACGCGTGTTGGTCTCTGCAGCATTGTATTGGTTCAATACCGGTCTGGGCTTCCATTGATGTAATCGGTGTTGATTTTGGAGCACCGGTGATGACGCGAAGGGCAGTGTTCTGGGCGACTACATCATAGAAGTTTCAAGGACATTGTTGTATCTTTGTGTGAACGACCGTCTTTACACACAATATTGAATGTTTTGTGATACACATTAAAAGACAAACGGGCTGACTATTACACATATAGAAGACAGAAACACAGGTTTCTAAAACATATTTATATCATCAACTATTTCTGCTGTCTTAAATTTGATTATGCTTTAATTTGATTTTTGAATTCATTTTAGACGAATACAAACTGGAAATTATGGAGACACTAACTGAAGATTCATCATACAAAGGAAGTTACACGAGTCAAACCTCTGAAGGAAAAACATTAAATAAAAATATGAAAGTTGCGACTGAACAAAAGCCTTACAAGTGTGAAATTTGTTTTAAGCAGTTTACTCGAGTATATAGTTTGAAAAGACATTTGAGAGTGCACAGTGGTGAAAAGACTTACAAGTGTGAAATTTGTTTTAAGCAGTTTACTCAAGTATATAGTTTGAAAATACATTTGAGAGTGCACACTGGAGAAAAGTCTTACAAGTGTGAAATTTGTTTTAAACAATTTAGTCAATCCGGTACTTTGAAAACACATTTGAGATTGCACACTGGAGCAAGACCTTATCAGTGTGAAATTTGTTTCAAGCAATTTAATCATGCAGGTGGTTTGAAAACACATTTGAAAGTACACACAGGGGAAAAACCTTACAAGTGTGAAATTTGTTTTAAGCAATTTAATCAATCTGGTTCTTTGAAAAGTCATTTGAGAGTGCACACTGGAGCAAGACCTTATCAGTGTGAAATTTGTTTCAAGCAATTTAATCATGCAGGTGGTTTGAAAACACATTTGAAAGTACACACAGGGGAAAAACCTTACAAGTGTGAAATTTGTTTTAAGCAATTTATTCAAGCCGTTGGTTTGAAAAATCATTTGACAGTGCACACTGGAGAAAAGTCTCACAAGTGTGAAATTTGCTTTAAGGGATTTCGTCAAGCCTGTAATTTGAAAACACATTTGAGAGTGCACACTGGAGCAAGACCTTATCAGTGTGAAATTTGTTTCAAGCAATTTAGTCAAACCGGTGCTTTGAAAATTCATTTGAGAGTGCACACTGGAGAAAAGTCTCACAAGTGTGAAATTTGTTTTAAGGGATTTAGTCACGCCGGTACTTTGAAAACACATTTGAGAGTGCACACTGGAGCAAGACCTTATCAGTGTGAAATTTGTTTCAAGCAATTTAGTCAAACCGGTGCTTTGAAAATTCATTTGAGAGTGCACACTGGAGAAAAGTCTTACAAGTGTGAAATTTGTTTCAAGCAATTTAGTCACGCAGGTAATTTGAAAACACATTTGGAAGTACACACAAGGGAAAAACCTTAAAAGTGTGAAATTTGTTTTAAACAGTTTTCTTACAAAAGTTCTTTCAAAAAACATTTGAGAGTACACGGTGGGAAAAAATCTTAAAAATGTGAAATTTGTTTTTAGCAATATAGTAATTGCATGTTATTTGAAAACACATTTGGAAGTGTACACTGGAGAAAAACCTTAAAGTGTGAAATTTGTTTTAAGCAGTTTATTCAAGTATGTGTCCCGAAAAGGCATTTACGAGTGCACACTGGAGCAAAACCTTACAAATGTGAAATTTGTTTTAAGCAATTTAATCGAGCTTTAATAAAAAAACATAACACAATGTATGTAACAACATAATATATATTAGCTATATATAATTAATTGATTTATTCTTAATTTTAACGTAGTATATGTACCTATCTTAAAATAATTTGATAACCTCTCAATATTTTTACTTGTTGGACTGTTTTTATTGAAATAAACCTTTTTTTTAATGTGCAATGTACATTATTTTTTACTCATACATATAATTCCTACACTTTCACCTACTTATATACATACCTCTAGACATGCATTTGTTGTGTTAGTACATAGAAATTGTTTTTTTTTAATCTGGTGAAATCTAGTGATTTTTGTCAACGAAATCTAGAAAGAAACTTTTATAAATACGACCTGAAAACACTGGGGCTATGTAGTCTGATGTAAGTAGAAGCAAAACGATGCAACCTGCCTGCAAAGCATCACGTAACTTATGCCTAGCTTCATACGACTATGTCTCCTCACTTAAAAGATACTGTCGCAGATTTAGGACGCATATGGAAGGATCTTTGTCATTTTTTGGTCTCGGCAAAGGTTACAAACAAGAAGCAGTTGTATCAAGATTGATCAAGTTGATCCAGATTTTAGTTCCTTATTTGCACCACTAGGGAGCTATTACTGCTTCTAAAATATGAAAGATTGGGGCAACAAATTCAAGTTTAGATATCTTCATATCGCACCCTCAGTGCAAGACTGCAGTAAGTCAGAATAAGTAAGTTTCGAGATAAAGATTTGTTTATTTTCGTACTAATATCGGTGAAATAAGACACAAGTTTTGAGAAAAATTATCATTTAATTATGATTTTGCATGCTTTTCAGCCTATATTACATTAACCAAAAATAGAAATTTAAATAAAATAATATTAATGCTAAAAAATTAGGAATTTCAAAGTTACAACACTTTTGCACGGAGAAAATTGTTAATCACTACACATTTAGTATTAGAATTTTAAGTTACAACACTTTTGCACGGAGAAAATTGTAAAAAGTGTAGAGTAAATTAATCTCCAACAACGATAGGAATAGTACTAAACATTATATTTAATGGTTTCCCAGAAATCACCTGGTAGATAAAGGGAAAGTAATTCCCGGGGTTTGGTATATACGTTTAATCCTCCATTTAAATGGGAATAAGCCACAATTAAAGGTTAAAATACGTTTATTGACGTTTCAATTTCCACTTCGGAAATCGTTCTCAAAATACAAACATTAGTAAATTAAACAAATTTTGTTTTTGTTACTTAGTGAAAAATTCTTCTAATAATTTAATTTTAAATTAAATTATTAAATTAAATTTAAAATATTTTAAATTAAATTTTAAGGCCATTAAATGTTAGAATAAGTGAACATCAATCCTATATTAAAAATAGAGAATTTGATAGATCTCAAATATGTAAACATGCATGGGTTAATGAACATAGGGTTCAATGGAATGATTCAAATTATAGTCCTAAAAGAAACGGATGGTAAAAAGAGAAAAATCAAAGAAGCGGCTCTAATTATGCTAAATGAGACCAACTGTGTCGCGAATTCCTCGGCAGAATGTAGTAGGATCTGGTTACCCATATTGAAAGAGGAAGTTATTAAAAAGAAAATACCAGTATTGGTAAGTCAGTAACATATAGAGAATACATCATTTATATTTTTTAAATAACAAACATATAAAATCGGAATTTGGTATTTATTGAAGGCAAACTAAATGCAAGATCAAATACTTACCATGTCGGGATAGTATTATGAGGTTTTTTTCCTGGTTTTTCCCTCATAATTTACTATGGAATCACTAACAGGAGAATTTTACTGTCATCATGGCATGTATTTGTCTTTTTAAAGACGAATTACATGTTATGATCTTTTCTGACGGATATTCTCAAGTTAAAGTTGATTTCATGTAATCGAATGAACTATCTTATAAGTAAAGTCGTCCCAGGAACGCAACTCAACAATATTGGCAATATCATTTTAAAGTCGTCTACTTTAAAATGTATAATGTATGTCTGAATTGTCAATATAGATGAGTCAGATAAAATTAAATTATTAGAAGAATTTTTTACTAAGTAACAAAAACAAAATTTGTTTAATTTACTAATGTTTGTATTTTGAGAACGATTTCCGAAGTGGAAATTGAAACGTCAATAAACGTATTTTAACCTTTAATTGTGGCTTATTCCCATTTAAATAATAATTAATTTAAAATGCCACAAGAAAATAGCTTCAGAACAATTTTAATCCTCCAATCCAATAAATCATCGGGTTAGTAAAGAAAAAATAATTCCCAACAGCAATCGGGTTTAGTATGGTATTAAACTTTACATTTAATAGATTCCAAGAAATCAAATAGCTACCTAGAATAAATAGGTACCTAATAAAACGGCTTATCGCTAGCGGCAATTTATTCGTTCTATCTTTGCACGACATGTTTCTGATAGCCACATTTCCTTCGCTTTGTAATAATGACAATGTCATAACAAGGTAGAAAAATTATTTGTAAAACTTTCAATATTTTTATTTAAATTCAAAACAAAAGGAATATAATAAAAATATGCAAATCAGGCTACCTTGAGTACAGTGATTAACAAAAGAATTGAAATTGACTACATTAGTAAAAGTTGGGAATTACGGGGGGACAATATGATAAGACAATCGCCCCGGACGGTTACGTGAAGATTTAATACAATTTGGGATTTAGTTTTTATAAAACAAGTTTTCTGAGAATAGATATTTTTAACCTATCAGTATTGTTAATACACAAGTTTTAAGATAACTTTTTTTCCTTTCATACTTTTGAAAGAAAAAATACTTTTTGGCTGTAAATAATTAGTTTTAATTTATGTGTTTTTAATCCAATCTAATAAATAAATGGTCAAACGACATCGCACACATTTTATGGAAAATATAATGTCACACAAAGGACATAAAACTTTTGTTTATTGTCTCGGCCGTTAATGGATTACGTAGACACGCTGTATATTAAAATTAAATACCACAGATATAGATATTAAAATAACAAATATCTTACTTTTTTCGCGTCTTTCATTGCTTGTTACCGAAACCATTGCAATGTTCCGTGCAAAACTGTTGTAACTCTGTTTAATGTGTGTTTAATTACTTTAAATTTAATTTATTATAATTTAAATTAACTTTAATTTTTTAAGCTTTTAAATTCTTAAGTTTTTAAATTTAATCAAACATCTTTCCCGATATATTTCCACTGTAAGGGGGGTGTTGTTATTTTTCCCCTTTAATTATCGTTGAGTTCGTTCAATTATTTTTACTTAGGGAGAGAATGGATTTTCAATGTTAACAGGTATTTATTTAGCACTGTTCTTACATGAACAAACTGAAGATTAACAAGACTTAGATAAAAAAACATGAAGCGTTATAACCTCTTAAGTAAAAAAAAACTAATTATCCGTATGGCCCATTTTTAGTAGGACGCATGGCACAAGATCACCAATAATACAGGACGCAGAGCGACCTACAGGGTAGGCAACATACACAACACATTGCAACACCGGTTGCATACACTTAGGAGATTTGTTACAACCTCCCCCTTTGTTTCACGCAGAGTCCCTCAAGTAGAAGCAAGAACAGGTGTGAGCAGAAGGCAACACGGGCAGGTGGACCTCTGGACGGGATGTCTCCGGGTCGATGACGAAAGAGTTCACTAGGAGGGTCAGGTGTTATTGTGGGAAAGAGTGCCTCGGCATCTTTATAGGCGAAGCAACGTCATTCTCTTCTTCGTATACATGGTTTTCATCAGGCACGGCTAATGCTGTTTTGGGGGGACGTCCTCTTCTGCGAATGGGAACCAACGGATTAGGGGACGGACCATCATCGGTATCAGAATCAGCACGATAGGGCACAAGCGCTGATACATGGTATTTACCTAGAGGTTCAGTTAGGTTTTGTGGCGACGATATCTCATAGCTGGTTGGGCTAATCACCTTGGTTATTATGTATGGACCATCGCGACGCGGGGCGAACTTTGCCGCGAAAGAGTACTTCGCTTTACTAAGAGCATGCACGTCAACGAGCACTTTGTCCGACACATTAAACGTCATATTGGCGCGGCGATACTTATCGGCGTATGACTTTGCGCGATCTTGACTCGCTTCGTAATTTTCGCGAGCTTCGTATAGAACACTACTGAGAGTCTTTAGGTATGGGGTTATCTCTGGTACGAAGTTGTCATTTTGTACAATAGTCCGAAAGTCTCGATGTACATCATCGGGAGTACGCAATTCGCGACCGAAGGTTAGAAACGCGGCACTATAACCTGTTGACTGCGATTTAACGGAGTTCATAGCGAATCTTATAGCTGGAATTTGTTCTTTCCGTGATGTATGTTCAGCTCCTGTCAAAATTGCCAGTTGGGACTTTAGATCACGATTTTTCCGTTCTACAGGATTTGCGGCTGGCCAATAAACCGAAATTAGGGTTTGTTTAAAACCTAAACAGTGCGCTAGTTGTTGCATGACCGCACCAACAAACTGTGTAGCGTTATCACTAATAACGCGTCTGGGTAAACGATATCTTAAGATTACTTCGTCAACTAAACAGCGGGCACAATTCTCGGCAGTAGCTGCTTTAAGAGGAAATATTTCCACCCATTTACTCGCGGTATCTTCAATAACATAGATCCACTTGTATCCGTCAGATGTCTCTGGAAGTGGACCGAATAGATCGATAGACATGGTTTCGAAGCGTTGAGATTGAACAGGCCTTTGAAACTGATGAAACTGTTTTAGATTAGATGCTTTATACCGTTGACAATCCAGGCATTTCGCTACATAATCTATTATTGTTTTACGCATACCAGTTCAATAATATGTGCTAGCGATTCGTTGATAGGTACGTTCGGCACCATAATGTCCAGCTAAGAGTGCGTCATGGTAATCACTAAGTATATTTTGTATGCGGGACTTTGGAGCGACCAGCTGTGCTTCTTCGCTGTCCAAATCAGGGGTGTATCTGTAAAGAACACCTTGCATCGTAAAATATCCTCGTTCAGACCATCTTTTATAATCAACGGAATTGGTATCTGCGTTTTCGAAAGATTCGACGATTTTTCTCAAATCGTGATCATTCAGTTGTTCTGTTCACAAATCACTGGCAGTTTGTTGAGGTAAGTCAACTTGGATAAGATTAACATCAATATTTTCAATTGGTGGACGGGATAGCATATCAGCTACGACATTTAAACGTCCAGGAGTATAATCTATTTTTAAGTTGTAGGCCATCAATGACAGGGCCCATCTCGAGAGTCGACCAGACGGAGATTTGAGGTACATTAACCATTTTAGAGGCTGGTGGTCACTTTGTATTTTGATTTGAGAATTTTCTATATATCCTCTGAACTTATTTACTGCCCACACGACAGGTAAGGCCTCAAGTTCAGTAGTACAGTAGTTCTGTTCAGACTTTGTTACGAGATGACTGGCGTATTCCACTGGTCTCTCCTCGGATCCCTCCCCCTGGAGTAAACAAGCTCCCAATGCGTAAGAACCAGCATCGGTTCTAAGAGTATAGGGTAGGTTAGGATCAGCCTGTCTTAGTATAGGGCTAGAGCATAGAAGAATTTTAAGTTGGTCAAAAGCTTGAGTTTGGTTTGTGGTCCAAGTCCAACGAGTATTCTTCTTAAGAAGATTGGGTAGAGGTTTGCTGGTAAATGATTTAAATGTAATTTAAATATTGTTAGCCGGGATAATACTTGCTCGAGGTCAGCGAGATGTTCACTAAATTTAGCGGATAGAATAATTAAGTCGTCTAGGTAAGCACGTATACGAACATTAGGTAAACCAGAGCGAAATTTGTCAATCGCTGAAAGGTGGAAGGTGCATTGCGCAGTCCAAAAGGCATGCGCGTATAGCGAAATGTGCCAAAGGGGCAAATGAAAGCCGTCTTGTCTCTGTCTTCAAATTTAACAGAAACTTGGTGATAACCAGACTTCAAATCTAGTGTTGACATGTAACGTGTTTCTTTTGTCGCATGTAACAGATCATCTATTCTCGGTAGCGGATAGACATACGGTCTAGTGATCGCATTTAACTTACTATAATCTACTGTAAGACGAGTTCCGATATTCCTTCTTCGGAACCAGTACTACAGGCGAAGCATATGGGGATTCACACTCTTCTATAGTTCCATCAGTAAGAAGTGTATCAAGCTCTTGTTTGAGCTGTGCTTTTTTAATCTCAGACATTCGGTATGGGGGAACAGCGATTGGATTTTCATCAGTTATATAATGTTCGGCAAAAGGCGTAGGCTCCTTGCTTGGACAAAAAACATTATCATGTTTAGACAAAAGGTCATTAATTTCAGACTATTTTGTTGGATCAAGAGAAATGGCTTCATCTTCTCTCAATTCAACTCGAGCTAAATGAACAGAATTTGACCTGAGATCAGATATAAATGATTCAGATGAAAACGGATAGCGTACAGACAATTCATCACCATGATACCAGCAATCACGTTGTATATCAAGAATGATATAAGTTGACCTAAGAAAATCAGAACCTAGAAGTGTTCTACTTTGTACATGATCAGGTACAGAGCATAAAGTTAATGAATGTTTTCTACCTTGAAGTACGACATTAACCTGAAAGAAAAGAGCATTAACTAAACTAGTTTTGCCATCAGCCAAAGTCATAAGCATAGATTTGGTACTATAGGGAATTTTATCTTTGAGTAAAATTTCCCGAAGTGTATCACCGGCGATGCTACGTTCGGCACCTGAATCAAGAAAACAATAACCATGATGATCTTCGATAGTAATTGGAGTCAACGGGCTTGAATGTGACTGAATCTGAGATGAAGAATCTGGCGATTGCAGAGAAGCGCAAAGAAATTCAGCCACATAACCTATGGCAGTACGTTTACTACACTTCGGACAATTTGATTTAATAAAACCTGGGCTTTTACAACCATAACAGAAAATCTGGGAATTATCGTTGATATTGCCAACGTTGGGATTTGAAAAAGGTTGCTTAGTACTGTTGTTACTTAAAGAAGAAGGTTCTTGTTTACTGCAGGATGCTAGTTTACGACAGTCGTCCCTTTGGTGTCCAAAATTCTTACAATAAGAACATTGTTTTGATTTTGGGGTACTACTTGAATTACTTTCTGTTTATACGGAGCGAATATGGAGCGATTGTTCAACAAAGCGAGCTGCTTCAACAAGTTCTCTTAAATTAGATATAGATTCTCTCCTTACCTTATCTCTAATAGATGCATTTAATAATTCAAATACCATATAAAGTTGAGCATGTTCCGAAATGGTGGATGCGCGTTGAAGATGTGACAACAACGAGCGCGCTTTGCTGACAAAAACGTCGGTTTTTTCATTGTGACCTTGTTCGACCGCGAAAAGTTCACGATAAACTAGATACGCCGGCTTTGGAGAACCGTATGCATGCTGGAGACTTTCTATAGCCTCATCAAACGTTTGAATGGATGATTTAACCCTTTGATACCACGTTGCAGCTGAATCAATTAAAAGCATAGACAATCCTTTTAACACGTGATGATCAGAAATATTAAGACAGTCTTTATACACCGTAATCGCATCAATAAATGCCTCGACATCTTCATTTGGTTTTCCCGAAAACCGATGTTTACATGCTGAGAAGTTAGAATTGGAAGTACTTACAGTTTGGGCTTGATTGTTAATACCTTGTAGACTTGTAATTAAGCTCTGGAGCATGTCTTACGTCATCACTACTTGATGAACTGTTTCACTTTTCTGAGCCATGCTTGTAACTTTATTTCTTAATCGCAGAAGCATACACAGTTTATAGAAAGAGTAAATCGCGTAGAGAACTGAGACAACAGTATCTAATACCGATTTAAAGTCTTTACTAATACTGCGGAACTGAAAACAAACCAGTGTCCACTACTGAAGTCTTTTTACTACGGTTGAGGAACTGAAAACCAACCAGTGTCCACAACAGATTTTGTTCACTTCCGAACGAAACACACAATTAAGTAACACTGAACTTAACTTTCACAAAAGAAAAATAATACCACTAGGAGGGCGCCAAATTGTAAGGGGGGTATGTTGTTATTTTTCTCCTTTAATTATCGTTGAGTTCGTTCAATTATTTTTACTTAGGGAAAGAATGGATTTTCAATGTTGGAAACATAATTAGACCGATAATTGGGAAAATATTAAAATTCCAACAGAACAAGACTTCAAAATTGCAAAAACATCGTTGCAAATAAACAAACTTACATTAAATTATAAAAAAACTAAATAGGTACTCATCTACTTTTTGCTATATACAAAAGTTGTCTGCCAATTTTTAATTCGTTAAATATAAATAAAAAAGATCAAATATATGGATCGAAGTACATAAAATATTTAGGAGTTTTAAATTCTTTTTAAATGCAATCATTTTTTCGAATCCTGAGAAAACTAACAAATATTTTTGAAAAATTTAAATACAGAATATAAGATTACATTATTACCGAGGGCCGAAAGTCCCTTAGAATAAAAAAAAAATTTTTTGAATGAGATATTTGAAATTAAAAATCACACTAAATTTTCTCTTTTTTTTTTTCAACCCTGTAACTTATTAAAATAAACATTATAGAAGTTTTCAGGGACTTTCGGCCCTCAGTAATAATGTAGTCTTTCACTCTGCGTTTAATGTTGGAAACATAATTAGACCGATAATTGGGAAAATCTTAAAATTCCAACAGAACAAGACTTCAAAATTGCAAAAACATCGTTGCAAATAAACAAACTTACATTAAATTATAAAAAAACTAAATAGGTACTCATCTACTTTTTGCTATATACAAAAGTTGTCTGCCAATTTTTAATTCGTTAAATATAAATAAAAAAGATCAAATATATGGATCGAAGTACATAAAATATTTAGGAGTTTTAAATTCTTTTTAAATGCAATCATTTTTTCGAATCCTGAGAAAACTAACAAATATTTTTGAAAAATTTAAATACAGAATATAAGATTACATTATTACCGAGGGCCGAAAGTCCCTTAGAATAAAAAAAAAATTTTTTGAATGAGATATTTGAAATTAAAAATCACACTAAATTTTCTCTTTTTTTTTTCAACCCTGTAACTTATTAAAATAAACATTATAGAAGTTTTCAGGGACTTTCGGCCCTCAGTAATAATGTAGTCTTTCACTCTGCGTTTAAATTTTTCAAAAATACTTATTAGTTTTTTCAGGATTCGGAAAAAATGAATGCATTTAAAAAACATTGGCCCGAAATTTTGCGCCTACGCTCTTAAGAATTTATATTGTGTGATATGCCCACTGACTATTAATTTTCTGGTTGTTAGCTGTCATTGGCGGCTTGGCCACGTAACTTCAAAGGACCGTCGCCTACCAAGGTTAGTAGATTTTAAGTAGGTTGCCTCGTAACTATGTGGGCGAAGCGAGGGGAAGGCAGAATGCTTACGTCACTCATACGACAAAGTCAAATTTGACAGTTGATGGACAGTTGTCTGCACGTCTGAGTTTAAGTTCACGTTTGTTGTTGTATCATTAGTTCGTTTATTTGTTGGTTTATTTGTTTAGTTATTGTTTAGTTTTTATTTTTAAGTATAGGTATAAGGACAATATTATTTATAGAGACTTATTATATAGTTATTTGTGTACATAAACACTTGTGAAGTGTGTTTTCGTAGCCGTGATATCAAGGTTTATCATAACAATTATATGTAGTTTTGTACGTTATAATAATGATATATTTTTTAGATGAGATAAGTATATATAGCTTAAAGATTTGTGCTTGAAGGACTAATCATTTTTTGTATTTTAATCTAATAATAAATTATTTATATTACCTATTGGTTTTTTTTGCCTACCACTAGATATGATAAAAATGCTGCAAATTCCAGGAAAAACATAATAAGTAAGTTCCTACATATTTAGTATTTTTGCTTTTGAACTTTTTCTACTGTTTTTTTGGGTTTTTGTGCGAAATAAACTGTTATCTCCATTTAAAACACACAATATTATCACTATAATCAATTCTATTTTTTGTCATCAGACTATTGATTTTAGAAAAAAAAATTGATATAATTACTAATATAAGAACCACTTAACATCCCTATACCCAAGAAAATCCCAAAATATATTGCAAAACCTAAGTTTTTGAACCTTATATTAGCATTGGAGCTTATGGCAATTTTAAAAGTGTCGTATGGGTGACGTATTCCCGCCTTTAAAAAGCGAGCATTTGATTGGTCTATAGTTACGAGACAACCTACTTAAATATCTACTAACCTTGGTCGCTTACGAGAAGCTAATTAACCCAAGCGATGCCGACGTTGCCAGATTTTCTTTACCTAGATTTTTAAATAAAGTAGACTTTACATTACATGATTTTATCATATGACAATATCATATGAGATTTGTTATGATTCCTCGTTTCTATGATGATTTAAAAAATCGTGTTTACACTGCATGATAAGTTATGACTTATGATATGAGTGACGTTTTCTTGATTTTTCTTTTTGTTTATGGTCATAGAGATATTAGACACAGTATAGGTATCAACTATTAGGTTTTGAAACCATTATAATGGAAAATAAATCGTTGATTGCATTGGCTTCCCGACTTTTAATAATAACACGCCGGCAACAACTGCGTATAGATTACAGCAGTAAGAAGAAAAAGATCAGACGCCTTTGGGCTTGCAGGTGGCTCTTACGAAGAAATCGTGGACATGGTATATCAAATTTAGTGTTGATATTATACCAAATTAAAAATAATTAATAAATAAACTAAACTAAAAGTATGACTAAGAAGACTATAAAACGCTAAACTAAGAATAAAATAAACTAAATAAATAATAAAAGAAAAATACGATACAATAGCACACATTAGATAACAGGTTCAATATCAATGCAACAAACAATAAATAAATAAATAAAGAATATTGTCTCTTGGTAAGGGAATGTCGCTGAATTGACATAAGAATAAGGCGCGATATTTAAATATGTTGGTGTTACCCGTATTATTACCGAAAATCATATGATTTTATCATGCAGAATAGGTACCGTCCTATTCTCCTGTGACAAGCTATGACGAGCCGCATGACAGTGCTTATGACAAAATCATATGACAAATCACACAGTGTAAACATGTAAATTTCACTTTATGACCAAATCACATGATAAATCATGTAGTGTAAAGTGTGTATAATGGAGGCGTATTACGCGTATATCCTATTTCGGGAAACACATCTTAACCATCAAAATGAAAAATTTTTATGAAGACTTTATTCAAAATATTGATTATTTTGAATTCATTGAAGAATGAAATATTTTTGTAGTTATTTTTTAAAAGAAATAAATACTTTGAGTATTTGATTCGTTAATAGCAAGGAATACATACTTTATTTAAAACAAAACTTCACTTGTAAAATTTTTATATTGATGGTCACGATGTTATTATTTGTTATTATAAGGAAAAGGTCAATATTTTCCTAACGTTTCTGTTTGACTCTAGAATTAATTGTACATTTTTTTATTATTTTAAAGCAACTGTTGCAAAATATAATTAGTATATTAAATAACAACATTCGTACATAAAAACTGCACAATAATTCTATTTAAAAAATTTTAATTTGCACGTTGCAACACAATAAAAATTCCACATTTTAGAAAATGTATATATATTTAATATTGATATACTCATGTCGTGATGGCTATATAGATTTAAATATAAAAAAAATCGGTTGCCTGTAAAGTCGGTTTTACGGGCGAAGATTTTACGTGACAACGTCTTTTTCTCGGTAGAATATTTATTGATATGAATATTATTAAATTGCACAATAGGAACAAGGAATTGAATGAAAATAAGAATTGCACAAATTTTAACTATAGAAATATATTTTGTTTACTAAAACATTGTACATGTAAACTTAAACTTAACTAATTTCTATTTGAGTGATTTTGTTGAGGATAGGACGATGATAGGAGAAATATGAAATGAAAGGAAGTGTTTCTGCTGTAATGTGTCTTGAACGCCAGCTCGAGAAAGACAGAGACACAAGCACGGAAGCACGCACCGATTCAACGCGCCTAATTCTCTAGTGCTGCACGCGCAGCGGACCGATCATGTTTGAGTGGGAGAGAGACGCAAGGCATTCGCCGGTCCGGCGGGCCTCTCTCTGAGAGAGCGGGCGTTACACTTTTTCATGAATGACTCCGAGCCACAACCTAATTTAAGACGTTGTCACGTCAAAAATGGTTCTTCATTGGAATGTTATAAATTTTCATTAATATCGCTGAGTTCTTGTTTAATAGATCTCATAAGACTGGAGTTTACTTGCACTCTCTTCTTTTTTATGGAAAAAAATCTGATTTGTGAATCAATATGTCTTTTTAGTTTCTAGAATTCTAAAACGACCAGAAATAAATGTTTAATACACTCGGAGAGAATTTTGTAAGTCAGAAAAAAAAAGAAAGACAATTTTTTTACCTTCGCTGTGGGACTCCGATTATTAGCTTTGAACCTATTATGTTCTTATCTTTCTTTTCTAAATTAATATGTTGTGAATCAAAAGTATGACTAAAGAAATTCTCTGGTATGACCATAATGATGTTTTTGCCATTCTACAAGAATTGTGTTGTTTCCTATAATTACTTTAATTGTACTTGTACATGAATTGCTATCTTACGTGATCTTTGACCCTTTTGTAATCTAGATCTTTGTTGTATTTTTTGGGACATAACCTATAAAGAATAAATCTATGAATATTTAATTATTCAGTTAAATATTTTAACATATTTGATTTACTTCTATTACAATTAAAATAAAGTATTTCTACAGTGGTACTGTTACATTTACTTTTTAAAATGTCAGAGCAATTGTTTGCAAGTTCGATTTCTCATTTCCAGTTTTCAAAGTCTGTTTTTTTTTTTCAAATTAAATCACATACCTTCACATTTCACATTGCCTTGTGGTTGTGACTGACAGAAGACCAACACATCACCATTTGGCAACGTCGGCATCACAGCCTCTCGTCTGTCGCTTCTCTGTGTTGGTTGTTCTCTGCTAATACATTAACAAGTGGCAACTGGCAAGTGGCAACTAGTGTTTTCAAAGTTTTGACAGTATTGCCAAGTTTATTTGCTAATCTACCAAAGGCCAATTATAAATTTTTTTTAATAACTAACTGCAACTAATATAAAAAAAAACAAATATTCATTCGTTCGTGTTTTATATAAATTTAAAAATACTCGATTCCATAAAATAATATAATAAAAATGTACTGTGTCAAATCATATTTGAGGCATAAAACATATATATAATAATTACATGGCAATACCGCAAACGCAAATTTGACTTTGACGGTTCATTTGTATCTAACTTCACCGGCATGTGACTGGCACTGTGGCACTTTACTTTCTAGTTTTACCATTTTTTAGTGATTGGGCTTTTTGTGTTTAAAATTATTATTGGGATACATAAAATCAAGAATCAAGTGTAACAAAATGGAAGGAAAGAAAGAATTTAGCGAGGAAACGTGTAATGTAGAAATAGAGTACAAAGAATTGGATGATGCTCTGTTGGATGGTTTTAAATTAAAAATTCAGGAGGAATGAGGAATCCAATAGGCAAAGTACACATGACACAAATTTGAGTTTACCGAAAGTACAAGGTGATTGTAGTCGCAAATGTCAAACATGGAACAAAAAATTTCGGTATAGCAGTGTTGACATGTTTTTATAATGTAGATGTTGTATGCTTCAAATATAAAAAGATAAAGCTTTAGAAACATGGACGTACGTCATGTTTAGAAAAGTACATTTTGTTTATATTATGTTATGAATTCTGTAATTTTTGATTTATATAAAACAACAATGAGTAAATATTTGTTTCTTTGTAGATAAATTACAGTTAATTATTAGAAATTCTTTTAGCAATTACCTTTTGATAGATTAGTACTATCATGCTACAATGAATACAGAAGGTATGATATTGCGCATGACATTTGACAGCTGGCCCAGGAGTGTGACGTAGTCAAGACCGCTCCAACCACCTCGAAACCAATATTTCAGCTTAACGTACTATCTATTTTGTACTAGCTATTTTGAAATTATGGTCAAAAAATGATGCACATTTTTTTTTAAATGTTTTGTTTCGGTTATAATTGAATAAAAAATATATTTTCAGTAGCATAAAACCTTTACTTTTCCTAGGGATAGGATCCTCTACGGCTCCATGTCAGACGGTCAAATATTTGATGACGTAATGACGTCATAATTACAGTTTGTTCAAATTTTAAAAATGTACCTGTCACACGATCATCCAAATTTGATCAAATTGATGTATGTTAATGAAATTAATCATCTTTCTTGCATATTTATTAGATGCTTGTGCTTTTATTGCGATTCAAATTTTTTTATCCACAATAAAAATAAAAAGACTAAAACGATTTTTTTTATAATAATGTAGATGCTCGGCATTAAATTAACAGTTTCTTTCTCGATATAAATCAATTATGTAGAAGCTTATTCCAGTGTGCAAGATATTTTAAAATTTTATTTTTTTTTTACAACAAAATAGAAAGACAAATAAACCACGAATTATCAACCAAAGAATCTAGATTTTCATTTGTCTTAAATATTTTTCGACCAATCAAAATTAAAGTTTGATCAAACTGACCTTGACAAATAGATTAGAGGATTTGATCAAACTCAGGATGTGACGTCATATGCTGTCAATTTTTGGATTTGGTCAATTTGATCAAATATTTGACCATCTGACACGGACTTAACTCATCTAAAATACCATATTGAATTGTAAAACAGATTTTTCTTTATTGTAATCTATTTTGTTTTTATTTCAGTAAAACTGCTGGGAAATAAGTGACAGTGAAACAGAATACGCAAATCTACTACTATTTACCTATTCACAGTATTTTCTCTGCAGAAAATTTTTAAATTTCAAACGATTTGCATACAGAAAAAAGCTTATATTATTAGTATATGTATGAAAACAAAAATAAATATTTCGCCTGAATCCCTAGAAAAAGTAAAGGTTTTATGCTACTGAAAATATATTTTTTATTCAATTATAACCAAAACAAAACATTTAAAAAAAAATTGATCATTTTTTGACCATCATAGTACAAAATAGATAGTACGTTAAGCTGTATAAATGGGTTCGAGGTGGTTTGAGCGGTCTTGACTACGTCACACTCCTGGGCCAGCTGTCAAATGTCATGCGCAATATCATACCTTCTGTATTCATTAATTTGTAACTCAAACCACAGTTTACTATGCTCAAACTCATTCAATGTCAATGCCAATTTTGATGGCCAGAGCCAGAGTACAGATTATTTTTGAAAAATCGTTTCATGTGGTTACTTTATAGCTACTTATTGTTGAAAGTTGGAAATAATGAAAATTGTTTGTAATATTTACGTGGGATATCGCAGTCTGCCGAATAAATTAGCTGCTAGAGGAAGAAAATATGTAAAATCCACTTTGGCTCTCTGCAAACATCCTAAATCTGGAGAATTTTGTATGATTTTGTTTACTAGTCAAAATCAAAATGGTACAAAATATGCTATAAAAGATAATATTAAGCAGGTTTTAACCAAATTTGTCAATGAAGGAAAATGTACAGTTCAGTTTGTATCACCAGAGCATGACTTGTTTATAGATTCTGATCCTGTACAGTTAAAAGCATTTTTACATTTGTTAAGAAGAGCACTAGAAAACAAAATTTCGAATAAGGAATTAACAACGTCCAGCATTGGAGTTACAGGAGTAAAGTTAAAAGATATGCCATCTAAGACATTGTCTATACAAAAAAGATCAGATTATCCAAGTAAGGGTTTTCCAAGAACTTTAGAAGAATTACACATAAATGGTATAGATAGATGTGGTGTTGATATAGGAATTTTTAATTTAGTAAGACTGAAAGTTCTAGATTTGAGTAATAATTTAATTGAAACCATTCCCAAAGAATTGAATACTCTACCTAATTTAAGGGAATTTAATATATCCTATAATTTACTTTATAAAGAAAAAAGTTGGAATTGGCTTGGAGGGAATCTTTCAAAATCACTTCAAATTTTAAATCTAAGTCACAATAAACTTGAGTATGTGCCTAGACAAATATCTCATTTAAGTCAACTTGATACTCTCAACTTAAACAATAATTGCTTGAAAAAATTAATACCTGGTATTGGTAAATTAAGGAATTTAAAAATATTCAGTGCCAGTAATAATGAGCTTAGTACCTTACCCGGCAATGTAAAAAGTTTATCATTAAAATCAATAGATCTATCACATAACAATTTTCAACAGAACATTCCTACTAGATCAGTAAGTTCAAGTGAACCATTGCCAGTGTGTACATTAAAAGAATATGCTGGACGAAAAGTTCTAGGAGCCAGAATACCATATCCACCAGGAACTCTTCCCTGGACTGTTATTGCCTACTTAGATAGTGCCAGTTTTTGTATGTGTGGAAGGGCATGCTTGGACAGATTTATAAAGACTGCTCATAATTTGATGCTGACTAGTATTGCAGAAAGTGTTAGTACTTCTGTTGGTGAGAAAATGTATGTTCCAGTTGATTCATATTTTTGTTCTTTAAAGTGTTATACAAGTGCTTTCAGAGCAAGAACAAGAAACCCAATTATTAGGTAGAACGCAGTGGATTTTAATTAAAATAGGATAAACTATTTATTTTTATTTTGTTTTAATAATACTTTTTAAATGAACATCTGAAGTGATTACATTCTACAGGCCTGAAAAACCTGTTTTTGTTCAGCAGTTATTTTATATATATTTGTTTATTATTAATTACTAATATTATTCTTCATTTGATGCTACTACATAAGATTTGTTTGGAAAAAAAAACATGAAAAACTAAATTTTATAGAACACACTATACTTTTGTTTCCTTATTAGAATCATTTTTTAGAGTATGCTTTTTAAAGGAACACAGAGAATGCTGCTAGTTTAAATCTTTCTTTAATAAACACACATATTTACTTTATAACCAACAGACACCACACATAATTTTGCATTGGGTTTCCCCAAATCATTGAATATTTTAAATTAAAAACATTTTTTCTTTTGGAAATCTCACAAAATTCTTTAAAACAATTTGTGTACTATCCATGATTTATCATGACAGTTAAAATGCACATTTCTCAAACTCAGTTAAACTTTTTCCTAACTTTCGTGTAACAAATTTACAAAAATGTAGCTTTTTTAATTACAAATAATAATTTGATAACACAACCTCTTGTTGCCTTTATTGGTGGTGTTTAACACCCACAACTTATTTTATGACGTAGCTAAAAACTTGTCATTAAAGCCTACTTGTAAAGAATTATTTCACAAATAAACTAAATGTGGTAATTTTTTATTATTTATCAAGAATTCAGATTTCAACTGTTTATTTTAAGATACTTTTTCACCATGCCTGTATTAGTAATAATACTCCTTATTGATATTAGAAAAATATTTCATTTATATTAATTAAATCATTTATTTCAGTACATATCACATAAACAGGTTACTTCTATTTAGTTAATATGGTTTTTTATGAATATTTTTTTACTGTTTGTTTTGTAGATAACACAATTTGTATATAAATATCGTCACCATAAAGTGTTAAACAGCTATATCCCATGATTAATTTTACAGGAGAACAAAAGAAAACTTAAAAATACAATAGTGTTTGAATAATTTCAAATATTCATTTACAAATTTATATGTTTTATGTATATATTGATGAAATTTACAATGTATATTTTAGTAGAAATTTGTAAAATGCTAATTGTGAGGATAGTAAGTTCTTACCATGTAAAAGTAATAGTGAACATTATTAAAAAATGATTAAATTACACATTATTAAACGAAATTGGAATAGTTTTTCACTATTCATGTGAATGATCATCATACATTATGTAGTAATGAAAATCTTCTTATATATTTCTATATTTTCCCATAGATAATTTGTGCCTTTCTTGTACCTACCCTTGCTTTGATTTTTCTTCTTTTAATAGGTATTTCTTTTGTATGCTGGCTCCACAGTAGTGCTAGTCCATAACAGGAAACCATTTTAAAACGTCTATGTATCTATGACAGTTAAGAAATGGTGTATCTAATGTTCGAGAGCTTTTTCTTAAAATACTTGAAGTTTGAGTCTCAGAAATATTTTTCCAATGAAGAACCATGTTCCAATTTCTATATTATTCAAAGAAATGATTGTACTTGTAACATAAAAAATTATTTGGTTTTTAGGAAACATTGCAATAATGTCCTTTTTAGACTCCTCAGATTTTTTGATCTCTCACTCGTTTGGAAGATAAAGATACCACATGACTGTTTACAAATATCTTTTTCCATTAACATTATTTTTCTAAATACATCAAATATTTGACGTCTGCCTTCTAAGAACAAGAATTTTATTTCCATCTCTTTTTTTGTATTGATATTTTTATTAAGTTTCATAATATGTGGTTCTGGTTTTTGTCTTTTCGTTTTTCTACCTAAATTTTTTTTCCTGATTCCCATAAGTTTTTATTTTTGTGCAAACTAACTTGATTCCTGTACTAGGACATTATATAATCCCGGTTTGTTATGTGGATTTCACTCTAATGGCTAATTGACCGAATTGTCTTACAGAGATGTTCACTAGTAGTTGTTTGTTTGATATTGCTTAGGAGGTTATTTAGAATATGACACCAGTTGTAGATAGGACAAAGTTTACCATCTGGATACATTGCATTCTCTCAAGAACTCTGTACTTGTGATTTTCTCGGTGTATTTATCATGCAATGTAACTACGATGAGATCCAGTCTATTATGTGCCACTGGTTGGTTTGTGAGCACAGTGCAGTCTCCTTTTTGAGCTTAGTGTCAGGAATATACCTATTAACAATTAGGGAGACAGTTGGTTTGGAGAAGTTCCAGATTTTTAGTTATTTCTTAATGAAGTATCTTGCTTACTGAGTCATGTTTTTCCTTTTAAGTTACAACAAATTACTGGTAATTTTTATTAAAAGAGCTGCCAGGACTTTCATTATAATCTTGAATTGTAGGTTCAATGGCTATGGCTCGTTCGTATAGCATTTAATTCTCATCCTAATCAGGACAATGAAGTTGCTAATCTCTGCAGAACTTGTGAATTCCAAATGAAACCATTCAGTACCAGGTAGCATGTTATCTTTAATTTCGAGTTGAATATTCTTATCTAGAATTTTTAGTATTTCTATAGGAAGCATGTCAGGTCCAGGGCTTTTCCCACTCTTCATTGTTTTTAATGCGTGTAATATTTCTTCTTTTGTAATATATATATGGACCTATTTCTTCTGACGTAAGTTCTATGTGCTCCAGATCTCCTCGTTTATCATCGAACAGTTCGTCGATATATTCTGCCCATCTTTGTACTTTCTCGTCCGTCTGTGTTATAGTAGTTCCGTGTCTATCCAGAAGTGCACCAGTGGGATTTTGTTTTCTTAGTCCTTCCAGTTCTTTAACTTTCTTGTGTAGGTTAAACAGATCATATTTGTTTTGAAGGTCTTCGATCCCTTTGCATTTCTCTTCAAAGTATTTTTCTTTTGCCTGCTTTATCATCTTCCTGATCTCGTGGTTTATCTCCCTGTATTTATTGTTGTCTTTGTTTTTAAATAGTCTCCGTTGTTCCATCATATTGAGTATCTCGTCATTCATCAATTCTTCTTTTCTCCTTGCCGAAGTCTTTAGTATTTTTTTACAGGGTTCCAGTAGACAATGTTTTAGTCGATCCCAGTACTCGTTAATATCATTGTTGTTTATGTTCAATTTGCTGCAGTTCACATACAGTTCATGTTGAAGGCATTCTTTTACGTTAGGTTCTTTAAGTTTTCTTGTGTCTATTGTAGGGATTCTTTGATGTCTCTTAATATTCTTAAGTCAGTGTAATCTTGGCGATAAGTGGATTGTGATCTGAGGCCACGTCTGATCTAGGATATGCTTTCACGGCTTTAACAGCATTAAGGTATCTTTCATTGATCATAATGTAGTCTATCTGGTTCCTGACTACTTTATCCGATGTATCTGCGGGCGATCGCCATGTATACAGTCGTCTGTTTGATAACTTGAAAAATGTGTTTGTAATAATCAAGTTCTGCTCTTGACAGAATTGTAACAGACGGTCTCCTCTCTCGATTCGATTTCCCAGACCATAGTTTCCTATACACTTTCCGCTTTGTCCCTTTCCAATCTTTGCATTGAGATCACCTAGGACTATCGCGATTTCTCTTATTTTCGTTACTCTCAGTGCATCTTCGATATCTCGGTAAAATAATTCCCTTTCTTCTTCGTCGACATTCGCCGTAGGAGCATAAACTTGTATCAAATTGTTTGGCATGAGATGTCACCAACTTCAGTACCATTACCCTTTCTGAGATAGGGAAATAGCATTGCTCCGCTCTCTTAGATTTCTTATAAACTATTACTGCCCCGCCGTGTCTGTGTTGGTTATTCTCGCTTCCGGAATAATATATTGTGGCTTCGTCTGTTGAAAAACAACCTGAGTTGGGCCACCTGGCTTTACTGACACCCAGTACATCGATATTCAACCTGTTCATTTCTTGAATAACATTGTGCATTTTACCAGACTGAAACATGCTCTGAACATTCCAGGTTCGTATTCTAGTGTTGAACAGTCTTATTTTCTCATCTACGTTCTTTTGACAAGGAATTCGTTGATTAACGACCTGAGAGTCCCTGCCGGATCTTGGCTTTCGAGGGCCATGATCAGTAACGCCGTTATTAGTTTCGAAAACCATGATGATTGTACTAGGGATATCCATGGGGATCTTTAATGTAGTGGTTTCCCCTTGCCTTCTACATCCTTATGCCGTTGACCAAGATATTGGTTCATCCACCTTCGGTACCGATTTCTCAAGCCCAGGAGAAAAAGGGTGCCCTACCACCTATCAATTCTTCCGCCCAGAGCCGTTGATTAGCAAGTATGGGATTGTTTATACCGGCAATCGGTCGGTGAAATTTTCGTCATATCTGGCCTTCACTTAGTTTCGCCTACAGACCAATGCAGTTTCCCGGGGTGTGGCACTTGGAGCCATAAGTGAGAGTTAGGTGTCTTATGATGACCAGTTATCAAAAACCATCTCACGTCTATGGTCGTTCCGATAAAAGGTGTTACCTCTACAACACAACCCTACACCCACTAGATATACAATATACTATTACGTTAAAAGTGGATCTAAAACTGTTAATACTTTTAGGTGACGATATTTACATTTCGTATAAATATGACTCTTGCATAATACACTTCTCCAAGAAATTAACGCACCACATCAATAAATCAATTTTATTTGTAAACAGGCAAATAATAAAAAATAAAACTTCACCAGATTTATTCTACATTTTGTTAGTAATTATAACAATTTGTCTAATCATCAGAAAATGTGGAAGTACAGGAGAAAAAAAAAAATAAAACGGAAAATTCTAAAAAAATAATGATAAGAAAAGTAAACTAAAATATGAAAAAAGTCTTAATAACGAGTGTTTTCACCTCTACTATGTATAACAGCCTCACATCGTTGGCCAATACTTAATATTAATTGCCGTATTTCGTTTTGGTCTAGTTCTCTCCAAATCTGGATCAGCCTCTCTCCCACTTCCTGTAAGTTGTTTGGTTGGTTCGGTGTCGCTCTTAATACCCTACCAAGGATATCCCAGAGATTTTCAATCGGATTTAAATCCGGACTATGTGCTGGCTATTGCATAGTGTTAATTTCTACCTCTTCTAGATAATTTCTGACGATCTGTGCAGCGTGAGGTCTGGCATTATCTTGCATTAGTAAGAAATTTTCACCGATATAAGGAGCGAATGGTACTACATGTTGCTCCAGGATCTCCAATATGTACCTTTCAGCTGTAATGGTTCCATTTTGTATGACCACTAGGTCCGTACGTGCGGTTAAAGAAATACCACCCCACACCATAACGGATCCTCCATAAAAAAATGTGGTGTGTGAGAAGTTACACTGAGCATATCGTTCGTTAGGTCGTCGCAACACACGAACACGTCTGTCGTTATTGTACACACACAACAAAATCTGGATTCATCAGTAAATAGCACTCGTTCCCAGTCAGCCTCTAACCAATTAACGTGTTCTCTGGCAAAATGTAGTCTCTCCCTTCGATGCTCTACAGTTAATAGAGGACCTCGGGCGGCAATCCTAGGTGTTAAGTTGTATTCCCTAAGTCGCTGGCGAATAGTTTCAGTACTAATTTGTATAGTATGCACGTCTCGAAGCTGAATTTATAGACTTCGATGTGTTACAAAACGTTGTCGAAGAGCAGAAATTCATAAAACTCGATCTTGAATAGGGGTAGTTACCCGGTTTCGTCCTTGCCCTGGTCTGCAAGTATGATCCCCTGTTTCGAGAAATCTTTCTATTACCCGTGAGACGGATGTGTGGGACACATTAAACCGACGACCAATTCTTCGGTAACTCCAACCTTCTTCCGACAATATCACTGCTTGGGCACGTTCATCTCGGGTTAAATTACGTGATTGACGCTCCATAATAAACACAATTAACAATAATCAACAATTAAACAGTAGCCGAATAAAATTCGTGAATACTTGGAAATTAGTAAATTTATAGAATTAGTACATTTTTTGCTTCTTTTTATATCGTTGCAAAAAAAACTATAGCGATAAAACACAGTCAATAAATATAGAGTGTACGAATAGCATATACAAGGGGCTTGCAAAATATAACATTACAATGGAAATTTTTATTAACGCTAATAAAATATTTTAATATTTCAAAGTGGTGCGTTAATTTCTTGGAGAAGTGTATAATTATGGTTTATATTGTGTATAATATATACAATGTAACTCAAGTTAAAATATTAAATTACATAATTATAATCAAGGCTCTAATACGATACAAATATATTAGTATTTCTTTTGACAAATTGCTAAAAGAAACACTGTTTATTACTATAATAAGTGTGATTTAGTATTAAAAACTTTCTATCGAACAAACTTTCTTACTGATAACACGAATTTTCTTACATTAGTGACACTAATATTCTTACATAGATTTAATGTAACTCTAAACTGAAAGCGTTCAACCAGTTTAATTTATAAAACTGTTTTTGGCCTTACTTGTAAATACTAGTGATTTCATATACTTGATAAATTGTTATCTTTATATAAAACCAGCGTTTTCTCCTTGTGTAGTGTATTTTACTAACACTTTATTACTTGAAATCTGCTGGATCAGAGGCGAATTCGTTGTATTTATGCAAGAACTAGGTATTTCGCAAATTTTCCCTTGTTGGTACCTCAAAAATGTATTATGTCTTATGATACCATGTAGTATCATGGCTATTAATTGTACCTACTACTAATGTTTAACTGCACTGCGGAGCATCAATAAGTCACGTCCTTTTTCGGTTTTTTTTTGGTTTTAACATAGTTTATTAACTGATTGCTTGCAAAAAAGGTTTTTGTTATTGAAAGTAATCAAAAAGTAAAATTTTACTTTGATATGCAACTTGAATAATTTTACATTGATACGTTTTTCGTGGAAATAAAAGAAATTTTAAGAACTTTAGAAGAGAGTATTCCCTCTTCTGAAAGTGATAACAGCTTGCAAATGGCGAAGCATACCTTGGATCACATTCTGAAGAAGATTGTGCTCGTCCTGTATCAGTATGTCCATAGTCTATGAATCTTATCCCAAATATGTTCAATGGGATTTAAATCTGGACTACGAACAGGTTAACAAATCACGTGATTTGACCCTCACTAAGACACTTAGTAACTATCCTACTAGTCTTAGGTCGGATTTTATCGTGCTTAAATGTTGCGTAGTCTCCAAGAGGCATTTGAACTGTGGATGTATCGCAGAATCCTGAGAATATCATGGACCGAGAGAGTCACAAATGTCGAGGCCTTGAGAAGAATGAGTAAAGAAAAGGAAGTCATATTTACGATCAAAAAACGAAAACTGCAATACTTGGGACACATTACAAGAGGCGAAAGATATGAACTGCTTCGAATAATTATGCAAGGGAAAATAGCAGGAAAAAGGTCCATAGGAAGAACACGAAACTCCTGGCTAAAGAATTTACGGGAATGGTATATCTGTAGCAACAACGAATTGTTTCGGTCAGCAGTTTCGAAAATTACGTATAGCCCTGATGATCACCAACCTTCGGAACGAAGATGGCACTTAAAGAAGAATTCTCCAAGAATTATCATAAACGCTAAATTATGTTTTCTAGAACCTCGGTCAGGTACCTATGCACACGTCCAATTCTCGGTAAAGACTAACTCCGTGAGAGTGTCAAAACATATCTCATTCTCACCATATTAAAGTCTCCTGGCAATACACGCTTAAACATTTCTCTCGTCCGGTCGTCAAATCCTTACACGTCTATCTGAGCACGTAAGACAGAATCCCGATTCATGGGAATGTACAACTTTAAGAATTTTGATGTTCATGAGAAAGTGGTAGGTTGTAGTTCTTGTTCGAGAAGACAATCCAGCAGCATGAAACTATCGTGATCATTCGGTTTTCCAAAGCACTAGTAACGTGAAAGCGGTCATCTATAGATTTCTTCAAGGTAGCGGACTAGTCATAGATAAGAGGGTTGGACTAGACTATTCCTACCTCTGTCACACGTGTTGCACACTCGAGACACAAACAAACTTTTCGCTCTGACCGCGGCCATTTCATAAGCCACAATTCTTATTCGGGTGGCATGATGTATTGTAATGAGATATACTCATTTTGATGAATTTCTTACCAGCCATTTGCTGCTTGCCAAACTTTTCGAACCGCCTTGATTGGTTTTGGAAAAAATGCTGTTGTTCAATTCGGCCCGTAAATTCTCCCATAACATCAAATTCCTTCTGGAAGAAGTGAGTCTTGCAGTTTACGGCCTCATTACCTCTCCAAGCAAGTTCAAATGAGCAAAGTTGAAAAAACTTTTTTTGTGCTCCATCGGGGTTTCCTCGTCGTAGCTTTGGATGATTTTTAATAGTTCTTCAGTGGATTTAATTGTTCTTCTTTAATAGTTCTAATGCTTTTGAACTGAGTTTTCTTTTTTCTTGAACACTTTGAAGCTGCCTCCGCTTGGTATCTCTAGCCAATCTTGCACATTTGGAAGATATATCTGTGAAAGGGTCCATTTTTGTGCCGTACTCCGTAAAATATTTTCCTTGTACCATTTTTGCTGTAGTGTTCCACTGCATTTTTTCATGTTAAAGGCATAATCCTCGAGAATTTTTGCTAGTTCCGTTATGATAGTACTTACCTCTTTCAAGTGTAAAATTTCTCATCTCGTAAAAAAAAAAATTGGGTCCAAATAGAGCTTCTGGACCTCTGCGTGTTCAATGGGACATTTTCCGAAACTAATTATTTTATTTCTTCACCTGACTGGCATAAAAATCTTGATTTTTCGTCTGGATTCATTATATCTGTCCAAAATTAATTACGTCTCAATGAGGTTTGTCAAACTGACAATATAATTACCAGACATCTTCGTGACGGATCTGTCGTAATTTTGTCGGTGAGAAATCGCGGGCAGGAAGGAATTTTCCTACGGGCAGTAAGAAACGTGGCGTTGCTATTACATTTTATCAGTTAAAAATAATCTAGTCAGTCATTTAAATTTCAAATTTCGAGGTGATCCTAATTTTATGCTTAGCAGTGTATATAAGTAATAAGAAATGTTTTTGAATATTATTTGCAAGATTTGTATATTTCATAAATCTAAAAACGGAGTTACCCAGTTCTTTCATGAAGATAACGAACTATTTGTTATAAATTACAAAATAGTGTGAAGTGGTCTTTTTCCAATTTCCAATATTTTGTTATACCTTTTGCATAATGTAAAACGATGTAAATATGAGGCACTTTTTTCAAGTTTTTTATGTATCATGTCAATCTCCATCAATATATGTCGCTGAGACTTATTCCTAAATTATGTTGACCTTCCTTTTTCTAAATATGTAAATGATTTTACTCAACAAGTTATCAACTTGTGTATACAAATTTTCTAATAGTAATTTGCTATTCTTTGTTGTAGTTCTTTCTCTTGTTAAGATAGATTTCAAAATGTTTCTGTGCGGTAGCCGAGGTTTTGTGATCGGTTATATGAGAGTGTTTTTTATCGGGGCAAGTTACCGGCTTCACCTTCGAACCGCCCTCTTTTATCCGGGTGTGGGACCGGCTGTTCTGCTGTTAAGCTACTGGATCCTACTACTGTTAAGCTACTGGACTTATGTATATATTAACATAGCCCGAGGATATCGGCCGTGCGTGCCGACGAGAAAATCTCTTGCGCTTTTTCGTTCTGGCTCTTTCCAGCACTAGCACAAGACACTTAAGTACTTCTACTACTCTTCACTTAAAAGATACTGTCGTAGCTTTTGTATTTGTAAGAGTGAAGAACGAACAACGAAAAAAAGATAGTGTCGTCACTTAGCTCTACAGACTGCTGAGTCTAGGTTAATATATACGTCTATGCTTGATCCACCTAACCTAACCTAACATAACAGGTGGATCCAGAATACAGGCAGAGTTATTTACACAACAAGGGATTATTTATGAACACCTGGGACAACCTATCTGAGACAAAAATAAAACATGAAACTAATAAAGTTTAGCATAGGTTTTTTCTGTGGATAATGGACCAAAAGGGTTAAAAGAAGACTCATCTGAGTATAAAAGGCGACGATAATTTTGATAATTATATTTCCTTGTCATATTTTTTGCAGTCATATGCCTCGAGCTCCCCCACTGGGAAATCCTCCACGGCTTCATTATTTAAACTGGTTAATCAGCTGCACTATTTCGTTTCTGGAGTATAAATTTGATCTTTGAGCTTGGACTGTTACATGGCGGTAATCAGTGTTTCCTCGTTGATTTTCATCTGTGATCTTTCTCGAATAAACTTCACCCTTATAATGTACCCGGTCAGATTGTGGAGGCTTTCAGGCTGTAGGCGTGATTTCAAGGGAGTTAGTTCATCATCCAAGTCGCTAAATCCTAAAGCTGGATTTATAGTTTGACGGACTGTAAACGTAGACGCACTGGAAAAAGATCAGCATAGAATTTTGTGTACTCTTATTTATAAATGAACGCAAACGCATGACGGAACGTAAGTGAAACGCACTGCAACGGAAGAGTTCGCCAACTTTCATCTTTTACAGTGCGTTACTTGCGTCTGGCCAATCAAAAGGAAGAATTTTGTGCTGTCAACCAAAGTGAACTGTCTGGCACGCCCACCATTTTGTAAAGTTGTTTATCAATATAATCAAATTTTGATTTTGTTGATTATTTGTTACAATGAACGTTAAGAATTTATAAAATAATAATAATAAATAATAAAAGGATATTATAGTATCATGGTCAGCCACTCTAGCCACTGTTTCTACTCATGCGAAAAAATTCCACTCCGTCGATTTATAAATTGAAATAATCTTTACAGTCCGTTTGTTACGTCTGCAGTGCGTCTACGTCTACAGTCCGTCAAACTATAAATCCAGCTTTTAGTTGAAACTCCTGTTGTAGGTGTGTTGAAACGATAAGTCATTGCGACGGTTTTGTTTTACTGCCTTTGTCTCGATTCTCGATGCGATGGTTTTGTTTACTGCTCTTGTCTCGGTTCCTTTTGCCGTGGTACGTTTTTCGATGTTTGCAAAAGCTTCCAAATAGTGTCACAAGGCGGCGGAATAAATAATAGTTGTGACATTTGATGTGTGTGCTATTTCAAATAAGAAAAAGTGCTAAATTTAAAAGCTTAAAATTACACTGTCCCAAATTTACCTCGTTACACGTTATTACAATATATTCCAATTCAAATGTAATGTACCATGATAAAATATCACAAGTTATAAATTATAAACTAAATAAATTTTTGAAATGTTAATTGGCTCATTATCAAAACACCTATCGGAATATTCTTTTGGAGGTACCTAATTTTTATTTACATTCCCAAATAATTTTCTATAAGCAGAAATATAGCACCACTAAAAAAGTACAGTTCTTAGGAAGTCAAAGAATCAATATTGAAAAGAATTTTGCGATTGCTAGTTATATTCAAGCCTTGTTAAATGTAAAATGTTTTTTTGCTTATACTATGTTTATTGTGAAAAATATTTTGTGATTGAAGGTACTATATTAAAACCCTTCAATTTATTAAGCGCTCACGCCAATGACTTTTTATGGTATTTAAAAAATTGTGCTGGAACCGTGGCTAACTTCATTTTGATAACTGACATTAGTGACATTACACATCATTGACATGGCACAACGGATAGTCTCAAATCTCAAAAGTCTTGTTTCTTGTTTTGCACTGCACTGATTGCACAGTATTGCAGTATATTGTTAACCTATTTGCGGTGTGTAAAATAGTGCAAGAAAAATGGTATTGGACATAGATCTTTTTAGAAAGGATAAGGGTGGTAATCCAGATTTAATAAAGGAAAATCAAAAGAAGCGATTTAAAGATGTAGTCTTGATAGACACAGTAATAGAAAAAGATACCACATGGAGAAGTCTTAGACATAAGGCCGATACTTGGAATAAATTAAAGAACCTTTGCAGTAAAGCAATTGGTGAAAAAATGAAGAAAAAGGAAGACCAAGGAAGCCCTACCGAAAGTTTACCAGAAAATATAATAGCTAGTTTTGAAAACTTAGATCTACAGGGCATGCAGCCCCTCACTGTAAATCAAATAAAAAAGGTGAGTAGGTATCATATATTCATCTGTATGAATTAATTTTCTTTTATAGCACCCTTGTCAGTTTGAAGCAATTAATTGTTATAGTAATATGTTTATATTTAGTGATTTATCATTAATGATGCAATTTTCCTTAAAAGTGATTTGGTTGAGATCTAGTAGCCTAACATGACAATAATTCCGTCTATATTGAATAAAGGTATCGTTTCAAAAATAAAAACAAATGAAATAAAATTTAAGAAAGAAAAATATGTTCAAATTTTTAATTTAAATGCAAAGTAAAATTAAACATATTGTTCTGATTTACACATGAAATAATAAATATGTCTTGGTTTTCTACTAAGCATCTATATTCTTTGGTTATGCTCAACATTTCAAACTTCCAAAAAAAAAATTTATTCAAATTTGGATTTTTTCTAAACATTCAAGGTTTTGTATCTCGGAAATCATTTTTGTTATAATTTTTAGATAAAAACATTAATAGATGAGGCTATACAATCAAACGAAGAAGCATTATTGCGAGTAGAAATTGAAAGGAATAGTGCCCTGAAAGAAGTAGGAAATCATTTACATGAGTCTGTTCCAGTAGATGACAATGAAGATAACAACAAAGTTGAGAGAACCTTTGGAGATTTTGAAAGCCGAAAGAAATATTCACATGTTGATTTAATATACATGATTGATGGTAAGTATGTAAAAATAAATTTTTGCATGTTATGACTGAAATAATGTACCATATTTAATATTATTTGTCAATACTTTTAGGTATGGATGGAGAACGAGGAGCAGTTGTTTCAGGAGGTAGAGGATATTATTTAACTGGTCCAGCCGTTTTCTTAGAACAGGCAATAATCCAATTAGCTTTACGAATATTACATAAAAAAGGGTATAAACCATTATATACACCTTTTTTCATGAGGAAAGAGGTAATTATTTATATCATTATTAATATTTTGCAGTGTAAATATTTGGATGTCAACCTGAGAGTATCGAAGTTTTAAAACATTAACTATAGTAACGCAGAGGCTTTTTAAATCTACTATTTATTATGTTATTGTTGATATTAATTTTTGGTATATATTTTTTATGCTGTCAACCCAATTGTACTTGATATTAACATGCATATCAAAACAAGTTTTGTATAAATAAAATATACTTCTGTTTGAATCACAAATGCTGTGTAAATATAACAGTACAAATTGATGATACACTTTTCTCCTACTTCATTCTTCTAAGTAGACAAAGTTGTTCTTTTATTTATTTATTTAATGTATATTTATAGATCATGCAAGAAGTTGCTCAGCTCTCTCAGTTTGACGAAGAACTGTACAAGGTAGTAGGAAAAGGCAGCGAAAAATCAGAAGAAAAAGAAATTGAAGAAAAGTATCTAATAGCAACATCGGAACAACCAATTGCAGCTTTCCACAGAGATGAGTGGATAGCTGAAAATATGCTACCAATTAAATATTGTGGCTACTCAACATGTTTTAGGCAAGAAGTCGGATCCCATGGCCGTGACACCAGAGGCATTTTTAGAGTTCATCAATTTGAAAAGGTAAGATAGTATATGTAATGTATGGTAAAAATGATTTTGCTGTCTATTTTTATTGTTGGTATTATGTCTAAATGGTTTATTTTATTATTTTAGGTAGAACAGTTTTGTCTAACTTCACCATTTGATAATAAGTCATGGGAAATGATGGACGAAATGATCGAAAATGCAGAAAACTTTTATAAATCCTTGGAAATCCCTTTCAGAATTGTAAACATTGTTTCAGGAGCACTGAATCATGCTGCATCTAAAAAGCTGGATTTAGAAGCATGGTTTCCAGGATCAGGAGCTTTTAGAGAATTAGTATCATGCAGCAATTGTTTGGAATACCAGGCTAGAAGGTTACAAGTGCGTTATGGTCAAACCAAGAAGATGAATGCCGTAACAGACTATGTCCACATGTTAAATGCAACTATGTGCGCTACAACCAGAGTAATCTGTGCAATTTTAGAAAACTATCAAACGGAAACGGGAATACGAGTTCCAACGGCCTTGAAACCTTTCATGCCAGAAGATTACCAAGACGAAATTCCATTTGTGAAACCCGCTCCAATCGATTTAGAGAAAGATTCTAAAAAGGTGAAAAAACAAAAAGATGGTATGAAAAAAGGCGCAGAAAAGTAAATTATAACCAAGTTTAAATTGCATTTATACACACGCTAATAAATAAATTATTAACTAGTTCAGATTTTTATTTATTATTGATACAATTATCAGTAAAGTTCTTAACTGCATATCAATTTTTACAAAAATTAACAATTCCACAACAAATTTAATGAAATTAATTGTATGCTTTGAATGCAGCCCAAGTACTTGGTTTAAATTTGTCATTATGGTCCAATGATGTATAGTTTCTCAATTAAAACAAATTGTTGCTGACTTTTTTATTGGAAATTTCTCGTTTTAGAAGTTCCCAAATATTTTCTATGGGATTAAGATTAAAAAAATTTTCTGACCAGTTCAACCTTTCTCGGATTTTTTTCACTGACTTAGCAGTATGGCATGGTGATCCATCTTGCACAAATATGTATGAATCATTAGGAAACCATTCATTCCCTTGAGAAAAATCATCTTCAGTATTGTTCTTGTGGCATTACCCCTTAAAAATTTGTTGCAAGTGCTTGAACAAATTCCTCGTTTGTTTTCTGTCAAATTCTTCATTTAATAAACTCACAATTACTTTTTCGATCACTTTTTGACATGAGATAAATGTAAGAAAATTTGCATTTGGGGCAACAGTGCAGTTTTTCCTTAACCAGCTTATTTTAAACACATATCTTTTGACATTCTGGGAATGTTTCTTGTATTTCCACAGGAATTTCAAAAGATTTTTGATGGATATATTCTACAAGAGCATTGTTATCCTTTACACTACTTCCCTACATCTTGTCTGAAAGGTCTTCACTTTTTTGTTTTTGCTATGATTTTTTAACATAAAGTATTTAACTTTTTACTGATTTTGAATTCAGCAATCACATCCCGTAATGCAAACTCTAAATCGCATCATTAAATTTTGGTATTTGAATTTGGTTTTTTCATCAGTTGTACATACACAACATTGATAAACAATGAATAGCAGGAAAAAAGACACAGACAAGTTACCATTAATTAAAAAATATCTTTATTTAACAGAAATTGTTAAAAAATGTATTAATAACAGTTAAGTACTACACAGATTATTCCCTCCAACAAATATTAAAACTAAACATATCTGTCTTTGGCATACACTTCCTCTTTCTTTAATTTCTCTGCATGATCAACAATTTTAAACATAAATGGTCTTATAGTCCCATGGGTAATACCAAAACAATTGGTTTTTAAACAGTAAGATTTAGTACCATTTGTCAATAAAAACTAGTTATCTATTTTCTAAAACTTTATTTGGTATTAACTGCTTCAACTTTTTCAAGTTCTGAGTATGTTGAATAACATTTGATTCTATTTGTTCTTTAAAAAACATAACTGCTATAATCCCATCTTCCAACCTACCATAAACTGAGATTATTTCATTGTCTTTAGGTAATTTTTTCAGACTCTTAAAATTTAGAGAAACACAGATGTCATTCCTTTTTATCCAATGTATTGTGAGGTAATGTCCTTTCTCAGAACAAAACTTATTTAAACCTATTGTGTGAATATTAGTTGAACTGGTTTTTGGCAGTTTTAAGACGTGTTCTATATCAACATATAAGTAAGTACTATCAAATGTCCTAAAAGGTAGTAACGGTTGTTTATTTTTCTCTTCTCTTGGGGATCTTGTGGATATTAAAAAGTAATCTTCAACATTATGTACATTTTTATTCCTCTTGATTTTCCTTCTACGCAACTTTACCTGCTTTAAAGGTGTTGTGTTTATTATATTATCACTGTCACTAGACATTACCACTAAATTTGTTAATTTGTCATTATAGAATTTAATGAATATTTATTTTAGAATATAAATTTTATTCAAAATTATATCCTACATAACCTCACTCAATAGTTCTGACATTATTTTGACATAATGTTTCAAGCCATTTTTTAGAGCTCTGAATCTCTTTCCATTTGGATGTTTTCTGAGGAGTTAGTGAGATAGTCATTAAATGTACAATCAACACATCACTTCAGATTGGTTAAAATTGTGAAAAAATAAGAGAAAACTTCCGGGATCTTTCTGGTCACAATCTTGTTTAATGTCTTGCAAATTTTCAAAATTCCTAGTTGCATGATGGCCATATCAGTGTACATAACGAGCAAAGGGATAATTTTTTTCAATTATTGCTTGAACACCTATTATTTGGCTGCTCCATCATAACTTTGAGCAATCAGTATGATAGGCTAATTTTGAATTTAAAGATCTACAACAGTTAAAATTGCTTTGTTAAGTGTTTCTGCCTCAAATCTTCATGTGCCCCAAGAGCCAATTCAAAAGTTCCACAATTGAGCAATAAGCAGAATGAAATTGAGCCATAGTATTAGCTGACCCTAGTAGGGCAAATTATATGTAATTATGAAGATAGCTTTTAGAGTTTACATGTTTTTAATCTTCAAACTCAAGTGGTCTAGATTGTTAACCTATATTTCTGCCAAAGATTTTTCTCCAGCAAAAACACTGTCAAGCATTTAATTTGTTACATCCACAAATCCATTCATTTTTTACATAAAATGTCTCTATTAAATTTACATGTACAGCTGTTTCCTATACTCACATTAGTTTTCTCAATATCTGGCAATTGCCTTGCCTATCTTTTATTTATAGTAAATATTTAAAAAAATTCTTCACATTCATTAAATACCACCCAAGTTGGTGCTAGAATTGCTGTATCATCTCCATATCCTATATTGGAATTTATCATCGATAAATTTTAATTGTACTTCCTCCTTCCCGAGAAATATTAAAAATACTGGTGACAATATGCAGCCTTGAAGTACTCCTTTATATACATTGTAGGTGTCTGCAGATATATCTATATAGTGTTTAACATTGTTGAAGACTTTCTGATTAACTATGAAGCATACAAAAACATTTTAACATTGTCATGAATCAATAGTTTGATTTAGAACTTCTGAATGCACATTTTCATGGTCAGGACTCTCTTAATAGAGTTTGCTAAACCTAAGACTCTAGAATTTCTGGACCAGACCATTATTCCTAGTTGACAAATTGTCTGGCTTCTCTCTGATCTTTAAAGAGCAATTGAACATAGCTTTTCCACGTGCTGCTTAAATCTCCTGGTCCAAGAACTTTCCATATTGTTTTTGGATATTATAGGTGCTTTTTTGTAATTACTTGTGCCAGTAATCTCTTTAACCTTTCTATGAAAATTTCCACTGTCATATAGAGTATGCAGATACTCAATTTCTTGACATTTAGCAATTACCTGGTCCTATTTGTTCATCACATTTGAAATAAAAAAGACTTAAATATATTAACTGATTTTCAATACAAATATCTCATACCAAAGATATCTTGTGTCACTGATCCAAATTCAAGATCCTTGATCTAAATAAGAATACATTTTAATACCTCTGGAGCTTTTGACATTTATAGGAGAATGGTCTTTTTTATTCAGCTCTTTTCAAATGAAATTAACTTTATTATGGTTACCCTATTCATGTAATTAACAAAAACTTACAAACTGAAACTGTATATCTAATGTAATTTGCTATTAAAAAAATCATCTACTATAATTTATTAAGTTTATTTTTCTATTCGTTTCCTAGTCTTTTGATTCTTTTTATTAACAGCTTGGTTTTTATCCTTATCAGTCTGCGGTGTAGTTGATCCAGCTAAGTAATTTGAGAACATATCAGACATTTCAAATTTGGCCATGTTTTGAATTTGCTCCATTTCTTTCTTCGTTTCTGGGTCATTCATCATCTTTGGCAGAACCATGACTAAGAGAAGAGGTAGCACCATCATCATGATCATTGGGTTAAATAAGAGATCTGTTATTCTCCATTGTTCTCTCAATTGGAAATAACGTGTTTTTCCTAAAACAATAAATAAACTGTATTAATATAAAATATTCACTGCTACTTTGGAAAAACTAGCATGAAATAAATAGAATAATAATATCCTTCAAAATTACAACCTACAACCTGAAATGGAAGCCCAATCACCAAATAATTTCTCAACAATTTATTGTAGTATTATTTAATAATAGTCAGACACATTTGCAAAAGTAAAGCTCACCCAGAACAGATAAACTAAATATATTTATGTTGTACCTTACCTAATGCTTTCATTCTTAATGGATATGGCACTATGATAACTTCCGAAATCTTAATGTGATTTACTTTCCTAGCCCTAAATTTCCCCTTTGAATTTATTTCCACTCTAGCAGGTTCGAATGTAAATTCAGGATGTAATACTTCCACAATATAAGATCCGGCAGGTACGTTATGAACAGTAAAAGAACCATCTCTCCTAACAAATCCCAAATATTCGCCACCATTTACGTGAATTCTTGTATTAGCTTGCCAATTAAACTGCTTACTTTGGGAGTCAGTAAGAGGGAATACTCTACCTTCTAGAACATATCTAGAAGCGTCATTATCTTCTTCACTATTTAATTCCGATTTAGCTGCATTTATAACTACTAAAAGGATACTAAACAGATAAAATAATTTCAGATACATTGTTAATGGTTACTACAAAGAATATTATAATGATAACCTCCCTAAGTTGTTTAGCTAAAATGACAAATATACTCTGATGACAATTAAAAAACCAGAGTACATAGCCCTCTAGTAAGGTAAATCGCATAGAAAGATTCGGGAGAGAGTTTCTAGCGCCAAATGCGGACGGGCCGAAACTAATTTCATTCTGAATTTTAGGCGGCAAAATTCAAAAACTATGCCTTTAATGTAAAATAAATATAGTAATAAAACAAGAAATAAAAGCTTATTCTAAGCCAAAAAATATATTCTCTCTGTCCAAAAATAAAGTATACACTTATGCATTGTTATACATAAATGATTAACATAATATCAGACAAATAGGAACATCTCCAACAGGATGGGAAGATTAAATGAAGATTGGTGGAAAAATCCCTAACGTATATATATACGGTCACTAACGTATAAATTCCACTGTCAGAGCACCAGACAAAAGGTTTCTACGAGAAACAACCTTCTCCGGAAACTTGTAGGGAGCCAGTGGGATGCAAACCCCCAGGTCTTGAAGACAACAGCTGAGGCCTTATGTTTCTCAATAGGGGAATATGTTTGGCTCGTCTGGGGTAGATCTAGACACGCCCAAGAAGTCACCACGGCGTTAAATGAAACATGTAGAATAATTACCGGTTGTGTAAAGCCTACCCCTACTGTACCGGGTAGCTGGATTCGCATCACCAGACGACCGTAGATGCGCCTCACAGTCACAATATGTGGAGAAGTTCAGGCAAACTTTCGATCACCAATTATACGGGTTTGACGAACCGCCAGGAATCAGCCGACTTAAATCAAGGAAAAGGTTTATGAGAAATGTCAGCGTCGAACCACCCGAACTGTTCCCCTTACATTCAGAACGACCTAATGGAATGAACCTAGACTGGAGAACCTGGTGGACACTCAATCGCATACGCACAGATGTTGCCCCTGTAAAACACAACCTCATTAAATGGGGCATCAAGACAGACAGCGACGCATTTTGTGAATGTGGGAAAATACAGAATGTGTAACACCTGAGAGTATGCAGACTTTGCCACCACAGTGCACCCTCGATGATTTATGGCTCGCAAATACAAAGGGTGTAGACGTAGCCCGATATTGGGCAGAAAAACTAGTCGGATCCAGACACGAAAAAGTAAGTGATGGAAAAATCCCTACATGAAGTTGTCCATCTGGTACAGGACAGGTTCGCAGCCAATGGAGACAACAAGCTAACAATTGTGAATTTAAGTTGTGATTTTAGGAGAAATTGTTACAGTTTTTGTTTTTTTTTTTTGGAAAACATTGTGTAGTATAATCATTATTTGGGTAAATATGCAAAACTAGTGAAACAATGGCAACAGCACTTACATCAACGTCATACGCCTTTTGCTATGTCATATCCACATCACATGTAACGTGACTAGTAGCGCCATCGCTATTACGAACGACTGGGCCTATGCAACTCATTCGCCCCACTTATCTTATTTCACTTACACTAGTATTTGTGAAACATACTGTGATTCAATCACTGACACTATGACTGACAAGTGACAACGCTTTTGATTCTATTAGACTGACATTTGACATTTTTCTAGCATAGAAAAAGGACTTGTAAAAAACACAGAACAGGACTTATATCACGACAGGATCAGGACTTTTCTTTGATTAAAATTTTTGTTTATTAACCGCTACCACCCGCTACGATGCTATGAATTATTGTGAAACTGATCTTGCTTCTGATCATTTAACCTGGAGCCAAAATGTAGTTTATTTATTTTTGAAGTTGATTTTTTCAAATAATAACACCCTACATGAATTTATATTTTAAGTAAATATTATAATGTATTCCTTTGAATATTTTTAAAATTAAATATAAAAACGTGACTAATTTTTAAATAAGAAATAAAAATCTGGAGAAAAAGAGATTAGTATGAAGAGAGTAACATTGTTGTCTTAAGTCCATCTCTCGGCTTATTGTAAAAGCTGCGGTTCAGCATTTCGGAATTTATATCAAAGAAGATAGAGTCTATATTCTTTGTTTATATTTACACAGGAGTAGACACAAATGAAATAGTGAAAAGTTGAAAAGTATTTTGTATTTTTTGACATTTAAAGATACACTTTTCGTGATTTCTAGTCTATACACAAAAATATTGGAAGTAATGGAAGATGTTTCAAACACTATGATTACAGAGCCATCAAATTCAGTGGAATTAAGTGCTTCAACTAATTCTAAAATTATAGAAAACCCAGAAAACACTTTAAAACCCAAGGTATTGAAAGCGAAAAAACGTAAGAAGCCCAAAGATAGTACTGCACCTAGAGTGCCTCTTACTGGTAAGTGTACAATTTGATATTTATGGAATATAATAGGAATTCTGAAACCTAGTAGCAAGTGCCAAAAAACCTCATTTAAAAAACCCAGTTTAAAATTTACACACATTATTTCATAATGAGTTTTGCATAAACCATTTTAAGGTAAATATTACCATTTTTTATATTCTAATGAGAATCTAATAAGTCCATATGTAAACTATTTGATAATTCATTAGTTCTTTTAAGACAGTATTGTGTTAGTTGTTGGAAATTTAATATGAAATGTTTTATCATCACTGTTTCAGAAGACACTTTTTCTTGAAATGGTTCATATAAATGAAGATACAGTGAAAATAGCTTTTTCCATGGGAAACCTAACCGGAATTATCATAGGGAGCTATAGTGTTCAATGAATCTCTTCCAGATTGGCAAGTTTTTCCTAGTTATGTAAGAAATGTGCTAAAAATCACTACAACTTTTAGTGTAAAGGGCTCTCTAAGATCTTGTTATCATTCAGTTAAAATTGAGCAGTTCAAAGTTGAAAGTTTTAGACACAATTGCTGTACATCCATAATAGTCAGTACAAGCAGTATCAGCTGCATAATACAAATACTTAATGAAGATGACTGAGACCAGAGGTTATATTTTTTTTGAAATTATAGACATAGAACATTTAATTGAAACTCACTCAAGTTACTTCTATCATACATGTTTCAAAAAAGAAATAAAGTGATGAAAAACCCCATTTATTAGAGGAAGGCCATGTACAAAATAGAATCAATAACATTTGGAAAGATATATGAAAAACAATATTGAGTCCTTTTTATGTGAACAGAATTCTTACCCCACTAGTGTACTTGTTTTTGGTAGAAACTGTTATTCCTGACATCATAGCTGCTATTTAAAATAATGATGTTGACTAAGATCCTTGTTTTCAGCAAGATGTCAGGCAATATTAAGACAACAAATTTCCTGGTCAATGACTTGGGTCTCGAGGCATATTGAATGACCAGTTTTTGTATCTTTACGCCCTTCACTTTCTTTTTATTGAATTACACAAAGAAACATATATTTTTTAATGAAACTTGTGAACTTGGAAGAATTATGACAACAGATAATTATTAATCTCTACAAATCACTTAAAAAAATAGTTAGAAAATAAAATAAAAGACAGTTTCATTATAGTAGGTAACTTAAATTCTAGATACTTATAGAAGGTCCCTTAAGGAAATAGTTAAAATCAGTTAATATTTTCAAAATGTTCACCTTATTTTTTAATTTAACTTTATTAGAGATATTTCATGTCATATATTTGTTTTAATTTGTAGGTTATGTGAGATATTTAAATGATCGAAGAGAAGCTGTACGAAGCACAAATCCAAACTTAACATTTGCAGATATAACTAAAATGTTAGCTAGTGAATGGAGCAATTTGCCAGTCAATAAAAAACAGCAATACTTGGATGCAGCAGAACAAGATCGAGAACGTTACACAAAGGAATATAATGCATATAAACAAACTGAAGCCTACAAGATATTTACGCAACAACAGAATGAAAAGAAAATTAAAGAGGTCAAAGAAAAAGAAGATATTGTTAAAATACCTAATCTCGTAAGTTTGTTTTATTATATCTATAGCTTTTGTGATATTTGACGTTTTGCTATATCCGAATGCCAATATTACAGCCAGTATCTTGCAGGAATCTCTCTCTTATTTCTTCTTCTATCCCACATATCCAACTTCTTCTCGGTCATTCTCCTCTTATATAGACCTTTATAATGGTAGCAACTATTAAGTCCATTCTTAGTATGAGTTCATAAATATGACTTCATTGATCTTTTTACTTATTCTCTATACAGATACCAATTCTCAATGTACCTTTTAATTTTTTATATTGGAATTGCTGTCATATTTCGAGAGTTTGTTTCAGGGGTTTCGCAGTAGTGATTTTTTATTGCAACTAGGCTGCCAATGTATTGCTGAATGCTCGTCCTTAATCCATGGTTGGACTAGAGACAGGTTGAGCTAAAGATCTATGCCATGATCTGAGGCAGACTTGCTGAGGCAACCTTCTTTAGATTTGATGGAACTCTTAGCACATCATTTATGATGATAATCGATGATATTCTTTGGTGTACAGTATTGATAGATGCTCTGGGCTATACAGGATAATAAACAAAACTTATTTTTGAGCAGTTGTATACTATATCAGAAGAATTGTTGATAAAATATTTTTATTAGTGTTACAATAATTTTAAACATTATTTTACAATATTTCGGAACTATTTTTAGGCTTACAATAGTCATCCAAGTTTAAATAAAGATCAACAAGACATAGACTATGGTAATTTTGACATACCTATTTTTACTGAAGAATTTCTTGACCATAACAAAACAAGGGATACGGAATTAAGACAGTTAAGAAAAATCAACACAGATTTTGAACAGCAAAATGCCATACTTTCAAAGCATATAGAAAATATGAAGATGGCCATATCGAAATTAGAATTCGAATTAATACAACAAGAAAAAAATAATCTATCTCTTAATAAACATTTAAATCATTTGAAGAACACCTTAATTGATGGATTTGGAGGTACAGTGTTACCAGGTAAGTAATGAATTGCTTGTTATTAATTTATAGTTATCTATAATTAGAAATATCTCTTATTAAATGGTATTATAAAATAAAAAAAAAATAAAAACATATTTGCCCTGTTAAGGATGAATGGTGGTATGTGGTGATTTGTCTATGAACTACATTAAAGCTAAAAGAATGCAACAACAATATTTAAATTCTTTGATGTGTGGAAAATCATTTACTTCAGTATGTGATAAGTTGGTTATAAAATAAATAGGTATAATAAATATAAAAAGTTGATTATAAAACTAGAAAATGAAGGAAAGCAATGAAATATGATATTCGACATTTTACAGATTTTTAAATGTTGTCTTTTAGCTTTAAATGTAGTTGTAGACAACTTACCACGTACTGCTGCCACTCATCCTTAACAGGGAGAACTGCCCTAATAATACATATATGTCAAATAGTATTTACAATATCGTCTTCTTTCTTCTTAAAAAGTATTGACAGTATTGGCAATATTTTAAGAAGCTGTTGAGAATTTGAAACAGTAGGAGGGAGCTACAACAAACATTGTAGCAGTTGCAAAAACACTGTACCTATCAGAATTATTATTGTCTTCCAATAGTGACTTTTGGACTTTGACAATTCGCTGCCTAAGAATTACAAGGTTTTATGATACAAAATGTAGAAACTGAGAAAAATGACTTTGAATATTTTGACCATTGGATTTGGTATACAAGAAAGTATATTTGCTTTTGTTTTAAACATAATAGATGAAAGTCTACTACAAAAGCACATTTAAAAAAAAGGAATAGAAAATATTTAATTTTTTCCATATTTTTATTGAAAAAATTAAATAACAGAACTTTGTGACTTAATAAAAAATGAAAAATGCAAAAACATGAAACAAAAGCCTTTGTAACATTATTTTCTGATCAGCAATCTCAGTTTCACTGTTTATGTTGAGACATGTTGGAAAACATGTGAACATAAAAGTTTCTGTTACATCTGGCATCCACTTGTACATAGATTTCAGAGCTTACACCGTGTTTAGTGCCAAGGTGATTTTAATATAATTTTTGTTTATTGGTATGGGTATTTCGTCATTTTCAGCAGTATGTCTCCTCGCATTCCGTTGTCTTAAACTGATGATTTTGTATTCACGTTCGTTAAAAGTGGTTCGGAAACCGATGTCATAAAAATCTGTAGTACATTGTAAAGAAACCAAATTTGAAAATGGAACTGCAGTATAATTCAGTTTTGATGAATAGGTTGAAAAATCTAGAAAATCTTGCTATTTCACTTGAAGTATGGTGTAAGGCTTTCTTGTGTTTACTTTCAAAAGGTTGTACTACTACTGTTAACTAATCACGAAAGTGGAGAAAAGTATTCAGATTTTCTCAAACTGCGTTCAATTGCACTGTGAACTGAATCAACCTCTTGTATGCAGGAATATCCAGGTACTGAAAACTTCATTTGAATTTTCTTAGTTCGTATTAGTTGTTAAAATATGTGCAATGGTAAAATTCATAAATCCATTGCGATTTTGTGGAACGCAAGTATCGCTTCACAAAGTCAAATCCTCCAATAACGGATAGTCTTCTACAACCCTTTTCAGGATTCTGTATACAGCACTGGCAATGTTATTACCAGCCCGACCATGCATTGCCTCTGATCAAATCATGCAATAAACAGACCGGTTTATGGAAAGGTGCGCTGTCATGTTATACACATTTAGCTTACTTTTATAAAAGACATTTTTGATGTCTCCTTTTGGACATGTCAATACATTTTGTAAGTCAAAACACAGTACTGCGTTACCATTTTCAATATCCTTTTTTTTTCTCTTCTCTCATTAAAATTTTTTCTTGCAAGTGTTTTTCATATTCCTTTTTCTTTTCTTCATTAAGGTTGTTTTCTTTCTTCAGGCAGTCTATTTCAGCACATAAGTCACATAGATCTTTTGAAGGTTTCTTAAATGAATAATTGAATTCAGTGCAAAATATTTTACGATAAACATTAAGTTTTACTGGAATCAAGTCTTTCTCCTTTATGAAATCCTCATACATATTGTACATTTTTTGCAGTGATAGGTCATCCTCTACATATTTTCTTTTAGTTTCAGCCCTACAATAATGGCTTTCTATTACATATTAATATGCTCTCTAACAAGATTCTCAGTTGCATCTGATGTAACTTTTTTTCTATGCATTCCCTGAACACTTTGACGAATTGTGTTCGTTTCTGTAGAATTTTTGTAAACGGTGTATATAGGTTTTCGAATTATACCTAGTGTTCCGCAGTAGAACTGTTTGCAAACCTGTATTTTGTTATTATTTAAAATAAAGAAGAATTTAAAGATTTTATTTTTTTTGTTTTGGGCATTTTTTCCTTTCCTTCTTCGCTGTGGAATACTCATTTCAGTTGTACTTAAAATAAACATCCTTTTTTTACTGCTACTAAGCTTGTAATACTCAGAAAATAAATTTTTTCTGTCTTCTTCACTTATATTTTTGGCTTATTTATAAATACATTTCTCAAAGCAGTCTTTATGTGTTTTTATCTCTCTTGCTGGTCTTAACTTCTTTCGTGAGCCATCTATCAAAATTTTATTTTCTAATATTCCAGGCCCAACGCTCGGGATTTCTAGATTAGATCTCTTTCTAGTACGTTTTTTCTCTTGTAAACTGTTATTATTTTTCTGCAGTTGGTTTTCGGAATTTTTCCTCATATTGCTGTGTGCATATTTCTTTATTTTCCTTGAAAAAGTCGTCGTCTCGTTTACTGGAATTATTTGTTTTGTACAGATAGCTGTATATTTATTTCCCAGTTCAGTCGAAATGAATTCTCTTCGCATGGATAAACAGTTTCCACATTGCCCTAGCGCAGCGACACTAAAATAAAAATTAATATCACGAATAAATACTAGAAAATCGCAACAGCAAGTCAAGGTAAACTTACCCAGCAGTATCAGTTGAATTCTCTTTGCTAATTATGCTACTAGTATTAGTTTCATTGTTCTGCGTTAATGTAACTTTTTCTAGGTCCTCGTTAGACTCATCCGAGTAATCCAACAAACTTTCCTCTAATTTTGATTCTGAAAAGAAGTAAAACTATTAGAACGCAGTCACATGAGAGCATACATAATGAGGAATGGTTTACTGAATTCGGAAATTTTGTCTGCACGTTTATTTGCTTAATATAAACAATAATATGATCTTATCTGTAAAATTTAAAACAAAACTTCTATTTCTCCTAGAAATGTGTAAACAAAAAGATGCAAAAGCCATATTATAATATCTAATTTGGGTACTAGTGTAATAAGCCGGAACCATGTCTATGGAGATGAAATTTATATGAATGAATTCTGCTTCACTTACTAATGACTGTGCAATGATTTTTATTCGGTGCAAAATGTTTTTTTTTATGTAATTTCCATTTAAAATATTCTCGATTTTTAAAAGCCGCCGCCAATATTCGCCATTATCTACCATGAAACAACAAGAAATGACAGGAATGACAACTGTTTCGTATGGTCAAGAAGGTTAATTTTAACCAGTGTTGCCATAGTTATTCAAAATTATGTTTTCTAATGAAAAATAAAAATTTACCCAAAACGTAAAGTTTATAAATTATTACCTACTTTTAACTGAAAATTATAGCTTTTTTACAAGGGTCAGGTTAGGTTTGGTTACGTTACTTTACGTTTGTTATCACGTTTTCTTATGAAAAATAACAATTTTGATTTTTAATTATACAAAATTTTATTATTACTGCTTTTTTACCAGCGTTAGGTAAGATTTTATTACGTTGGTTTAGTTATTTCATGTTTTCTTATGAAATATAAAAATTTTGATTTTTAATTATATTATAACATTTTATTCTTATTACTGCTTTTTTTTACCAGATTTAGGTTAGATTTGGTTTATTGGTTTACATTTTTAATAATAAAATAAGACGATGGTTAACGGGTAGTCGTTTTGCACGTGGTTATTAAGATTGCATCCACCTGTTTTAATTAAGCTAATTTTCATGAAATTTTTAGATCTTTTAAAAGTTAAAACTGGCAACAATGTCAAAAGTACATAAAATTTAACTTCTTGCGCATGCCGCCATATTGTTTTGAAATATTAAAAATCTTGATTGTTTTAAACAATTTTACCCATTTTTTCATAATTTAACAGTAAAAAACGGTGATATTTAATATGTATTAGTTACGTTTTTTATATTAAGACATGTATATATACTTTTTTTTGCTTTTTATGTAATTTTTTTTGATTCATAGTACTTTTTTTGTTATTTTTTCTGTATTTTTGATTATTTGGGCACTTTTACTAGTTTAAAGCAAAGAAAACATTAAAATTTGAGGTTGTTTTCACTTTTTCGGCTAAGTCCACAAAAAATTTGGCATTTTTGAGGCGTTCCGGCTTACTAAATAATTACCCTAATTTGCGTTTACCTTTTTATTTTTCAAGTTTTCTCCCCTGGGACATAATCCTTATCTTATTCGGAATCATCACCATTCCAAAATTCACTATTGTCACTAGATTCGGTCATTATATCACTCATTTATTACATAAATTAACAGAGAATGAAATCAACACACACGCTGTTTACATGTAACATAACCTACACCAAATTTATCTTAAAGATGCAGTAGCAGTAAACAAACCAACACACGTTATCAACATTATGAATATTACGAGGAGCACTCCCAAATCACGATTTACAATGTATAAACGTACATAATATCCACCTCATAAACTATATAAATAGACATCGTATACGAAACTCAGCATACCATATCATTTAGTAGTCCTTGTACGCGGAAGAATTGCCATAACTTAATTGGACCACTGTTGTTCTAGTGATAATATTTTAGCAAGGGCGTGCGTCAGGGAATTACAGCGCTTGAATTTATTCATTTATATTTATAATAAATGTTATCATTTATATTTTATGATCAGAAGAATAACAAAGATAAAATTAAATTAATAAATGTTAGAATGAGGTTTTCCAACAACATAATATGCGAATTCGTTATTGTAATGCATTGAATTAATAAAATTAAATTAAATATGTAAAAATTGTTTTAAAATTAAATGTAATATCTAATGGCGGTTTCCCACCAAACGGACAAAATAAAAACAAAACAAAACACAAACTCGTATCCAATAAAACAAAATAGCAACTTTTCACAAACTTTACTAAAGACTGGCGTGTTTTGAAACAGTTCGGTTTGTTTTTCGAGTCCCGAGTTTTTGAAACTCAAGTCTGTTTAGTGGAAACGGTCAGTTGTGTTTATTAATGGACTACCTCACCTCTGACGTTACAATGGGCGGGGCTTCGAAAACCTTTCTAAACATTTCTACACTAAATACAAGATAGAGCTGCGGTAAGTATAAATAAACAGTATGATTGTTACGAGGGGCACTCCCAGATCATGATTTTAACGATGTATAAACCTATATTTTCCTGTATTATGAAATACATATGAAAATATGAAGTAGACATCGTAGCATAAGTCGTTCACAGGAATAACAGAACTGAAAATAACTGAATAAACATGTTAGAATGAGGTTTTCCAACAACATAATAACGTGAATCCGTTATTGTAATGCACGGAATTAAAATACAATTACATTAAATGTGTAAAAATGTTTTTAACGTAATATTTAAGGTTGGAACGGAGTTGCCACTCGTGAACTGAGCTCTTAATGGCACTCCATTCGTTGGTTTAAGGAAAACGAAATTTCAAAGCAAAAACCTATGCAAAGGTCAGAAAAATCTTGTCAAAAATAAAAACATTCAACATATCTGAGTAATAAATAAAACAAAAAACTCAAAGTGTAACTTAGGTAATATTTTACTCAGAATCTACCTCGTGTGCCTGTGAATACCTTCTTTTTTCTTTACCCATTTCATCTACAATATGCTAACAATAGTGTATTTTTTTTATGTTTATTCACAATAGTCAAAAGCTCGACTTTTAGAACTGAATTGTCAAAACTTTTGATCGCAGCCACTTTTGAATATCCGCTTTCTTCAACTCGGTTGTCGATATTTATTAAACGGGGAGTATATAACGAATATATTAAGATAGAAAAAAACATGGCGACTACCAAAATGGCACTACACAGGATCTTGATTATATAGAACGTATAGTTATGTACGAGATATCATAAGGCACTATGAATGAAAATAAATTTACTATAGACAAATTTTGATTTATTGACTTAAGGAAGGCCTCTGGCTAAATTCAAAATAAACAACTGATCGAAACCTAACTTGCGACATAGCAAATGAAAAGGGACGATATAACGAATCTATTAAGATATGTAATTGATTTTCTATCTTAATATATTCGTTATATCCTTTCCTTTCATTTTCTATATCGCGTGATAGGATTTGATCAGTTGTTTATTTTGTACTCAGCCAGAAGCCTTCTTAGTCAATAAATCAAAATTTGGCATACGGTTTTGCTTTCGTATTAAATTATTAAATGTATACAGCATGTTCAGCAGAAAGTCGAACAAAAGATGTGGGATCTTGACAATATCATTGAGACTCAAGTTGAACCACTGATAATTAACGTAGTTAATGAGAGCAGCACGTCAGACTCTGATTATGAATAAAATATTAATTTACACTGTGAGTTTTTTGTTTTATTTATTAGTCAGATATGTAAAATGTTTTTATTTTTGACGAATGATTTTCTCGGACATTTGCATAGGTTTTTGTTTGAAACTTCGTTTACTTTAAAAAACGAATGGGGTGCGATTAAGAGCTCAGTTCTTGACTGGCAGCCCCGTTTAAACCGGAAGCTCTTAGATATTAATACTCATAATTTCAACGCAATTTAAGAAGTTTTTACTTCTGGCGGCACTTCTCCAAGTGCACCTTATTTTTTTTTAATGCAAAATTTTCGTTTATGAAAACATTTAAAGTTAAGGTATATCTGTATTCAAATTTACGAAATTTATATAAAATGAGATTTCAATTTCTGGTAACATTTGTAATCTGGATCACGCGAGTTTTATTGTTTTTCAAATAAAAACTGAAAACATAATAATAAGTTACTTCTTTTGAGGCGAACTAACACACAATATACTTTAAAAAATAAGTGTATTTGATGTTTTGATTTCGATCGTTTAAGTGTCAAAACAACGTTGCAATTACTGCTTTATTATTTTTGTCAAACCATAAGTTTCTTTTTATTTTACAGTAGTGAAGCTAATTTTGAATTTCCTTGAAAATAATACTAACATTGTATATTTTATCTTCGTTGTTCATAGTAAACAAATCTTTAATTGTACATACTGTTTTATTAATTTGATAAGAAATATGAAAGCAAAACCGCACGCCTATGGAGTCTTACGTAGCATAGCCTGGTTTTGTTTACTTTTACTGCACGTCGAATTTGAATGAGGTGTATAAATCTAGTAATCAAATTGATGACAGTTTCTATATACTACATAGGACCGTGTTATTCTGAGTTTGGAAAGTTCACTAAAATTTTGCGAAAAACAAAGTCGTATGTTTAACATAGGACTATGTTGCGCTCTTTTCATATTTTCATAACATACACTAATGATTTTCGATTAATTTTAGACGATTGCATACATATATTTTAGATTTACAAAGTTCTTTGGGTGCCTTATGATACATAGAATCTTGTTATCTTAAAATTGCCGATTTTTTAATTTTGTTACATACAATCCTTGTAATACTCAGGCAGCGAATTGGTAACGACTATATTGTTGAATCTACTTATGTCAATTTGGCTGCCATTCATTCAGTCTGTTTTGCCAAATCACCGTGAATGGATACAGCTGCAACACCACGTGCAAATAATAAAATTGTTTGATCAAAATAAGTGTTATGTTCGAGCAACGTCATATTGTCGTTTGTCTGTATGTCCAACATAATGTTAAACTGTAATGGTGACAGTTATTTGATCTATCCTGTGTATTGTTGGGTTTGGTTTTGGAAATATTGGATTTCAGGGTGTTTATCTTTTATTTCCTAATATCAATTGATATAAACACACTAAAATGTCGAATCTGTATACTAAGATATCTATTTCTTTTAGGTATCAAAGATGTTGCAACCATACAAAATATTGACAATTACATGACAAATCTCCACTCAATACTCTTGGAAAACAGCAGCAGTCACTCCAATTTATTACAAGTAGTTCGAGATATTGTAGGGAAGCTGGAGTTTAATGGATGACAGAGTTGTACAACTACAAAGAAAAAGAGAATTAATAATAGAAATCTTAAGGAAACAGCCGATCCTCAACAAAAGAGTTGATTGTTTTTCTTTTGATTGTTCAATTGACATATTACACTTTTAATAAATTTGTCTTTTGCTGTTTATGTGTGTAGTTTAGAGGCTTATTACAATAAAATGTAAGACTCAATATTTATTTTACAATAAAAAGTTATTGTCAGTTTATCCATTTCGTGTAATTCTTTTTACCTCTACCCCCCCCCATTTCTTGAATTTGACGATTTATTGTAAATTATAGATTGTAAGGACCTCTCCACAGCAACATGAAAGATTTTTTCGGCCTTTCCAGAATCGTTAACAACGCAAGACATCTATGATGGATTTGCCTGGTTGATAGGCAAATTGTTGTTGGTCAAGCGGTAGATTTGTCAAGTATTCACTTGTTATGTACGTGTTTAATCTGTTTTCCACATACGACATATACAGTCACGTTCCCCCAGTGCGACAGACGCAAATCATCTCTTTGTAATGGGCCGAGTTTATTGACAAGGTGACCTTCTCATTGGTCATTTAGATCACGTGATCGATAAACCTGGCTATGGTTTTCCACACGTTTTAGAAAAAATGAGGTTAGACTAATAGCTCTATATGACTTTGTTTCTTTTGAAGGGCGTTTGCTACTATTAAGAATAAAGCAGGTTCTAAACTGTCACCATTCTTGTGGAATATAATCAATGATAAATAATTCTGGTCTGCGTGGGTCATAACCTCCCTAAGAATTTCTCTCCAGTCGTCCCTATCCATCTCCTTTCTCCGCCAAGCACGTATTCCCATATTTCTCATGTTTTCATCGATTTTATCAAGGAACCTTGTTCTGGGTCTTCCTCTTCTTCTCTGACCAATGGGTCTATCAGGGAGCGTTTTTCTGGCTGGGTCATTTTGTTCCACCCGCATTACATGCCCTATTCTATAAAGTTCGAAGTTGTATCGTCTTCTCTAAACACCATTGTCATTCACTGCTCCATAGATTCAACTTAGTACTTTTCTTTCGAAACCTGTTTTCATTATTTTTTGTTAGAGTCCAGGTCTCTGAATCATATGTTAGGACTGGGCGTATTATTGTTTTGTACAGTTTTATTTTTGTATTTCTCGATATAATTGTGGATTTAAGGAGGATATTGAGCCCAAAATAGCATCTGTTGGCCGTGCAAATTCTAGGGTTTATCTCTGCGGTAGTATTATTTTCAGTGTTAAGGAATGCTCTCAAGTATACAAATTCGTTCACTGCTTCGATGACGTCGTTTTCTATAACAAGTGGTCGTAGGATTTGTGGTTGCGTGCTCATTTTCATATAATTCGTTTTGTTGGTGTTTATTATTAAACCATTTTTGTAGCTGATTCTTTTAATGCTACATACGCCTCTCGTAGAGCATTTTCCGTTCTCCCAACAATATTGATATCATCAGCATAGCCCAGGATTTGCACTGATTTATTATATATTGAACCAGTGGTTGTGATTTGTGACATACGTATTACTTTTTCCAGAGCCAGATTGAACAGTGTACAGGAGAAAGGGGCTCCCTGGCGCAGCCCGTTATTTGTTTTAAAAGGTTCAGACAGTTCCCCCTGAATTCGTACTCTACATTCAACTTTTTCAAGAATTAGATTTGTTAAATTTACCAACTGATTTGGCATTCCTAGCTCTTTCATTGCTTTGAACATTTCTTTTCTATGCACAGGATAGTATGCTGCTTTGTAGTCTATAAATATGTGATGAGTATCAATGCCATATTCCAGTGTTTTTTCCAAAATTTGTTTCAGGGTTGAAATCTGATGAATTGTCGATTTAGCACCTCTGAAACCAGCCTGGTATTTTCCTACTATCCGTTCTGCATATGGTGCCATACTGTGTGTACTGTGGAAAATATTTTATACGCTGCATGTAGAAGCTCCTTTTTTTGTGTATGGTCCAAAGTATTCCAATATTCCAATCAATGGGGAGGGATTTCTGTGTCCATATTTCTTTTATAATCCGAATCAATGATAAAACTTGTAGCGTTTTAAATTTTTCTTTTAACTACGAAATATTAATATGTTAAAAATTTCTAAAGACTCCCCTGTTTGTTTGTTTGCAACGAAGTTAAAATTCCCCATTTCGTACATGTTATTTCTAACTATAATATTTCAAGATTTTTTTGTCACTGAACAACGATTTGTTTACATTCAAATCCCCCAAATCTCTGAATACATTGTGAGGTAGAAAAATCAATATAATACGTGTTATTTCTTCATATTGGGAAGTAGTTTGTTTGAGGGTCGCTTTGTAACATAGTTGAGGCCTGTTTTAAAAACAAGAAATTTATGTTATGGACGTAAGAAGGGTCGCCCACACTAGTATTAGATTTAGGTCAAGAGGGGAATTCAAGTTAGGTTGAGAAGAGCAACGAAGCAGGCAGGTTGTATAAGGTAGCTCGAGTTGAACATAGCCGGTAATTTTGTGTAATGGGTTAATAATCAAGACCGGTAAAAAGTGGAAATCTACTCTCTGTAATATGGCAGATTTATAAAAGAGTAACCACTTGAATAGTTAGAAGATTTGTGTAGTATACCAGAACATGGTACAATTTTAAAACAGTACATAGGGTGTGCCACCAGCTTCGTTTGTCGTCTGTTTGCCCCAACCTCGTTCCAGTCCAGGATTCCAGGCTATAGAAATCGCCTTCCTTCTTTCCCGTTGAGAACTTGTCTAAGTAGCTTTCCCATAGATGTCTAGCAAGTTTCAAAGTTAAGTGTAAAAAATGTGAATTATAAGGTAACATTCAGTATATTAATTTTAAAGTAAAGACAGACATTTTTTTGCTGAAACAATAATTGCTTTCATTAAAATTTAAAGTGATTTTGTAATAAATAATAAATTGTAAATTTTATGGTTTAACTTAGCTGTCATTTTAATTGTTTTTTTTTTTAAATTTAATATTAACATATGACAGCTAGCTTTATTTTTTTCGATATTTATTTGTTTTGTTTGTTTAAAAAAAAAAGGTTAATCTCTGTGAGGTAACATTTGTATGTTTTTGTAGTATCTCCAACCTCTTTGTAAACGGAGTTTGTAAACGGACACATGTAAGTTTTTTTTTATTCTGTATTTTGCAACTATTTATATAGTTGCAAAACTATTGCAACTATTTATATTTCTTGTACAATCTTGTATTTTGATAACTGTTTGTTAGAGACACAAATAAATGTTTAATTTATTGCTCCAACCATTTTGTTTATTTTATTTTAGAAAATCTCCTAACCTTTGTATGTATTTTTGATTTTAGGGAAGAAGAAATTTTCTTTCTTTTTCCAGCAGGAAGTTTTCTTCGAAGCGGCGTCCAAATTAAAATAGCTAGAGGTAACCTTGTCTGCCATATCTTATTTCATTTTGTCCAGGAGATTTATGTAAGTACCCTTTCATTTTTTTTGTAGCTGCCCCAATCCGACCCCTTGTCTTTTACTTACCCACGACCCCAGCTCTCCAGCAACCCCCTGAGTGCCGTTCGCATACGTAACGATTGTTTTGCTTGCCCTATCTTCGCCCCCATAGTTTCTGTCCCCAATTTTCTACCCCCATAATCTTACCCTATGGTAGGCAAAATATTATCGTTACAAACTCATCTAAATGTTTTTACTATATGAGCCAGTAGGATATCCATGTTCTGCCGCGGAACGTCTAAAAAGATACCTTCATTCCCTAGAAGATTTTTAGGGTCTAAAACTGGTGAAAACCCATTCGATTCTATTTTTGTAAATATTTTATCCACAAAACAATATGTATGTAGATCATTAACTCTTTGTTTCATCTTCAGTAAATGTTTTCCAAGAAAAGTGAGAATTCACAAGGAATCTTATGTTTTTCTCTTTCCGTTTGCGTAAACTCACCATTTGGATTTTTAATTATAGCAAATGTCGATAAAATGGTCTTTTGAGATAACTTTTTGAAAGCACAGATGGATGATCACTTCGTAGAACTGCCTCCATGTTCCTCTTTTAAATAGTCTTAGTATTGTTATTTTACCTTAGAGCCTTTTTGTAATCCTCCCCGTTACCTAAACTTTTGAACCTGATTAGCCTTTACCTTTTGCAATTCCTTGTTCCACCAAGGCACATGTCTTGGATTTATTCTTGGTGGGAAAAGTTTCCTCATAACAGTTTATTATTTCACGACTCAACCAGTGTTTAAGTTCCTTTGCGATTTCACTTGTATAATAACGCCGTCAACATGTGACCTTAATTTGTTCTTGTATGACCACAAGTCAGTCGGTCTCGGTATACGACCGGACTTACCCAAGTTCTGCTCAACCTCGAAATGCAAGATTCTGTTATCCAATATTTGGGCCTCATCAGATAAATGTCAGTTCAGTATTAGGTTTATAATAAAGAGATTAGTTAAGATGATTGCTAGTTTGCTTTCATGGATCCTGATCGATACATCCACTACGGAAAGTGGTGGAAGAGTTGTCTCCATCTCCATCTCCAAAAAATCCTTTGGCTCTCTGTTCTGCCATCTTTACAAGCACTGTGACCAAAAGCAAAAGATTACTGTTTCGGGATAGTATGAGTTTTTTTCTGTGTTTTTTTAATGGAATTACTAACAAGAGAATTTTACTGTCATTATTGAATATGATGGTCTATTTTAAATCCAATCAGATACTATGACCATTTTATCTGACAGTTGTTCTTAAAGTCAAGTTAATTTGATGCAGCAAAATAAACTTCCAAGAGTAAATGTCTCAAAAATATTGACAATATCATTTTAAAGTTTTAAAGGCAGATAGAATAAAACCGTTACAAGATTTTTTATATTTATAGTCAAGTATCTCTACTTTGTTTCATTTCCTAGGGCTCGCTTGTAGTTTACATAAAACCAGTCCTCTCTCTTTTTAATTACTGTGCGAAGATCTGTCGCTTCTATCTCGACTGCTTGAATATATCCCCATTCTTCTTTCTCAATCTCTCATATATATTCTTTCTTCAGTTGTTTTATCTTGGAGACGGAGGTTTTATATGTCTTCTTGATTTTGAATGCTGTTAACATATGGCGACTGTCGCTGGCTACCCCTCTGTAGTTTCTACACTTAGTTAATGATCTATTATGCCTTTGTTTAATTAACACATGGTCTATTTGATTTTTCGCTTCCTTTCTGGGGAAATCCATGTTATTTTATATTCTACTGAAAACTCTTTTAGTTTTTAGCTGATATTAGCAGCTTTTCTGGCTTTGTAAATGCTCTATACAAAGATCATAGATCATTTGTGCATTGTGATTTCGTAGATAGGTAATGATTTAACTGATTTCCACTTGCTTTCCTTAGTAGGAGCCCGCATCATGGGTTCGGCGCCACGATGATATTAGTTTTGCTTTCCATTTCCTCGATACCATCGAGGTCTTTCAAGAATTCCGCTATCACCTACCAGGGGGAACTCACGATGGTGGGCGCCCACAGAAATAAAAATACTATTAAACTTAATAATGTTTATTTATTAAACAGTTAATAATCAGAAAAATGATTATTATTCATTTAGAATTAATACATTTGATTGAAGAAATATTGACAAAATTTTCTACACCTAAATTAAATTTTCCACGTCTTTAACAATATTTAGAAATTATCACGGTCTTCTAATTATTTATTGCTATGTATTGTGTTATTCTTACGGAAGTGGAGGGGATTTTCATTAAGAAAAACTAAAAGTAAAATAGATAATAATATCATGTACTGCCGAATAAAATAAAAGTACCTTTCTAGTTTTTAAATATTTTCTTGTACCATTTCTAGTTTCTTTCTTTGTTCAATATATCATTATCTCTATTAGGTATTTTATACAAAAAATCCACAAAAACATAAGTTTGCTCATCCATTTTATAGGAAGATAGGCCGAGTCCAGGTCCGGTCCAATTCTCTCACCTTACTTACTTGCTCTTTTACCTGACAAAAATTATTTAACGGCAGTATCTCTATCCCCTTTTTGGTAATCACACAAGTCCAGTGGACCTTAACAGATCAACTGTAGATCAGTTCTCCATTTGTCGCCCTTTGACATTCCTTTGGTTTACCCAAGGCTGATGTCCAACGGCAATATTCAACGTCCTTCCAAGCGCTACTAACACTGCCGAGGCTACCTTGCTGTATTTTAAGTTAATCTGAACTACACTTAGACAACTTTCATGATTTGCAGATCTCTGAAAGTTACTCTATTAAGTCCATAGTAAGCTTTGTAGTTCTTCTCCTTTACATTTGAAAGATCCTTCATCTACAGAAAAAACCAGTAGCTGGCCCCCTTCTTAATTTTTCTGCCTAATATGGACCAGTTCTGTGTTCCCAGCATCCGATTTAGATGCTAAAGGCTCGTCCTAATCACCTGTGCATTTATGAATTTGCGTTCAGGGAAAAAGACCAGGACCCTGGTTCTCATGGTCATGGAGAAGACTGGCCATGAAAAGTTGAAAGAATCTTTTAAGGGAACCCAAGGGTTCTCAAGGGCTGTAGAGCTATACAGAAGACGAAGTCTTTATTCGTTCTAATAACCTCTCTGTCCGGGAGCCGTTGCTGTTGTGTTTTAGCAGAATTTTATATACTTCACTCTAGATTAAGTAATTAGGGGAATTTGGTAATTGGATTTTCTTTCCTATTCTTTTTCTGCTCTATGTTGTATTCTTATTATTCATTTTTGCAGATGGTTCCTGCTGAAAAATGTGTTCTTTTTGTAACGGATGCTGTGCCTTACATGCTACAACTATGAGAAAAATTTAAAAAATATACAGTGACGATTTTCATGTTACGTGTGTTTCGCATGGTATTAATAGAGTCACTGAACATCTTAAGAGTCAATTTCCAATAATAAATTAATTAGTAAAATATGTTAAAACAAATTTTGAAAGCTCTTGCCTATTCTCGTTGACTCTACGACCTAATTTGACAAGATGAGAAACGTGGCTAGAGGCTGCTTTTTTATTCAAAAATTTTCCTACAATTAAACATTGAATCATAGAATTGGATAATGTCGATGTTTACTTATAGGCTAAGCTATTTTTTTTCTTGAGTCTTGCTTATTTCAAAATATTTCTATTTTTGCAAAATTGTGTGCCTATAGTGCTTATTTTGACCTTTTTTTTATCATGCTTATAAACCGGTCCGGTTATAAGAAGTAACCAATATATAGTAAAAGCAAAAAAACCGTGACACATTTGAAACACTTAAGAAAATAGTCCAATAGAGACACTGTCCCATCGTACCTATATCGATATCCCAGCATTTGTTGTACCTATATCGATAAAGTATGGGCAAAAACTTTTAAAAAAGTGCAAGTGTGATATTGGTCAAGCTTTTTAAATGATCGTTGACTCACTTTACCAAACTTCTGATGTTCGGCAAACTCTTATTTGTATTCTTATTTACAATAAAATTAAAGTTAGGACAAAAGTCTTTTAAAAGTAAATAATGCTAATAAATAATTTAAACTGATAGCCATACAAGTCAATTTTGGTTAAGAGATGGTGCTGATGATATTTGATTTAGAATCTCTTTATTAAATCTATGTAACATTATTCGTCAATATTTCATCACATTATTACAGACTTAGTTCAATTCGTAAATACGATGAGTACTATAATTTTAGTTCTCAATAAGTTTGTTATTTAAAAAACGTCTGGTAAAAGTTAGTTACATATTTAATCAATAAGCAAATAGCTTAGACTAACAGACTAGATCAGAATATGTCAAAAATCAGTCCTATTCTGGCGGAGCCAGCAATCTAAAAGAATAAATTTCGTTTATGAAGTAACTAGAAGCCAGGATACTTCTCTTAGAAAGCGCATTAGGTGAACGGTAAATCCAAGATTACTGGAAGCTATTGAACGATTTCGACAATATATCTACCGTTCACCCTTAAAAATCACCATCTTTTGCAGTCTTTACGTAGAGAACGGATTGTCGGAATAAAAGGTTATTCCTAACATTGTCCAATAGCTTCCAGTAATCTTGGATTTACCGTTCATCTACTTTTTCATCGAAAAGAAAACTTCTTGTTGTTTTATATAGAAGTTGCTACTAGCGTGCTCAGGTATGTTATGTTACTATAACGACCAAAAAGTTCAGAGCAATTCATTTCAGTCGAAGCTATCACAAGTGTTCCTGATGAGAGCTGAATAGCTCGAAACACGTGAAGAACAATGGTGGAATTTGAATTAAAAAGAAATGTAATCATCTAAATTTCTTATATGTTCACAGTACCTTAAAAAAGCCTCAAAATTTGATACAAACTACGGATACAACCACCTCGAGAAAAATAACAACAAATTGGCAAAGAGAAAACGTCTTTCTTTCTTCTTCTGTGACATCTTGACTGTGTCTGTGTTGAATTTTGTCAATTCTTTAACCATTTCCTCAACTGCTTCTGGTTTATTCTGTCAATTCTTTCATTTTCTCATGTTTTCTCATTTGCTGCTTGTTTAGAATATTTGTTGCGTCCATATTTTCCTGGGTCTTCCTTTTCATCTACTCCTTGTTCGTTTTGCTTCGTATAGCCTTTTGATCAGTCTACTGCCAACCATTCTGTAAATGTGATCGTACCAATTTAGCTGGTAATTCTCTTTTAGATTATTTAACATGGGTTCCTATTCTAATTCGGCTATTGCTTCATTTTGTTATTCCTGCTATTCTTTTGAGATATTTCATCTGTTTCTTGTATCTTACTAATGGTTTAGCTATGGATTTATATACCAGGTATTATGTATTGTTACGATAAAATATGAGTCATATTAAAAACCTGTAAACATATTGTTTATTCTCACTTCTGTTCTAGTATTTTCTCCGAGCCGCTATAAAAACCAGTCTAGGTTTCCGTTAATTCGAGGCAATTCAGGTCAACATCCATGGGCTTCGAGAGATTCCATGCTAACGGCTGTTTTGGTATATATAGCGGGACTTTCATTGTGAGGGGAGTCTGAAGATAATATCGCGTCGAGTTTTTAAAATGTAACGCGCGTATTGTAATAAATGTAAATAAATTATATAATTATTAATGTGAAATAAATTAGTTATATTGTACAAATAAAGACTTTAAATAAACTAAGTGTTAGAACATTTTTATAATAAATAAAGTTAATAAATTAGACTAATAAACTCAGTACAGTATTCTTCTTCTCTTCTTGTACTGCCTACCCTTTCGAATGTTGGTGACCATCATGGCAATCTGTACTTTGCATACTGCTGCTCTACTTATTGAAAACAGACTCACATTCTACTAAGGAATCGAGGAAAATTACTATTTAGATTTCCTGATGATGTTAAAATATTAGTGACGAACTTAACGATAAGTAGTGAAGTCTATACTGATATGAATGGTTAAGGTCACCGGCTGTGTGACGACAAATAAATTTAAAAATAAAAAAGTGTGTCAGACCTTTTTAAATAACAGAACTGATTGAGAATATACGGTTCTAATAGTTAGACGAGGATAGTTATTGCATATTTTCGAAATCGGGTAGGAACTGCTGCTGCGCTACAGAGGAGAGCTCCATATCGATGGGCTTCGTGTCGTCGTACAGCGCAGGAGCTTCGCATAATATAGAAATGGTACCAGCTATAGAAGCTATTATGAATATCCAAAGGAACAGTCTGTCGAGGACCATGGCTACGAAGCCCCAGTCTTGGTCTTCCTAAAACAAAAAGACGCATTTTATGGCATTAAAATAAAAGTTATAGAAAGCAAATTAAAAAACTTAAGCGTTTTAATTTTATGTGTAGTTATTAACAATGGACTCGTCCAAGATGTGACTGTCATAAACAATTTCAAGGATTAAATTCATGTCATTCATGTTCCGAGGCATAATCCTGTTTCTATGAACTGTATGGTTTTAAAGTCTATCAGTAGGCTGCTAACTTGGCTGTAGACCCCTCCTCCTTTATCCGGGCTTGGGATCGGCAAAAGTTCTATCAAGCTACTCGATTCACCTAACAAATCTGCAAGATTTGTTAGGTGGAATTCTAGAAAACACATAGAAAAGGATACGTGGATTGACTACCTAAAAAAGCTCTATGCAGAGGACGAACAAACGACGCTAGAACCGGAACACCAGAAATTTAGCACAAATGAAGATTTTAATATAAATGTTCAGGAAGTTCGGAAAATACTTGAAAAGCTGAAGAACAGAAAAGCATCAAGTAATTACGGGATACCAAACAAATTATTGAAATATTGTGGAGCAGATAAAAACAGCCAGAAAACTACAGAGGTATAAATTTGTTAAATACTACGTTAAAAATTACAACTAAAATTTTACAAGTAATAAATCAGAGGATAAGTTTAGCAGATGGACAACAGGGTTTTCGTAGTGGAAGATCGTGTACGGATGCAATATTCGTTATAAAGCAAATTACTGAGAAAAAGAACGAGGAGTTACGGTATTGCGGTTAACATCTATTGTTCAATTTAATATTTTAACCTTAATGTATGGCAACACTGTAATAAAAGTTTGCCTGTCATTTTACATCAACTGTTGAAAGACATATCTCCTCTATTTTTTCTTTTTGTAAGCAATGTAGTATAACAATTTTAACAAGGCAATACACACGCTATTTTTGTGTCTATCGATGTCTTTTTTTTTTCCCACCCTAATTTCCAATAAATAAAAATTTAAACACCCATTTATTGAGAATTTAACCTCAATCTGAGCTTAACTGTAGTGATTTGTCGCGAAGAATAATACCACATTTAAACTTGAAGCCAGTGTTGTTAACTCTACAACTGAATATTTCCGTAGAGGGCGCTTCAAAAATCCGTAGAAATCCGTAGAACAGAAACATGTGCTTGGTACAGTGTTGCCAGATGGATATTTTCAACAACAGGAGAAAAGGGCAATACAAAACAGGAGATTTCCTTTCAAAAACAGTAGATTTATTTTTATTTTATATATTATATAATACATACATAAAATTTAACGTATATCTAATTCAACGTAAACAGTGAGGATGTTTACAGTAATTACTGGCATGGCAATCACTGTTCAAAAGTTAAAGACCGTAAATAATTAGGTCGAAGTTATTATTCCAAACATCCATAATTCAAATCGTTTTCAAATTTTATGGTACCAAAGGCTCACATCGGAATTTAGGTCATAATATTTACCATATTTACATAAAAGTTTAAGAGTGGGTGAATGATTTATTGTTACTAATAGGTGCCGATACCGAATGATGTTAATTGTTATGGTTTAGGTATCAAATTACAATTACGAATTTAACAAATTTAAACAGTAGATTTCCGAATAGCTCATATTTATAATGTTAGGACGGGGAGTCCCCAAGGTAAATCTTAGTATTCTATCTGAGATCACTGTTATTCCCCTAAGCGCCGAGGATTCACCTGTTACGAAAATTGAAATTCATCATTTCACGACATTACAGAGGACTAGATGTCAATTAATTATTTGATAAATACTTCTATTTCTATAAAAAGCTAAGAGTCTAAGAGTAAAAATTCTATTTTTATAAAAAGCTAAGAGTAAAAAATCCCAATTTTATTCTTGATTGCTGCAGCTGAAAAATCCGTAGAAATGTGATCGATATCCGAAAATCCTAAGTAATTTCGAAAATCCGTAGATCTACAGATAAATCCGTAGAGTTAACAACACTGCTTGAAGCTATTCGTCAACTACTAAGTGGCTTAATATCAAAAATTACATCTGTCAATTGACACAAAACATGACAGCAGAGGAATAAAAATTCTGGAAATATAATAATAGAAGAAAAAACAAAAATCAATTATAATTTCTTTGGGAAATAAGGAATGCAGTGATGATGATGGTGATGATAATACGAAATATATTGGCCTTATTTTTTTTATAAATTCCTGTACAATATTAAGACAAGAAGGTATCAATATTTACAATTTTTCTGATTTGCACAGCCATGCATAAAGACAGTTATAAACTTCTGTCATAAAAACTGTGCTAAGATGTATTTCCAAATTAAGTACAGTATTTTGGTCTATATAACCCACATCTGAAAGTCTTTGTGCATGAAGAAAACAATACGTTAGACAAGTTCAACTGTCAGCAAGTTGGAAAATTTCAATTCTAGCAACGCTTTGTGTATTTTCATTAATAAAATGCTACAGGATGTTTCACGTTAAGAGCGGAACGTTATGTAGATAGGGCTACGTATTTTTTATGGACGATATAATCGTGCCGATGCCACGATGAGCAGAAGCACGGTTTAGGGTTGTACTTGTATTTTCCTTTTTTCAAAAATGAATTAAAATGAATGTTATGAAAAATTATGAATGTGTTCCATATGTGAATTTAAGTTCCATATTAACATATCAGAACTGGAATAAAATATTTAAAAATATTTATACACACCATGACAGATAACTCACACCAACAATTATTTTAAAGAAAGTTTGTAACTTTGTTATACATTTTGATTACAAATGTACATATTTAATTTAATTTAATTTAATTACCAAATAATCACTTAAGTTTGTTCTATAATTTTGACTAAGCTGAGTTAGTTATCATAGAAGATGTATTTCTATTATTCATATTGTTACATTGAAATTTAATTATTTAAAGTTTGTTAAAGTATGCCAATATTAACACATCAACTAACTTTGATATCTAAAATTAAAAATTTTAGAGACATTTATTAATATCAGCTCATTTTCATAAAACTAGATAACTTAACTTACAGCATTTAAAATAGAAGAAGAACTGTCACACTTTAACCTACATGTGTCAAATTTACCTCTAAAATCTAATAAATAACATAAAAAACTCATTGTTTCCAAGTAAAAGATGTAGTGCTTTTAAATCCTCCCCCTTTTTAAATTTAATGTCTGTTTTGTCCCCCCTTTTAAGTGTTTTCTGTGTGTTTTCTGTGTGCCTTAAAGTGTCCTCAATTTTAATTTTTAACTTTAATATTGGACTTTACAACCATTTGCCACATATTACAAAAGAACTTTATCAAAGAAATTTGATAATTACAAGTTCATGGAATTGCACACCCACACAATTTGTACATATATTCTCATTCATTGTCTCACAACTGTCACCTTCAAAAATAAAAATTTCAATAAATAACACACATTTCATAAATATATCTCTAGAATAAATATAAATTACTTTTAAATAACTTAATGGTATAGAACATTACTTTCATCAAACAAACAATTACATTTCACCTATCTCTACTTCATTGGATAAAATCTGTCTCCTCAAGAACTTCCCCGTTTACTGTCAAACAATTACTATAGCAGACTTAAGTTCTCCAATCAACAATACAGGATAGTTTGAACCATGTTCTTTCCACCATCAATTAATAGAGTATCGGCATGTAAGTAATGTTTTATTTATTTGTTCATTCATTAATTTATTACAGTTTAATAGACTATTTTACCAATTTGTGGGTCTTACCTTGTCTGCTTAAACATTTTATTCATTTGAAAACCACAGACATGTAATATTGGCATAATTACTGTAATTTATATAATTCATATCATCTATCTTTGTTTATCTTTATTAGACAACACCCTAATATGGGTTTATTATTTCAGCATTTATTTAACTTTGTATCGAGACCTGAAGATGCTTTGGATATTGTAGAAAGCGAAACCGGTCGTTTGGATAGTTAAATTAAATTGATTGTGAGTAAGTCTAATTTATTATTTCTTTTACCTTTTTTAAAATGAATGTTTTCTAACTTAACAGACGAGAATTGTCTATCGGACACAATCATGGTCATTATAAACTAATTATCTTCGTACCTCGTACCTATAATGATAACAAGGCTTTATGGTTGTTTAGTAGTTATTCTGACTTCACAGTTAGTTAATTAAAAATGGAAATTCAAAAATTAAGCCAATGGAATATCTTGAACATCCGTGAGAAAACAAATTATTTTAAATATATTAAATTATCGTCTAAATTTAGAGTGGTGAAAGTTTAATAGACAACGTAAGTGCTATGACGGGAGTAGGTTCTAGTCCTATTTCTAAAATACGCTAAGAAGCTGCGGAAGAAGGACTAAGACCCGTAAAAAAAACAAGAAAACGTACCAAAAGTAGAGTGAAACCGCAGAAATGAACTTTGATTGTTGCAAATGAGGAGTAAAGTCGACCATGATAAAACGGCCCGATATTCTGAAATGACGGTATCAGTATTTGCGTGAGATAAAAATTTTGTTCCCAAGGATACAGCGTCGTTTATTTGGATGAAACGTGGACATACTGTTTCCAAAGAATGGAAGGATCCCTCAGTGACTTCAACCTGGGATGTGTTTGTTATGGGGTTGTCAACAGACCTAAAACAGTCGACACAACGAAGCCCCTGATTTGTTATAGTGCATGCGGGTAGTGAATTGGGCTTTGTGAAATGTGCGGCTTTTTGATTTTTAGCTAAAAAAACTCAGCGGGCTATCATGATAAGATGTATGGTCCTATATTTGAACAGTGATTTAAGGAAAAGCTGCTTTCTAATCTTTCAGAGAAAACTGTTGTAATGATATACAACGCCTCGTACTAGTAGAGGAGAAAAGAAGTCATTCCGACACAAGCATTTAATAAAGACCAAATTAAGACATGGTTGCTGGAGAAAGATGTCTTTTTGGAAGAAGATTTTTTAAAATCAGAGCTTATGGAAGTCGTAAACACATTCAAGGAAGAATATCTTCTTCTTCTTCTTCTAATGGCGCTACAACCCTTTGTGAGTCTTGGCCTGCTTAACAATGTTCTTCCATTCTGCCCTGTCGGATACTTTCCTTCGCCACTGCCTGATGTTCATGGTTTTAAGATCCCTCTCTACGTCGTCTATCCATCTTTTACGGGGCCTTCCTCTTGTTCTGTTTCCTTGGGGCTTCCATCTCTGGACTACTTTTACAGCTCGATTATCTGGCATTCTTTCTAGGTGACCAAGCCAGTTTAGTCTTTGTGATTTTACAAATCTGACAATATTTGCGCTCTGCATTAGTTCATCCAGCTCGTGGTTCATTTTAATTCTCCACGAACTATCGCTGCATTGGGTTGGTCCAAATATCTTCCTTAGTATTTTGCGCTCAAATATTCTCAGTTGATTTTCATCAGTGGTTGAGAGGGTCCATGTTTCACATCCATATGTGACCACTGGTCTAATTACTGTTTTGTAGATTCTCAGCTTAGACTCACGATTCAGTAACTTACTTTTCATTAAGTCTTTGTATGCATAAAAGCACTTATTACCGCTAAGAATCCGTGCTTGTATTTCTTGACTGATGTTGTTGTTGTCATTTATTATTGAGCCTAGGTAGGGAAAAGTGGAGGCATATTTGTAGGTATGGTTATCTACCTTCAGATTCTCATGTTCATTCGATTTTGTGCACTCCATATATTTTGTTTTGCTTTCATTTATATATAGACCAAACGTAGCAGCTTCTCGTTTCAGTTCTATAACTTTTTCGCTTAATACCCTTTTGTTGCCGTTTACAGCCGTTTATATCCAGTTTTCTAACAACAGCTTCTAAAGTTAGATTAAAAAGTGTTGTTGATAAGGCATCCCCTTGTCTAACTCCATTTTTAATATCAAAGGCCTGCGTCATATCTCCATCTATTCTCACCATAGCTTTGGAACCCTCCAGAGTCATTCGTATAAGTTTAACCAACTTATTGGGTATCCCTAACATAGATAGTTGCTTTAACATCTTTTGTCGATCTACTCCATCAAACGCCTGTTTGAAATCGATATACAAGTTGTAAATAGGTATGTTATATTCAACATATTTTTCATGTATACCTCTTAACATATGTATTTGGTCTATAGTTGACCTCTTTGGTCTGAAGCCACATTGGTATTCACCAATAATCTCCTCCGAAAACGATTCCAGGCGGCTATATATAATTCCTGATAATATCTTGTAGATGACATTTAAAACTGTTATGCCCCTATAATTTTTGCAGAGTCGTTTGTCTCCCCCTTTGTACATAGGAAGTATGATTCCCACTTTCCAATCTTCTGGGATCAGTTCTGCAGTTATTCCATCTGTGCCAGGTGCTTTGTTATTTTTTAGATGTGTTATGACGTTTATTGTTTCTTCCAATGTTGGTTGCTCAACTAGTTGTTCTGCTGTGTGGTGAATTATCTCTTCATCTTCGTTTTGTTCTTTTTCTGAGTTTAACAGCTCTTGAAAATGCTCCTTCCACCGTTTCATTATTTCCTCTTTCTCGCTGATAATTGCCCCATTTTTGTCCTTGCAAACTGTTGATCTTGTTATGTATCCTTGGGTGCATTGCTTGATTTCCTTGTAAAATTTTCTAGCCTCTCTTCTGTTATTATAATCTGTAATTTGTTGTATTTACAAGGAATATTTGTCAAGGAAGAATATATAAAATATAAAATCGACTTTATGTGCAAAGAGAAAAATATTGCGTTTCTGAGACTACCTCCATACCATTATGAGTTGAATCCAATTAAAAAGATATGAAGTCAAGTCAAAAGACATATTGCCTTACACAACACAGAGTTTAAGACCACCGCAATGGAACAATTAATAAGAAATGCATTTGGTGTAGCACCAGTGAACAACTATTAAGGAAGAGCAATATTATTTTGGGTTATTGACGGGTTGATGAACAATATTGATCCTGTGGTACAGTGATAGCGATGACAGTGATAGCGATGACAGTGATAGCGATGACCGTGATAGCGATGATAGTGATAGCGATAACAGTAATAGCGATGACAGTAATAGCGATGACAGTAATAGCGATGACAGTAATAGCGATGATAGAGAAAATAAGGATGATGTTAATATGCAGTGAGTAAATTATATCATAGTGTAAAAATCGGCGGACACAAAGTGCCAAATTAAAAAACTATGTAAGTGATAGTAGGGCAAGATGTGAAAATTAGGTAATAGTGCCAAAAATTTTAAATTATATAACATCCTTTTTAAGGTAATGCAAGTTCTATACAAGGAAACATTTTTATGTAAGTAATTACCGGTAAGTCCGTTTTAGAGCTTGCAATTATAGCTACAAGGCGCAAGAAAGTTGCCTAAAGGCAATCGCAGTATATCGTCAGTTGATTATTTCCTGCAACTGAATAAAAGTCTAGGGGAATTAATTACCTACATTAATTATATATCTATATCTGTCTATTAAGGAAACAACTATTTATAATGCAATATTCTGTATTTAACTATACTTATCCACTTATTAGTGACATTAAGTTAACTACATCTACCCAGTCCTGAATACGTCTCTGATTAGAATGACTCGTATATCGGCAGTCTAGTAGCAACACGTGCCTTAGAATTTTGGAAACACTGATTTGCATAAGCCAGACGATCCGTTCCTAACGTGAAATAAAGTATAGCATCCAATAAACAGACATGTGGATATTCCAGACCAATATAACAATCCAGAGACAAGATCGATACAGGAGATGCCTCTGGACTCTAACTGGTTAACGATTGAGAGCTCTCGGTGAAAAAAATATCAACTTAATCTGATCATTTTTACGATTTTGCATATTAGACAGTTAAATATTTCATTAAAAATATTCAAAAGTATTCAAAAATATTAAACACTAACTAATTTTTTAGATTAGTAATACAAATATTATCAGAATATTTGAAAAAACAGTAATATTGGAGGTCTTAGATGACGTGAAGATCAAATTTTGACAGAAAATTTATAGAATTTTTATTGTAACATTAATACTATTTTTTTTTATAACATTTTTACTTTATCACTATAGTTTTTAACTTACAGCGTTGAACTGATCCTGCCTCTGGATATGATGTTGAATAAACATTACATTATGAATTGCTTTTTCCAGTTCAAATGGATATTTTTTACGAGTCCCAGAATCGCTTTCATCCAAACCTGAAAAAACGGAAGGCAGACCATTGTAACCAAGGCGTTCGCTTAAAGTACCTGCAAAACCTCGTAACCTACAAAAACAAAATAATAATTTGTAAAGAAAGAATATTGTAGATTTTAGTAAACTAAATATATAATAAAAACGCCAGTAAAACATACTAAAAAGTCAACAATAGTACTAAAAGACACATTTTATTGGTAGTTTCTTTAGTGGTTCCTTACTGGGATGATGAGAACATCTCATGTATATTGATTGTGTTTTATAATTTTAATTAATTATGTGTTTTATTATACTCCTTTTGCAGCAACACTACAATCTGTTCAGTGATAGAACAATTAGTATCTTATTTCTAACTTAAATTAGCTTAATATACTAAGCAAGTCTTACTATTTCTATAATTCCTCTTATTTCACTGCACAAAAATTTTCTACTCTAAAGTCTGACTCAGTAGTATTTATTTATTTCATATCACTTCACTGTACTAACTGGTCGTAATGGTTAATTCCCTTAACTCGTCTGGTCTGGTTTGTATTACCAAGTAGCTGGACGTGACCTCAACATTCACGTGATAATGAAGCCTATCTTCATGATTACGAGCATATTTGGAGATAGTATGCCTAACGATATCAATCCCCAGATCTTCCTTACATATTTCTTAGTACATTGTTCTGGAAACGATGGATTATTATTTTACTTTTTTACTTATTTATGTTTGTTGTATGTTATTTTGACTTTTATAACCCCCTACTTGTATGACATAACTCCAAACAGGCTTAAGGATTCGATTGTGGAGAAACATTTTGTTATGAGTAAATAATTTGGAGTCACGTCCAAGCAACCAATATATTTTTTATATCTGATTCCAAACTCTTGCTTTTTTTAACCTGCACTTTCCACCTGAGTCTTGCAGAAAGAGTGATGCTCAGATATTTTGCAGTATTATCATGTGAAATCTGGACATTATTGATTATAAGTAAAATATATCTCTTTTTATTCGTAATATTAATATGAGTCAATTTTATTTGGTTTTGGAAGAATTCAAGGAATTCTGCAGGTAATACACTACTTCTTTATGATTACTTCCAACTGAAATAATGGCCATGTTATCAGTGAATGTCACAACAGTATGTTCATTTAGAATTAGGCAGCGGAATGAGACAAGGAAATTCATTGAGCCTCATGCTTTTTAATTTGATCATGGATGAAATCATCAAAAGCGTTAACAAAGAACGAGGATACCAAATGGAAAACAAAGGAATAAAAATACTCTGTTTCGTAGACGACATAATATTGATAGCCCAAGATGAAGATAGTCGGCAAAGATTGGTCCACAGATTTAACATAAGAATTTAATATGACAATCTCTTTTCAGAAAACTAAAACAATAGTAGTCAGCAAAAAACCAACCAGATATAAAATAGAAATTATTGGCATCAGTATTGAACAAGTAATGGAAATAAAATACCTGGGAATTACACTGTCTAGCTATGGAGACCTAGATACAGAAGTAAGAGATTAAGTACAAAAAGCAAATAGACTAACAGAATGCCTTAATAACACTATATGGCGAAACAGACACATTAACACCGAGATTAAGTCAAGAATTTATAAAACCAGTATAAGACCAATCATGACAAGACCCGACACAGCCACAACGCAAAGGCTACTGGAAACGGCAGAGAAGAGGGTACTGAGAAGAATTACATGAAATACGCTGAGATATCGAAAGAGAAGTTAAGACATTAGATGAAAATGTAACGTAGTGTATAAATGAATGGACAAAAAATAGAAAAAAAGAATAAAATAACCACATAACCAGAATGGAGGAGATCTGTGTCGTAAAAATAGCATTGCTAAATGGCGTGCCCTCCAAGTAAAGACTTGGCCGGACCCTGAGCTTCCTGGCCTTTCGGCATACGCTCTTAGTGAAACCTCTGCCCCTACGAGTCCGACACCAAAGTGAAGGTGCCACGCGGCGCGTACCAAAAACGTCCCGTGGATCCCCCGTGGGGTTACCACGACACGTCTACTATACGCGACCCGTGGGGGCTCCACCTTCCCCGTAGTACCTGTGTTGTGAGTACCTTGCCTACCCGTTACTCCCACACTACGGGCGGGCAGGTTCGGCAGGCGGAGGAATTTCCACCTCACACGTAGACAGGTCGCCGCCGAGGATCTCTCCTCTACCACTCTTGGATCTCCCGGTGGGTACGTGCCGGGGCACCTGCACCACTCCTGACCGCCGTCAGGAGAGGTATATCCACACCCCTCCTGACCGAGGTCAGGAGAGGTATTTACGGGCCCAGCTCGTTCAACCTCACCAGGCTCTTTTGGAATGGGAGTAGAGTGGTCCCACGAGAGTCTCGTCTCGGATACTAGGAATGTAGACCGGTGACCGTGTCGTCGAAGCTACCGTGTGCGTTTCTACCAACCCGACACCTCTAACGACGGCTCTCCACCTCCCTATTCCTACCCATTAGTCGCCTCTTACGACAGGCAGGGCTTTCTGACCCCGGCCGTATTCTTATCTCCGCGAGCCGGACGGAGGTAAAAATAGCAAGAGATAAGTCACCACTCGGCACAAGAAGTATCGGATCACCGCGCAAAAGGTGGAGTGACAACCTTTCACAAAGGTATTAATCCGCCAATGAACAAGCAGAATTGCTTATAAAGAGGAAGAAGAAAAAGAAGAAGTCTAGAAGAATCTAGATGATACATACGCAAGTCTCAACACTTTTTGTTTATGAGTGCGCGTTCAGATGCCATTGTTATTCCTAATAGATGAATCTGGTTAATTGATCTTTTAAAGCCATTTATTTGTTTTTCACAGAAAGTAATCAACTTAGTTAATTCTCTAAGATACTGTCCTATGGATTCTTATTAAATTCGACTAATTTTCTAAAAGTAAGAGTACTACTCCATGCTGCTTGTTGGATATTATTGAAAATTTTCCTACAGCTTTATCCAGTTCTTCAGGGTTTTTTGATGAACCAGAAAGATCAAGAGTCCTTTCCGAGGCTAGCGAAATCTGTTTCTTTATTTGGTGGTGGTTTTCCTTCGTTAATGATAAAGTCACTGAAGGTACCTTGAATAGGGAAATGATGTGTATAGTTGACGCAATGCTTTTTATGATATAGAAGTGAATTAGGTCAGGTTTGTTGATTGGACCCGTTAGATAGATTATATATAAGAAATATAATTGACTTTTAAAGAAAAATTGTTTTAAATTATATTTGACATATAGCTTACCTGGCTGTAGTAGTACTGGAATGGAGTCCATTACATCCACTAACTCTATTCATCGAAGAACTAGAAGTACTCGACGACGATGACCTACTCGAAGGCATTATATCGAGCTCTCTCTTTTTTAGAGACATTCGGTTCAATGGAATCTTGTTTGCCGCCAATTCTGTTAATAGATCTTTCGGTACTCTCATCAATAGTAATTTCGGTACGCTCTTGATGAAGAAACTTCGTACCCAAGGCGCCATTCTATGTGTACTGGGTTTCCGATAGTGTACGTTTAGGATAATAATAGTGATAACTACCGAGAAGGCTACCATCACCATGGTGAAGAGGATGTATTTACCTAAAAGTGGGAGGGCGAGGGATGTTGAGGGAATAATTTCAGAAATAAGAAGGAAAAACATGGTTTGGGAGAGGAGGATGTTAATACATAGAGCAATTTTTTCGCCTGAGTCTGCAGGTAAATAAAACACCAGCACTGAGAGATAAGATATTCCCACGCAAGGTACTATAAGGTTGACTGTGTAGAATAGAGTTTTTCTTCTTAAAGTTATGTTGAAGAATATATCTAAAAAAATGTTAAAACGATAGTTACATAATATTTCAATTCAAATTAATACATTAGTTATTTTTTTGTGATAATGACAGATCCTTTTAACGTTCTTAGTTATTATTTTTGTCCATCATAAGGATTTCTGATATATTTTAGGGTCATTTATATATTACATTAGGAATTAAATCACTTCTATAGAGTCTTTAATTAATCGCTTTTTATATTTAAATTTAATTAATCGATTTTTGTAGTTAAATTTAATTAATCGCTTTTTATATTTAAATTTCTCTCGGGGAACCTGTAACTCCTATAGAGCGCGTCCCTAGGTGACGAATAGGGGAATGCCCGACCCGGTTTACCGGTGAGAAGGAGGGAAATAAAATATCTCCCATATTCCAAGAGGTAATTCATCGAATGATTGTCGGTATAAGCAATCCCCCACTTGCTGACCAAAGGCTTCGTGCGGAAAAGTTGGTAGGTGGTAGAGCACTCTTTTGCCTAGGGGGGAGAAACCGGCCCCAAAGGCGGAAGAATCAGTAGTTTGGTCAACGGCATAAGAATGTAGAAGGCAACGAGAAACCACTATATTAAAGATCCCTATGGATATCTCTAGTACAATCATAATGGCTGTACAACACAACACAAACTCTCTTACCGATTATGGTCATCGGAAACCAAGATCCGGCAAGAGAGGTGATTCCCATGACCACAGGGCCTCCCGGGTCGTTAATATGTAAAATCAATGTGAAATGCCCAATAACACACCTATAAAAAAAATCCACACGAATTGTCTGAATAGAAAATCCACTTGGAAATATGGCTCATGTTAGGACTATGGCTCAATCAGAAAAAATCCAATGCACAATCAAAGAAATGGAACGCATGGAAAAAGCAATAATGGGCACAAGCGAAATAAGGTGGCCTGAGTTATATCAAGTTATTGTGACATAAAAGAATATAGAGTATACTATTCAGGATCAGAAAATGGTAAATATGAAAATGAAGTAGGAATTATCACACATAAAAGTATAGCCAAACATGTCAACAACTTCATACCAGTGAACGATAGAATCCTCTTGTTACAAATAAATACGTCACCGATGAACACTAACATTATACGAGTACAAGTCTATGCACCCACAGCAGACCGCAGTAATGAGGAAATATCAGATTTTTACAAACAAATAAGCAACCTTATAAGAGATATACCGAGACATGAACTCCTTAAAGTCATGGGAGATTTCAATGCTAAAATAGGTAACAGAAAAGAAGATAAGAGCAGCCATAACTGCTAATCGTTAAAAGAAGAGAGAGCTCCAGGACCAGACGGAGTACTGTCTGAATTTCTCTAACTTCTTGATGATGAATCTTTAAGAATACTATGCAAAATCTTCAATAATATTTATGACATAGGGAATATTCCAAAAGATTGGATATTTTCAGAATTTATTACGTTACCAAAGAAACAAGGAGCGAAAAAGTGCGGAGAATATAGGCTAATAAGTCTAATGAACCATACACTAAAACTTTTTCTTAAAATTATACATCGCAGAATATACAAGCTAGGCAAAGAGAGAATATAAGACACACAGTTTGGATTCATGAAAGGCTTAGGTATGAGAGATGCACCGTTTAGCCTACAGGTATTATTCCAAAGATGCAGAGATATGACTTGCGATATCTACACCTGCTTTGTGGACTACCAAAAAGCATTTGACACAGTTCAACACCGAAAAATGATGGATGTTTTAACAAAAGCCCAAATAGATGATAAAGACCGGCGTATAATACAAAATGTATACTGGAACCAATCAGCCACAATAAGAATAAATCTTGGAGATGAACCAATGGAAGCGATCCAGATTCTGCGAGGCGTTAGACAAGGATGCACACTTTTACCTATAATATTCAACCTATACTCAGAAGAAATATTTAGTGAAGCCTTGGAGTTGAATCCTGGAAACTCACTAAAGCGATGAAGAAAAAACTTGAAGCCTTCGAGATGTGGCTATACAGAAGAATCCTAAGGATATCGTGCACGGATAAGATAACTAACGAGATTGTACTACGAACAATGAGGAAAGAAAGAGAAGTGATGTATACGATTAAAAGAACAAAGTTAGAATATCTCAAATAATGAGAAATGACACTTAATACAGATTACTGAAAATAATCCTTCAAGGCAAAGTATTCAGAAAGCGAGGAATTGGGAGAAGAAGAATATCATGGTTAAAAAACCTGAGGAAATGGCTCTCCACAACAACAACTAATCTATTTAAAGAAAGCATCAGTTAATAAAATAAATATTCCGCGGCTTCGCTGCATGGCGCGCATCCGAAATGACCAATTTTTTTAAGACAATGTCCAATTTTCGAAAATTATAAAATTACATTTTTTACCTACCAGGATACGGTTCAGCACAGCATGGATAATATCTTTCGTGTCTCTCCGCTGGAACTCCAAGAATATCCCATTCTACGCTGGGATAATACTCCCTCAAGTCGATACCAACTTCAACTTTATCCTCACCAACTTTTTGGTTAATGTGTTTCAGATCAATCTAAAAAAATAACACAAATTATAGAAAAACAAATAATAAATTACAAAAATGAAATAGTTGAAGTCTAAAATTTGGTGAAAGCGCCAGTTCATATGAAAATATATCTATTCATAAGAAGGGCACCTACTTGATTTCCGTCATAGGTCCACGATCCAAATTTCATGAAGCAAGTCTGTTGATCGAATGGGAAATATCTCACATCTATTTCGCAGGAAGATTTAAAGATGGCTGGGGGTGTCCAAAGTACTTTACCAGTATGCCTCAGGACCGCTTTAGTCATCGTAGTAACCACGTATTCCCCATCAGCACTAAAAAGTTATTAATAAATAAGGATTAATAATAAATTATATTACAAAGAAATTTTTTTAATTCGTCTATCAAAAAGGAGGATTTTAATGGAAGTGGTCCACTGTACTATATTCTATGCGGCACCGGTGTGGGAACAAGTGCTTAATATTAAGAAATAGAGGAGAATGCTAGAAAAATCCCAAAGAAAAGCACTGCTAAGGTTGGCAAGTGCATAGAGAACAACATCAACGGTGGTCATACAAGTAATCGCAGGGGTGTTACTTATCCAACTGATGGTAAAGAAAAGGGCAGAAACCTACGGGAAGGATGAGTAGGAGAAAATAGTAGCTAGGAATAGCAGCAGCGAAAGGAAAAATGGACAAACGAGCGTAGGGTGACCTGGACGAGGGCATTAATTCCAAATATTGCAGACTGACTGAAATGCGGCGACAGAGATTACTTTTTCACCCAGTTACTAACAGGGCACGGTTATTTCGGGGCCTACCTAGATAGAATAGAGAAGATAGCAAATGAAAACTGCGCAGAATGTGGAGTGCCTGATATAGCCGAGCACTCTGTATTCGAGTGTAGAATTTTCAAGAAATAAATTACACAGGAAGGTAGGTAGGGTAAGTGCAAATACAATAATGTAGGTAGCAATGGGGAAAAGACCGAATACAAGAAAATACTGGTGGCAGTAACTCAAATGGTCGGAAAGAAGGAAATACTAGAGAGGAATCTGTAGCAAAAATAAAAGAGAGAAAGAGAGAGAGGGAGAGGGAGGGAGAAAGAGACATATAGAGAGAGACAGAGAGAGAGAGAGAGAGGGGGAAAGAGAGAGAAAGAAAAAAAAGACGGTCTATTCATGTGATGCACCGGCCTGGAGAGAGCCTATCGCATGAGTAGTCCGGTTGGGGGGTGGACTTTAGTTGGTAGACAGGGAGCTATGGTTGCATCTATGAGCACAAATTCTCTATGAGGAGTGGATGCGTGTGGATGGAGCCTTCCACCCTGAAAGGCCTGCTACAGTCTTTAGAAGATTTACCACCTCCTTCCCATAAATAAACCTTTAAAAAAAAAACAAGCAAAAAAGTGCGAAAGGCATATCTTGTACGTCATATTACTAAATGAATACAGAAGAGATTGTAACAAATTTCAGGCATATTTAAGCCTGATTTGAGCCTTGAAGCCAATCTCAATCTCAATGAATTTAGAAAGAAAATATGCGCAAAAGGAAATAACCTAGGTCTGCTGATTATGGCTTCACGATACTTGGAAATACAAAAATATATTGGATTTTTTTTCTAACTATAAAAGCTGTTTTGTTCGTAATAAATATGACAAATTTAATTAAAAAAAAAAACGGCCAGAGGAAATCAAAATCAATGGAATTGTCACTAACAACATAAGGTATATATTTGATATATATTATAGTTTTGAGAAAGTCTAGAGGATATCTGCAGATGGTTTATTTTATCGGTTTATCAATATCGTTATTATTTGTGAAAACACACTGAAGACTGGCATTTAAAATTCCATGTAGGACACTAACTTTTGAGAAGGATCTTCCAAATGCCAGTCTTCAGTATATTTTCACAAATAATAACGATATTGATATACCAATAAAATAAACCAGTAGTCATATTTTATATTGGTTTAAATATTAACTTCGCTACTGATGGACAATCGAAACCTTTGTAAGAATTATACATCTTTTCTACTTTCACTTCAACACTTTACAACTGTTTATATTCAGAAAGTGCATAAAACGCTAAATTATAACAAAAAGACCTGAAGTTTTCAGAGTAAAATGTTAAAACACTGTTTTTGCTACCAAAAATGTTAAAACTTACTTATTATAAAGCACTATATCCGGCAACCAAATATGTTCGGATGGTACGTACAATTCAGTTACCCCTCCATATTCTTGTGGATCCCACATAAATTTGTGATCCTGCCATTCCTAGAAAAGTACAATATATAGTATTTTTCATATAAAAATGCGTGCACGTCACAATTTATATAAAGTGACGTCACTTATATTTAAAATTTTCAGAACGTCAACTTTAGAGTTCAAATTTTCCTAACACAGCTAATAATACGAAACCCATACGGAACTGCTCGATCTTTCATAGGCGTCAACATGGTATAATAATCAGAAAAATGTAATCAATTATATTGGGAATTTTAGAATTATATTGATTAAATAACCAAAAAGATTTGTTATTATTAATAATATAAATTTTATGAAATAACTCTTTTAGTCTAATATTCCACAAAATAATAATTTTAATTAAATATATTAGACAATTGTACGCAACTGATAAAGGAATACTTCAAATTTTTTGACAGTTCAGCGAGTGGCAAAATTGTTTTAAAAGGTTGCCGCTTTTTTAGAGTAAGAATTTTGTTTAGGTTTTGATTTCTTACACAATTTGATCATAATATATTATATATTAATAGATTGTATTTATAAATACATATTAAATTTAGATTAATAACTTTAAAAGCTAATTATTGTTATGTATTGTGATTTTGTTTTGCCAAAACAACTAAATAGTCTGTAGAAAGCTCATCAGCTTTCATATAAGATATATTATTTTGAACAAGAATAATGGCGGGACATTTTTACTATTAATGCTCTAAAAGTGGCAAGTTTAAAATTAAGAATGTATAATTTTGTATTAAAATGTTTTCTTATGTATTTTAGTGTGTTGCAGTAATCTTAAAACTAAGTGTATTTACTGTTAATATGATAGTTTGACAAATAGTTGACATTTTAAAAATTCCTCACTTACTAACTATTCTGATGTTTTGGCAACGCTGTGGGGTTCTGACGTCGTAAATCTTGAATGACGTGCACGCATTTTTATATGAAAAATACTATAAGTGAAATCTACACAGCTAGTGTAGGCTTTCACAATATCGGTTGTGTAATGAGTAATGACATATTGGTATGCGGGTTTTCGAAAAGTCTGCCAAAGTCGCAAACTACGTCCTAGAAACCCGAAAAGGCTTTCATATTTACAAAATCTGCAAAATTATTAATTAATATTGGTACTTACATGTTCTAACCAGACGTTTGTTGTAAGAATTTGATCTTTTAGATTCTGTAAATAATAAACAGATATTAGTATAGTAATAAAAAAATGATTCCAATTGGGGTGTAGAATATATTGGGATTTTCATTATGAGATAGATAAATAAAAAAAAAACTCCCACCGCGGTGCCCCGCAGTTCCACTTTAATACATTTAAATGTAATAAAAGTGGAACCTGTAACGCCTCCTGATAGGTTTAAGGTACATATACGTAAATTTATAAATCTAAAATATGAAAATGAATCGCAAAATGTGTTGGTAAGCGCATAACTCAACAACGCATGGACCAATCTCAACAATTCTCTTTTTAAAATGTTCCTTGAAATCTAAGGATGGTTTTTACGGTGAGAAAAATTCTAATAATTTCCGGGAAAACCCTAAAACAGCCCTTTTCTGGGAAAACCCTAAAACAACCTGTCAATTTGCCGGTGTACATTGGTGTACACACACGTGTTGTTTTTCTTGGATTTTCTGTTACCTTATCTACTCAGTTTTCTTTTGTCAACTTGATAAACGAAACAAATTCTTCAGTTTTCTTCGATTTATTTTTGATTGATTGTTTTATATCGTGTTTTGTGCAAAATGTTTTAATACCTGTGATTAATAATTATTAAGTATATTCGATATGCCTTCTATAAGACGAAGTAATTTATGTAGAAGAACCCGAAATTCTACAAACCAAACTAATTACCGATCTAATCATACTGCAAGAATCAGCTCAGCCACCATCTACTACATTAACCAGTTTTTTTTTAATATGCCAAAACGATGCTTTTGCTTAAACATTGTTTTATTCTGAAATGCCAAGATATTATACTTGGAATCACTTCTTAAGGAGATTTATATGACGGAAACAAGGAAAACCAGTTCCAGGATACCCAGATGTATATTCTACCGATGCGATTGGTCGAATTTATTCAGTACATCCAAGCAATGATGAATGTTTTTATTTATGACTGCTATTAATCAATGCACGTGGCCCAATATCATTCCAACATTTACGAACTGTTGATGGTGATTTGTGTTCATCATACAGAGAAGTCTGTCAACGTTTGCAATTACTAGAAAATGACGCTCATTGTGATCAAACTCTCAATGATGCTATAATATCATCACAAGGTCATCAAATACGAACATTGTTTTCTATAATTATCATATCTACATGCTTCCCATCAAACACAAATGATTTGTGGATCAAATACAAAGATAATAATATGTGTGATGATATTTTGTATCAAATACGGATTAGAAGGGGAAATCCAAATATACAAATAAGCGAAGAAATTTACAAGGAAGCGTTGATTTCAATTTAGGACATGTGCTTGATGACGTCGAACAAACTAATATTTCAATTATGCCTGGCCGCGCCCAATCGTCCAATGCATAATGTTTTTAACCAAGAGTTGCACCGAGAAAAACTGTATGATCTCAACACTTTGAAAGAATTAATTCAAACAAATCTTCCACTATTGAATGAACAACAGAAGTATGTATTTGATACACTTATGAAAGTAACAAATAATAAAACAAGGGGGATTTACTTCTTAAATGCACCTGGTGGTACAGGAAAAACTTTTTTGATTTCATTGATATTAGCAACAATTCGCTCACAAAATAAAATTGCACTTGCAGTCGCTTTGCACTCGTTTTGCAGCAATGTGAATTGATTGTTTGAGATGAATGCACCATGGCATATAAAAAATCTTTTAAGGCTTTAGATAAAACCTTACCAAGATCTATGGAGCAATCATAACCCATTTGGTGGTGCAATGATTTTATTAGAAGGAGGTTTTCGTTAAACATTGCCAGTGATTCCACGATCAACGCCAGCTGATGAACTCAATGCATGTTTAAACTCCTCCAATTTGTGGAAACATGTCAAGGTATTACACTTAAGCAAGAATATGCGTGTCGAGTTGCAAAATAACTAATCTGGAGACATATTCTCTAAACAACTCATTGACATTGGTAATGGCAAATTTTTTATAGACACCTTGACTGGTTGCATTAACTTTTCTTAAAGTTTTTGTCAGTTAACTCGATCAAAAGATGAACTTATTCAAAAGGTGTTTCCAGATGTTGCTCAAAATTACAGAAACCATGATTGGTTTAGCGAACGGGCTATATTGGCTGCAAAAAACATAGATGTAAATGAATTAAATTTCAAAATTCAAGAACAAATTACAGGTGAATTGAGGATATATAAATCAGTTGATTCGGCTACTAACCAAGGTGATATCGTCAACTATCCGCCTGAATTTTTAAACTCGCTGGATTTACCAGGATTGCCACCTCACAATCTCCAGTTAAAGGTTGGATATGTAGTATAATGTTGAGAAATATCAACCAACCGTGTCTTTGCAACGGCACACGGTTAGCGATAAAAAAAATTAATGAAGAGCCTGATAGAAGCAACTGTACTGAAAGGAAAGTATAAAGAAGAAGACGTTTTGATACCACGCATCCCAATGATACCGACTGATTACCATTTGAATTTAAACGACTACAGTTTCCTGTGCGACTTGCTTTTGCTATGACCATAAATAAGTCCCAGTGGCAATCATTAGGTGTTTGTGGTATTAATCTAGAAAACCCATGTTTCTCACATGGCCAATTGTATGTTGCCTGTTCCTGTGTTGGAAAATTATCAGATTTGTTTGTATATTCACCAGGTAATCAAACAAAAACATTGTACATCATAAAGCACTACAACAAAAATAAAACAGATTTCTGTTAATAATTATGATTCACTTGATTTACAATAAAGCGATTACTGAAAATACTTATATACGTTTTATTTCATTATTTTTTATTACATCGGTTATTAACCCTATGTTAATAATAATAAATAATTAATTGTCTCTATGTTTTGTCATTGAAGCTCCCACTTTATAAATATTTGTCACCTTTAGGTTCCCACTATCCCTTTAGATTATTTTCAATCAGAATTGAACCTTAGGTTCCCTTCTTAGTTTGAAGGTCCGCTAGTAATTTAATATAAACTTTATTAAATAACAATAAAGTTTAAATTGACTCTACATTTAGTTAGAAAATATTTGCATGGGAAAAAGAAAAGGGCGGTTTTAGGGTTTTCCCGGAAATTATTCAAATTTTTCTTACCGTAAAAACCATCCTTAGACTTTAAGGAACATTTTAAAAAAAGAATTGTTAAGATTGGTCCATGCGTTGTTGAGTTATGCACATTTTTGCGTTTCATTTTTATATTATAGATTAAAAGCATCTCGTAAAAAATTGTCCATCAGATCTTATGAAGTCTCATTCGATTTGTAATTAAAAGGGCTACAATATAATGTTTTTGCATAAAAAACAATGTTTATAAAAGTTATTTCGAAAATAAAAAATTACGAAAAATTGACATTTTTATACTTTCAATCGGTATTTTTGCATAAACTATTGGGTCAAATTTGTTGCAACATAGCTCAAATTAAAGCCTTTTATATAAACTTTCATATAATTGTACTCATTTTACCATAAAATAATGATTTGATACAATAAAAATAAAATTAAGAAACACTGTTTTTTGCAATTTAAAAGTGTCATAAAAAATTATAACCAACAGTTTGGAGTTGCACGAAGTTGAAGGTTACTTCAGGCACTGTCGTTCATAAGGCTGTGCTTGTTTCAAAAATTCACTAATTAATGCACGTTTTTTTTTTCTCTACAGCTTGGGCCATATTAGAATCGCTCGAGAGCATTAATAGGATATATCAGTGTGGGCTGCTCCCGAAAAAGGTGGACGATAAGCTAAGTACAAAAAAGGCAGGTGTACAATGATACAACAGATAATTGGGACTAAAATCAAGAAGCAAGAAAAAGAAGCATTTTAGTGGTAAACAGACCATTAGTCTAAAATGATGGTTTTTCGATTTGCCGGTTTATAGCAGTAATAAGTAATACAATTGATTTTAAAATAGTAATCAAAATAAAATCATCAACTTGTTTAAAACGTAAAATATAGATGATTTATCAAGTAGCAATCATAAACTTTTTGTGCTATTAATATTAATAAAAAGTATAGATGCAAATGACAGTTATACATTTAATATAAGTTCCAGTTGTCCCTCCCATTGTAAACATATATATATATATATATATATATATATATATATATATATATATATATATATATATATAAATATACTATTATTGAGCATGTAAAGTCTCAACTAATATACCAAAAAATTGTTCAAAAACTATATGTATTTGTTAAATTTGACACGCCTACTCACGTAAATATTTAAAAGTGGTTAAACCATTTCTTACCAATTCAATAAGCTGAGACAATCTCAGTCCTAATTTAACCAAAACAGTGTCCGTATTATTACTGACAGGTCGTATCAGCCTGTTATAATTACTTAAAAGGTCATCGTACAGTCTCTTGGCATCCGGATTACACAAACAAAAGTCCAAAACACAAAAAAGGTACAATACGAAAATCATCCACTCTAGCTTCATGATTGTATTATTATCACAATAATTTTTATCACTAAAAAATTAACACTCCTGCATACTTGGGGGAGTACTCAACCCCCTGATTTGAACCTAGGTTCAAATGCTCCGAAAGGTCATTATGGTGGACGGGAGAAGGATGTCGGAGGTCCTTGTTCGCTGGATGAATATCTCAATGGAATAAAATCCAGTGATCCTGTGACGGAGGCTGTGTGTGTGAAAAATCAATAGCGATGCGCAGTGGGACAGGAGCGTATTTGGGTAAATAAACTTGGGCCATCAGGGATATACACTAACAGGATCGGTTTTAGGACTAGTAGAAAATATTTCTAATAGAATAAAAATATTACAAACACCAAAGCACTGTGTTTTACGAAAGGAATTTATATTTAAATACAGGACAACTTAAATATTAAGAGAAAGTTGGATTTCTTGCTATGACCTTTGATTCAAGAATAACACGGAAGGAACATTTAGAATATCTAAAAAAAATGTCAGCCTGGAATAAATTTGTTACGATCCCTCGCAAATAAAAATGGGGCGCTTACTCTTCCACATTAATACTTCTTCTTAAAGTTCCATCTCCTATCGGAGGTTGGATATCATAACGGCTATGGTCACTTTGTTGGCTGCTGCTCTGAAAAGTTGTAGTGAACTACAGTTAAACCATTCTCTAAGGCTCTTCAGCCTTCTTCCTATGCTTCTTCTTCCTTGGATCCTTCCTTGCATAATAATTCTCAGCAGCTCATATTTTTCTCCTCTGGTTATGTGACCCAAATACTCTAGTTTTCTTCTTTTTATGCTGTTCATAATTTCTAACTCCTTATTTAGACGTCGTAGTACCTCAGCATTGGTAATCCTTTGAACCCTCTGAATTTTTAATATTCTTCTGTAACACCACATTTTGAACGCTTCTATTTTTCTTATGTGTTGTTTCTTCAATGTCAAAGCTTCCATTCTGTATAGTAAGATAATATTATATATAAATATATTAATACATATACATATAAATTCAAGGCCCTAATACGTTCTAAATTTGACCACAGCTCAATCGTTTACAACTCCTCCAAAAAGAAAACGCACTTAAAACAATAGATTACTTTGACAAGAAACGCTGGAAATTAGGATGCGAGAAACGGCGCTGTACGCTCAAGTGATGAACTGTTTTCCGTCCATATCTTAAGACACAAATCTGCCTCTTCAGAAATATAGTTGTCCACCAAGTAGTCAGCAAATCGTTGTGCTGGTAACATCTTACCAAAGTATAAAGCAAAATACTCACCTACGTCAGGAAAGGTAGGCCAAACATATATCTAAGGTATTGCTCGACGTCATTGTCCTTTAAATACTCAGTAACTAGTCCAACTTTTTGAATTTTTATTCACTATGATTGTCGAAGATGAAATCTACATCCTTTTATTTTAGCAGATGGAAACACTTTATTTACAGCTGCATGTATCGCTCTTGGGAAATCGGTATACATTTTTAAACATATTAAGGCAGTCACATACGAATTTGATAACTAATTTGTAAGCAAAAATTATGCCAACGGTACATAGTGTCTATTTTAGAGTCCGAGAACTATAAATAAATGAGTAAAAATTTTGTGCAGTATTTAAAAGTTCCATTGACACAAATTACTTTTAATTTACTTAAAAATGTTAAGTTGGATACACAAGAAAAAGCAATAAATTTTTGTATCGGGTCATTTTAATAAAAATTGTTCTTTTTGATTGGTTATCACTTACACGAAGTTCAATGAGTTATGTACTTCTTTGTTATTCTCTGTTCTTTTTGTTCTACGACGCATTTCTTCGTTTGAGATTCGGTCTCTCAGAGAGACACCCAACATTTGGCGCATTTATGTGGATACCATGCTCGTTTAGATGTGCCTTCTTACAAGTATGTTCTAAAAGCTTTTAGGAGAGACAGTGTCTCCTTGCCGCACTCCTCGCTGTATACAGAATTTATTTGTTTCTTGTTCAGACAGTCTTACGTTAGTTGTGTCATTTTGGTAAATGTATTTGATTATGTTAGTGTAGCGATGGTCTATTCGGCATTTTGTCAATGCTCTTAACATTTTCTAATGGCTTATAGTATCCAATGCTTTCTCGTAATCCACGACTATCAGTGTCAATGGTTTGTTGTATTCTGTAGACTTCTCTATCAGGTTCTTTATCGCTAGTAAGTGGTCGCTAGTGCTGTATCCCGATCTAAATCCAGATTGTTCTCTAGGCTGATAGAAGTCTAACTTAGTGTCCAGTCTTTTTTTAATAATTTTTGTGAAAAGTTTATATATGTGTGAAAGCAAACTGATAGGTCTGTAGTTTTTTAGATCAGTTATGTCTCCTTGCTTGTATAATGAAACAATGACTGCATTATTCCATCGAGAAAAAGTTTTTCCTTGGTAGATGCATTCGGTGAAAAGCTTGGCCAAAGCCTGGATAATTTTATTTCCACCTAGTCTAATTGCCTCGATCACTACTCCGTCATCACTAGAGGATTTGTTATTTTTCGTTTCTAAAAGTGCCGTTTTGATTTCGTATGGCATTAATTCTAAACTAGCAAGTTCACAAATAAAAATAGCTATTATGATTGCCAACCTCCGTAGGAAGACGGAACTCTAAGAAGAAGAAGGCATTAATTCTGATCCCTGGTTTGTGATTTTGGGCAGGGGCTGGCCTTGTCTTTCGTTGGTGCTCATACATTTCAAGGATTCGACAACCTCAACGATTTTGGTTCTATTCGTAGTAATCTTTCCATCTGTTTTTTATTTTGTACATATTTTTGTTTCCTATTTTTCCTACATAACTTTGTTTTCTTAAATTATTTTAGTTATTTGCCTTAAATTGTTTTCTCTTACGTTTCCATTTAGCACCATTACTTAATTTTTGCCAATTTAACAATGTTTCTGATAAACTTTCTTGGTTGTGGTTATCACTCCATTCAACTACCCTGTTACAAATATTTAGAGTTTTAACATTAGCTTTGCAACTTCTTTATACATACTGCCAACGTTTGATATCATTACCAATCATTTTATGGAAGTAATACTTGCAATTATTGTCAATCACTAGTAGAGACTTGCCCTTTTTGCTTAATATTCCACTTCAAATCAAATCAATTCAAATTCAAATCTTTTCTCAAAAATATATCACTTGCAATTTGTGACACGGAAAACCCAATCAAATATTAAACCAGGGAATAATAGCTCTAACATCATAATACTTTAGTGATAATATCGTTATATAATTTTCAGTAAGAAGCAGTTTTATATTTGGGTAACTACAAAGTTTGAGAAATATTTATAAAAAATTTTATTACTAAAATATATCAAAGTACCTGCTTTATGAAGACAACATTCTCTATTTACGCTGACCCTGAATTATTATTAATTGTGAACCTACTAAAAGCATTTTAAAACTATCTTTTCTAAGAAATATATGGCCGGATCGAATTTACCTGTGAATCTTTTCTGTAGAGTATTAAAATCTGATCGCCGCGCCGGATAGAACAAGTATATGCCCGTCCTATTTACACTTTTTGTAAATTGTGTTATGCATTATTTTCAGAATTATGTTTAAGATATGAGACATAAGACTTTTCAGTTGAAAGTCGTTACATTTTTTAGGGTTCTTGGATTTAGGGAGGGGTACATAAATGTTAGCCAATTTTATAGAATTTTGTAATTTTTATATATAGTATCGAAGATTTGTGCAAGAATGTCTTACACAAATTCTTGCACTAGGAAGTTTTTATCTTCTAAGAGCTGTACAATTTCACTATGAATGTTATTGGATCCAGGTGTTTTTCCAATATTTATGTTTTTCAATGCGTATTGTATTTATGATGTTAAAATGGGTAAATTATTATCAATGTTTAAATATCTGTTGATATCTTGTTCCCTGTTGCCTAAGAATAGATTTTGTACATATGTTTTCCATTCATCGTTTATTTCTTCAAATGATGAGAGGACTTTATCATACATGCTTGTTAGTATGTTGTACTGTCTATTAGTTCTATTGCCTTATGGCTGGAGGATAACTTTATCCATAATTAAATTAAAGAGCATCGGGTTTAATGAATTTCCCTATCTTATTTCGCCTACTATGTCTAATCTTCCAACGGATAACCCTTGACTATTATAGTCCACTATCGTACTCTGACGGCTTAATATGCTTTAGTTACTTTAAGCTAAAGTTACAGGAAATACCATTTTCACTTCTTCTTCTTGTTTCTTGTATGTAGGCTTTAAATCCTCTCTTCATGTGCCTTGTCCATCCCGAACGTTAGCAATCAACATGGCTATTCTGACTTTGTTTACGGCAGATCTGAATAGTTCAGCAGATGACAATTCGAACCATTGCCGCAAGTTTTGGAGCCACGAGTGTCTTCTCCTCCCTGGACCCCTTCTGCTGTCTATTTTCCCTTGAACGATCAGCTGTAGTCATCATCATTTAACCCGGATCTATCCACTGCTGGATATAGGTCTCCCTCAGTCTTTTCCATGTATTTCTGTTTTGTGCTGTTTGCATCCAACTTTTGTCGATCCGTTTTATGTCATCAGACCATCTTGTTGGTGGACGACCTCTACTTCGATGTGCTTCTTGTCTCGGTCCCCACTATATTATTCGCTGTGTCCATCTGTTATCCGACATTCTAGCTATGTGCCCCGCCCAGTTCCACTTAAGGGTCATAATTCTTTCTATGGCATCTGTCACTCCCGTTCTCCGTCTTATTTCCTTGTTCGTGATCCGATCCCTACGAGAAATGCCTAACATCGATCGTTCCATGGCTCTTTGGGTAACACAAATTTTATTTCTTACTTTCTTGGTTAGTGTTAATGTCTCTGCACCATATGTGAAGGTGAAACTTCTTATATCACTGTTTTTATTTTTTATAAATTATTATATCACTCATTGAGAGTCACCAACTATTTCTTTGGCATAGGGTAGTAATCATTTTAGCGGAATTAAAGCAACTATTTTATAAGTAGTATTGATTAGTGAAATTCCTCCTCCATATGTAAGTACTGGCAACACGCACTGATTAAAGACTTTTCTTTTAAGACACATAGGCAGTTCTGATTTAAGAACATAGCTTAGCTTGCCGAATGCCACCCAAGTGAGTCCTATGGGCTTAGTTCGCACGTTTGATTATCTCTTCCTATGCGTATCTCATATCCTAAGTACTTATATGAGGTGGTTTCTTCAATATGCATGCCATTTACTGAAATCTTTTCGCTTAACACAAGATTTGTCATGATTTGTGTTTTTATGTGGTTGATTTTTAATCCTACTTGTAGGGAGGCTAGGTATAGTTTCTCCAGTTGTGATACTGCATCATCGATTCTGTCAGCAAAAAGGACAATATCGTCAGCAAACCTCAAATGACTAAGCATTTCTCCATTGACATTAATTCCTTTTTCACTCAGATTTGCGTTCTTAAACATATGCTCTAATAATGTTGTAAACAATTTTGGCGAAATTGTGTCTCCCTGTCGCACTCTCCAGCTGTAGTACTTTATATTTATTATGTCTCATAACGTGACCCAAGTAGTCCAACTTTCTTTTCTTTATACTTATTCCTACCTCTCTCTCTCTCTTTACCTATCCGGCGTAGTACCTCTTCGTTGGTCACGTGCGCAGTCCAGGATATACGTAAAGCCTGTTTCTTCTTTAATATTAGCCTAGTAAATCGTTTAAATTGTCGCACCATCTTTTTCTTGGTCTGCCAATACTTCTTCGTCCATTTGGTGTCTCATCTCGTGTTATTCGTACTATCCTATCCTCTGCCATTCTACTGTGTTCGTTACAGGTGTTTCCGTTTTGTCATCCATCCATTTATGTCTTCGGTATTGCATGCTCTTCTTATGTTTCGCTTCTAACCCTATCCAACAGACTTTTCCCTGATATTCGTCGAAGTATTTTCATCTTTGTTGTTTCTAGTAGTTGTCTCGTTTTAGATGTGTAAGGTCTTGTCTCCGTCGTGTATGTTAATATAGGTCTAACTACTGCTTTATAGATTCTTCTTTTTGTGTCTTGTCTTAGGTGTTTGTTCTTCCAGATTGTGTCATTAAGAGATCTTGCCTCTTTACTTGCTTTTAAGCTTTGTTGTCGTACTTCTTCTTTAACATCTCCGTAACTAGTTATATCTATTCCCAGATATCTACACCTTGCTTCCTACTTTATTATTTTCCCATCAATTTCGATTTTACGTCGTGGTGGGTATTTAGATATTGTCATACATTTGGTTTTTTCTGCTGTTATTATCATATTGTATTTCTTGACTGTTGTATTGAAGATGTGTTTTAATCCTTGGAGCTCGTCTTCTGTTTCAGCAATTAATGCAGCGTCGTCTGCATAACATAATATTTGGATTTCTTTGTTCGCCATTCTGTAACCATGACCTTTAAGTACTGCTTGTATTATTTCGTCCATTATTACATTAAAAAGAAATAGGCTTATCGAGTCACCCTGCCTGACTCCGTTTTGTACTGGTATACACTGTGTTAGTTTTACATTTATCTTTGCCTTTGTCTTAGTACAAATACGGCGATTACGCAGAATCTTCCGGATCTGAATCCTTGTTGTTAATCTGATAAAGTTGTTAGTTTATTGATTTTGTCGGTTAGGACTTTTGTGGTAAGCTTAAGTGCGGTGTTCAGTAGATTTATACCTCTATAATTTTTGTGGTCTTCTTTATCTCCTTTCTTAAACATTGGTAACATTATGCTGTTTCTCCACTCGTCTAGTATCTTGAAGTGCAATATTAGTTTTGTCATCTCTAGGGTTATACTTTATCCTCCGTGTTTTAGAAGCTCGTTGGTTATTCCGTTTGGTCCTGGTGACTTTATATTTTTAAGTGAATTTATGGCTATCTCTACTTCCTGGAAACTGATTTCTATTTCGTGTATTAATTCAGGTACGTTATTGTATTGATTATTATTTTCCTTTCCTCTTAACAGTTCCGTCAGGTATCTTTCCCATTCGTTTGCTGGTATGTTATTGTATTCCTTTAATTCTGCCATTTCTTTCTGTTGGTTTCTTATGAATCTCCATATTTGTTTTTGTGTACCGTAGAAGTCGTTTTCCATCCTTTTTGTAAACTATTCCCAGTGTTCTTTTTTTTTGTTCTTCTAACCAACTGCTTTGTTTCATTTTGTATTCTTCTATAGGTGTCTCGGGATTCTGAAGTATTTGATGTTTTGTACCTCGTGTAGGCCTCTCGTTTCTCTTTACATTTCTCTTCTATTTTCACTGATTAGGGTAAATAAATAAATGTAACGCAAAAATTTTAAAATTTTTATTCACATATAATTTTCAACAACGTGCTTGTGTGGATTTTGTAATTACTGATGATTTAACACAAAAGTTATAACAACTATATAACATTGACTAAAGTTACTAATACTGTCCTAATCGGGTTAGCGAAAAACATAAAAGGACGAGAACTAAAAAACATTCATAATAAAAAGGATATTCCATATGGTATATACATATAGATAGTTATAAATACATTGGAAGGATTGGACATTGTTTACTTATATATCGAAAAGTTTAAACGTTTAAAAAAGTTATTTAAAACTTCTTCTATCACTGTTTTTATTTTTTATAAATTATATTACTCATTGCCAAATATTCCACAATATTGCGAGTCACCAACTATTTCTTTGGCATAGAGTAGTAATCATTTTAGCGGAATTAAAGCAACTATTTTATAAGTAGTATTGATTACTTACTGAAATTCCTCGTAATTTTTATAGGAGTCCTTTTTTTGTTTCATATGTATTGATATAATAATAGCACCATACAATTCTTGCGGCATTATTTCTTGTTTTTAATCAGTTCTGTATCAATATTGTCCAGACCCGAAATTAGCCTTTTTTAAAGGTTTTAATGCATTAGTAATTTCTGATCTATTTCAGCTTTTCTCGATACAACGGTTTTCAATTTGCATAAGAGTCGAGAGACAACAAATCCGTTTTTGAAGAGAAAGAAATATCTTCAACTTGAAACAATTTACAGCAAGAAATCTTGCATAAATCAAGAAAATCACTTCAGCTTATTAACCTACAAAAGTCATATAACAAACTATGATTCTGAAATTTATATACATTTAATTAATTTATTTTATTTAATCACAAATTAAAACTGGAAGTAAATTATAGCAAAGATTCCAATTCAATAAAGTCCTCCATCAGAAATGCTATATACAGTTTATCTTGTTAAAATATACATTGCGAAAGAATTTTAAAGTGGAAATGTAAATTAAGGAGTATGGGTATAGACCTTAGAGATGTATACCTATTTGATAGTTGCACCAAAGCCAAAGATAAAGATGATTTAGAATATAATTATTGCAACATAACTATAAGAAATATATCTACTGACTCTGGCGACTAAAAATCATCATCCAGCCTCAAGAGTCCACTGCTGAACATAGGCATCTTCTTCATGTTTCCAACCCCGTTTATCTTGCGCCGCTCTCATCCAGTTTTTATTGAGTCTTCTTAAATCGTCAGTCCATCTTGTAGGTGGTCGACCGACGTTTCTCTTGTCTTCCCTTGGCCTCCATTCCAATAACCTCTTTGTCCATCGCCCATCTGTCATTCTGGCTATGTGTCCTGCCCATCTCCATTTTAGTCTGGCTATCTTCTCGATGATGTCAGTCACTCCGGTTCTTCTCCTAATGTCTTCGTTGGTTATTCTGTCTCGCAGAGTTATTCCTAACATGGACCGCTCCATTCTTCTCTGCGTGACTCTCAGTTTGGTAGCTGCTGCTTTTGTTAAGGTAAGTGTTTCTGCTCCGTACGTCAAGACTGGGAGGACGCACTGATCAAATACCTTTGTCTTTAGGCATGTGGGCAGCTCACTTTTAAAAGTTTCTCTCAGTTTTCCAAATGCTGCCCACCCAAGGCCGATTCTTCTCTTCAGTTCATGAGTCTGGTTATCCCTGCCAATCATAATTTCATGTCCCAGGTATTTATATCTATCTACGAGTTCTATTTCTTTTCCACCAATACTGATGTTCTGGTTGGGTACCAAATTGGTCATGATTTTTGTTTTCGAGATATTTATATTTAAACCTACACTTTCTGTAGCCACAACGAGTTCCTGTACCATCTCTCTTGCCATATCTAGATCTTCAGCTATTATAAGTATATCATCGGCGAAACGTAAGTTGTTTAGATATTCTCCATCTATTTTTATTCCCTTTGTCATCCAATCCAAATTCTTAAAAGCATGTTCTAGCACCGTATTAAAAAGTTTAGGTGACATTGGGTCTCCTTGTCTAACCCCCCGTTCTATTTTTATGCGATTACTGTTAGTATGTAATCTGACAGTGGTTGTTGCCTAAAAATAACTAAATACAAATAGAAACTGAACTAACAATTCTTATATTCAACAATAATGATTTCATGATGATCTATAATCATACTTTGATATGATCAAATTGCTGAAAATAAGGCGGTTGCAATAATCAGTAATCGGACAACAGTTTGTTTGTAATTTGATTTGTAATTTGTTTCTTGGAGATAAGGGGATTTTCAAATATTTCAGTTAGCTTTGATCTGTATATATGTACATTAGTACAATATTTTACAAGAGAATTAAAATAGATAATTTTTTAATATTTTTTTGTACTATTTATACGTTGAGCAGTGTAAATATTTAAATTTATAGTTGTATAATTATAGCATATAGTTGTGCTGCTGACGTGGGTAAAAATGTCAAAATTTTTTACCCTGGGTTTTAAATTCTTAGATTGTAGCTGTTTAAGTATGGCTTAGAGGTATATTTAAACTATTTATTTAACGTTTATCAGTAAAATATTTGCTTATATTATTATTTACTCCTTAATTACTCACAGTGTGTAATAAAATATAATATTACACCAAAATATTGATGTACTGTCATCCAACTGTCAATATTAAATTAAAATTACTACTAACATTAGCATACTATCAAACTAAATAATTTTTTCTTCAAACGTCAAATAATGATGACATTACTTATCTAACTTGATCCTGTCAAAGTTTGATGTCTCCGCCGGCAGCAGTTTTTTTTTCCATTTCTTTACGGCGGAGGGAAAAATGTTGTCATGGCAACAATATGAAACATGTCACAAAGCAACAATACAAATGTCATTAACAACAATTAAACATCATTTTTATTTATAGTAATATTAAAAGTACAATTAGTTAATGAGGCATTTTCAAAATTGAAACCGTGCAAAAATGTTCCCGACTCTTGATACGCATTGGTAATTGTTGATGATACTGATGGTCGAGAACAACTTTCAGCAATCATTCCCGATGTTGGCGAATCATGAAGGTTTAAAATTTTTTGAGCATTATCGTTCTTATTTCTTATTGAATCCTCTATATATCCTTCGGCAACCGTGCTTGATTTCCAGCCCCCATGTCGTTTGAGGCATTCTAGATTTCCGCCTTCATCAATTAAAAGTGTTGCTGAAGTTCGTCGTAAAGAGTGACCCGTGTATGCGCTTGCATCGTTTAAATTTAAATAACTAGCTACTTTTTGGGCTACTGCGCTGATCGAATGTATTCCCATGACGCTTCGGTAACACTTTCCATTTTGGTACTTGATAAAAAATCGGTTTTCTGTGAAATTTTCAGGCCGCAGTGATGCATACTTTTTATACAGTTTAATGTAGTTTTGACCAATTATCGTAAAAGATCTAATTTGTCGTGTTTTACTGTCTGGAATTTTGATAACTATTACATTTTCTTTATCCTCAATGTCCACAGTCTTCATTTTTACCATTTCGTCGCATCGACAGGCGCCGGTAACCCCAATTAACAAAACAATCTGAAATATTTTTATAATTAAATAGAGTATACTACATGCTTTGCAATATAATTTTTTTTACCTTTAATCCTAAATACAACTTATCTGGCGCTTCAAACAAAAATTTATCAAACTCGTCTTTAGTGAAAACTTTAGACTTCTTTGCAGTATATCCTTCGTTTGTTTTTTTCAGAAAGGCACGTAACTTTAAAAATTTGCTATATCCACATTTTTTCTAATAACTAACTCGGATTTTATCATAGAGTATCGTGACCACATTGTAGAAGATTCCCATTTATTTTCATTTTCCATTATATTAAAATAGGCCAGTAAAACGTCTTCGGTAACTTGCCGTACTCCTCTTGTACCGCATCACTCTTGGAAGTGCTTGTACGCTAACCGATACTTTATTCCGGACTTGGAGGGCCCCAAACGTGCTACTGCATCATTAGCCGCGGACTCAATTTCGTTTAGGTTTTCCATTTTTGCACTAAATTTGCTGCAACAACAATAAGCTGTCTTTAATAATTGCAAACAACTGTAACCAGGGAGACGCAAATCCCACCGATGACTTAATTATTTTAATTTCTAACATCTAGACGACTTTGATAGTTGTCACAGTTAATTTCGAGTAAAAATAGCGTATGAATTGTACTATTTATGGTTGAAAATTGCTACGTTTGAAGAAAAAATAGTATACTTTATTCGGCAAAGAAGCGACTTTTCTTGACTTGCCCTCTATTACGCGCCTCACTTCGTTCGGCGCGTAATATCGGGCGCGTCAAGAAAAGTCATGCTTCTCCGCCTCATAAAGTAATATACTATTATTTTACTGTTAACAGAAATATATTAGAGAGGCAGTACTTAACTGTACGCCTAACTTTTAATCGATGATATTTTGATTAGTTGGCGTCAGGAAAGCAGAATTTTTTTCGTACTAATTGACTTTTAAGTACCTCCTTTTTATTTCACGATTTGTCACAAATTATAAGAAATATCCAACTGTATCATTCACCAAGAATTGATTGGATACTAACATTTGAAAGGTTTGGCCTGTAAATTTTTATTTTTAGTGGATTAAAAACAGAATAATTAGAGAGGGAATTTATGATTCATATTATGTATTCTAACGACAACTAACAGGTAGAATCTATTTATCTTTTATTTAATTTGTAAAATTTTCAGCGATCTTTCCTAAAAATTTCTTTTAAATTCATTCTGCTTTCAAACATCATTTATCAGCCTTATGTATGTTGTATACAATTATTTGTTATAACCTGTTTAGTATATTCACCATTTATAATATGAATTTAATTTATCTTTTAGTTCATTTTGTGCCGTACGATTCTTCACCATTTTTTTTAGATATTTTTTATCATACCATTAAAAATCGACAAATCGATTTATTTAATGGTAAACTGATATGAATTATAATTAACAATTCTTACTTTTTGATAGTAGTTATGAATTATCCCTGTAACGCATTCCTCCTTGAAATTTATAAATAATAATATATATTATGTGAAATTTTATATTCATTAAACAAGATCTGTAGGTTCCTTTAAACGAAATTATTCAATTTTATAAGAGCATTAGCATATTATTAAACTAAATAGATTCATTTCACTGTTTTATATTTGGTTATGCATTGCTAAATTTATAGATACTAATAAAAGAAATATATGAGAGAGGCGGTATTTTACGCCTATCTCGATGATATTTTGATTAGTTGGCGTCAGGAAAGTGGAACTTTTTTCGTACTAATTGACTTTTAAGTACCTCCTTTTTATTTTACGATTTATCACAAATTATATAAGAAATATCCAACTGTATGATTCACCAAGAATTGATTGGATATTAGCATTTGAAAGATTTGGTCTGTAAATTTTTATTTTTAGTAGATTTCCAACAGAATAATAAACTTTAGCAAACAGGCATTTGCTAAAATTTTGGAGAGGGAATTTATGATTCATATTATTTTAATGGCAACTAATTCCAATTTTCTTTTATTTAATTTGTCAAATTTTCGGCGATCTGTTCTAAGAATTTTCTATTAAACTAATTCTGCTTTCAAACATCATTTATCAGCCTTATGTATGTTTTATACAATTATTTGTTATAACCGTTTATTGTTTACCATTTATTATATGAATTCAAAATATCTTTTAGTTCATTTTATGCTGTACAATTCACCACCAATTTTTTATCATACCATGCAGGAACACCAGCAGCTTTAAATTTTGTATTTTGGTAATGGTTGGTCACATAGAGATACCTGTCATTCGCTAAAACTAGGTCTTCTTCTGTGCAGATCTCTATCATCTATGTGCAAGTTAGCAGATGGTGACTATTCTGAACCTGAATGTGTTGTAGCTGAGGCTTACCATAGGTGTATTTTTTTTTCGAGATTTTAGTCTACTTGGCTGAATTTGCTAAATAATGCTAAGGCAGAAGTACGGAGAGTGTGTGGTTGTGCTCCCCATTTTGTATTTGTTAGTTTGCGGATGATATTATTTCTGGCGCTTACTTTTTTCTTGACATCTTGACAGTGATATCGATAAGACAGAGTTGTATCCAGATGTACGCCAAGGTATTTTGGCGTCTCATTGTGTTCCAGCATCTGATCACGCCATTCCACCTCCAGTGTCCTTCGGGCATGCTTGTTTCTAAGGTGAACGACTTGAAAAGGTGACACAAAAAAAGACAGGTCTAAAACTCTTTGTATTCGCCGAATCCTTTCCGTTTTAAGAGAGCCACCACTCTAGCTTTCCTCCAGATTTTAAGGATTTGGAATGTACGGACGCAACAGTTCATTATTTTTAATATCCACTCTAGGGTTTTTGGTCCAGAGTGCTTTATTTGTTCTATTCGTATATCGTCTAGATCATATTTAATAGTAAACTAATATGATTTTTAAGTGACTATTCTTATTAGTTATGAATTATCCCTGCAACGCATTTTTACTTGCAATTTATAATAATACCTACGTGAAATTTTATATTCATAACACATGATCTGTAATTCCTTTAAATACAGGAAGTAACTTTATTTTACTGTTAACAGAATAAATAGATTAGGGAGGCGGTACTTTATGACTATATTTTAATCGATGATATTTTGATTAGTTGGCGTCAGGCAAGCAGAACTTTTTTCGTACTAATTGACTTTGAAGTACCTCCTTTTTATTTTACGATTTGTTACACATTATAAGAAGTATTCAACTGTATGATTCACCATGAATTGATTGGATTCTAGCATTTGAAAGGTTTGGCCTGTACATTTTTATTTTTAGTGGATTTAAAACAGAATAATGAACTTTAGCAAATAGGCATTAGCTTAAGTTTTAGAGAGGAAATTTATGATTCATCAGTTTTATCAATCTAATAATAACTAACTCGTGTTTACTTTTTATTTAATTTGTCAATTCAGCGATCTGTTCTTTCTATTAAACTAATCTTGCATTCAAATATAATTCATCAACCTTATGTATGTTGTATTCAATTATTTGTTATAACCGTTTACAGTAAACGCCACATAGGAAGATCCAACGTCACGCATGTGGCGTATGCCGACTGTATCCGAAGAGGTGGACAGTGCCGTGATTATGCTTTTTATATCAAGGCTTCCCAAACTCTGCGTCGCGACTGCAATATCCCAGGGGCGTCGCGTGTCAGCGCTGGCTTTTAATACAGAAAATATATTTATTTGATTTTAAATGAGTACCTATAAAATATATTATGTATTTTCTTCTTCTTCTTGTGCCACTCTTATCGGAGATTGGAAATCATCAAGGCCATCCTGAGTTTGTTTACAGCTGACCTAAAGAGTTCATTAGTAGTACAGCCAAACCTCTCTCTCTCCCAAATTACGCGACCATGATATTCTTCTACGGCCTGGATTCCTTCTATTTTTCCTCGCATTATATTTTGAAGTTATGCGTATTTATGTCTTCTCATCAGGTGACCCAAATATTCGAGTTTTCTTCGTTTGATCGTTGACAAAATTTCGGGGCCTTTTTCTATCCTTCGTATTACTTCAAAGTTTGTGACTCAAAGTTACATACTTCAAAGTTCGTGTATTAATAAATAAATCGATAGAACCTTGAATGACTCGAAATTATTCAAGAAATTGTTCAATCCGAAAATTATCTGATGGTACACGAAATTATTCGAAAATCGGATAATTATCCGGAAATTGGCAACACTGGAGTTGAGTGAGCGCCGAGCGCATTCTGTTTCGCAAGTCGGCTCCCCTCGCCCGTAATCCCTACTGTCGCCTGTGTTATATCATTTTTTAGCCAAGCTTTGAAACCCTTTCCTGTCATTCACGCCATCGACACTTTCAACAGAGGAAGAAGAACAACTAACAGAATTGTAATGTGATTCCAGCCAAAAGCTTCAATACGACAAGAACAAACTGTTTGAATTTTGGAGCTCACTTTCTCATGAATATCATTCCATCAGCACTGGTAATTGCTGTAATAAATTGGTAAGTATGATTGGTGGTTGGGTTGAGGGGGCGTCGCAAAAAATAGCAAAGTCCCAAGGATGTCACAGTACGAATAAGTTTGGGAAGCTCTGTTTTATATAATTAACGGCACCGAATAGTTACGGCTGCGCTACTGATAAATATGTAATCAAGGCGCTTGGATCGAATCGGTTCGAAAATAAGGATTGGCACTGGATCTTCGTAACTGGCTCGTACAGTAGGATGTTTATAATTTTTCATATGAGTTCAATTTATCTTTTAGTTCATTTTGTGCTGTACAATTTACAACCAATTTTTTTTTAAATATTTTTATCATACTATTAAAAACCAACAAGTAGATTTACTTAATGGTAAATTAATATGAATATTAATTAATTATTCTTATTTCTTGTTAGTGGTTATGAATTATCCTTTTTATTTTTAATGTTACGCATACAATAAACAACTTAGGAACCTAGAGTCAATGATTTTTGGGGGAGTTTGTATATAAAAGTTAAAGGAATTTTCTTTCGGCAAAATATTGGTCATGTGCATTTATTTGGTAATTGGAACTGCATCATATTTTGCAAGAATATTTCAAAATAATTAGAAGCAACTAAATTATGTATATTATATATATATATATATAGGTATATATATATATATATATATATATATATATATATATATATATATATATTATAGACGTCTTTTGTCATTTTGTATCGCATGCTTATTAAACCTATGCGAGACAACGAAGCACTAAGCCTACCAATTTTCCTCAGCAAGATGAACCGCTATGCAACTTTTTGCATTTGATTTGCAAAAGTGCCAAGAAAGTTTGTGAATACAAATCATAATAATAAAATGAAAATTACATTTTGTGCATAAGGGAAATGCATTTCCAAAGTTCACAGAAAATGAAAAATTTGTAACTTTAATCATATAGACAGAAATGAATTCAATTTTCTTACTCAGAGATTTTTGGGGTCGCTGAACACGAATATGATGACGACAATGGTGCCCAGGGTGGACCTCGTCTCCTGCATTTTTATGTTATTTTTGTTCAAAATTAGTCGAAAGTCATTACCAATGAGTTTAAGAGGTCGCTGAATACGAATTTGATAACGAAGAAGATACTCGAGCTAGTTGGTGCCCAGGGTGAATCTCTTCTCCTGGAGATTTAGAACATTTTCATTCAAAATTAGTCAAAACTCATTCTTCAAGGGTTTTTGGGGTTGCTGAACACGAATATTACGACGGCGATGATCTCTAAGGTATCTTGTGCCCAGGATGGACCTCACCTCTTGGAGTTTCATGTTAATTTCATTCTAAAACAGTCGACAATCATACTCGTGGGTTTTGGAGGTCACTGAATACGAATATTTCGTTGATATAATGACATATGAAACTTTAAAAAATTATCTAAAACAATATTTTTTATATTTGGCGTTTTTAGGCAGTTAATAGTACTGAGGAAATGTCAGCTGATACATAAGGTAATTCAGGGTGATATGGTGATCGGGTGAAATGGTAAAATCCTCTATTTCTTCTCCCGGTACACAGATGTCTCTGTAAATCTAAATGCCGACAGTTTATCATCATTTATGAAACAAATCCGTTGTGGAAATAAGCCACGTTTAAAAATTTAGTGCTTTTTAGTGCTTCATTGCCTCGCCTACCCAGTTGATTGTTCTGCTTAAAACCACTTTGATTGTTGTTTCGTTAAACCACCATCTCGTTATACTCTTCCATGCACTTTGCAATGCTGTAATTATAGCTTCATTACAAGGGTATAGAGTATTTTAATACTTTTTTTGAGGTTAGTATATATGAAGAATTTATTTATTTCTACAATACATTTTTTTAATTAAAGACGTGATTAAAAATTAAACAATAGCTTTACCAAAGATGAATATCACGATGCAACCAATAAGATGCAGTTTCAAAGCAGTCTTTTAGGAATGACTATATGTTACTGCACAAAATAATTTTATTTCTACATGCAGAATGTCTTAAACCAATTGCGATATGAATTTCTTTGTTTCTTAGCTTTAATCAAGAATTGCGTGGAAAATTGGACTTTCCTTTTAGTATTTTGGAAAGTAGAGAGACAACTAATTGCGAAATAAATATGGTTTAATCGGTATATTTTGTTAATAAAACGATACACTTGATGCTAAATATGTTAAACAGTAAAGTAAAACGAACTTATTGCAAAAGAAGTATCAATCATATTTTAATTATGAAGGAACACGTAGTGATAAAATAAGGTTTCAATAGTAGATCACTCACATTGACGTGGACGCCATTGTGTCAACTGTTAGCTATCTTGAAAACTGTCGTCTGTCAACTTATGTCATTCCATCTCTCTCGAGATAAATGTTTATTTCATATTTACTTCCGATTCGTTCAAAAATAAAAACTATTTAACGCCACAAAGCCTATGAGACTCAACCCAACCCAATGACCCAATGAAACCCAACTAATGACAGTGAAAAATTCAGATTACCCAGAATCAACTTTCAGGTTAGAAAATTGCACTTTTGAAAAAAGGCAAAAACCCAAAGAAAAAACTATATTTTTCAAGCCATTTTTAAAAAACATCAAAGGAAATAGCATACCCGATAATTGTATAAAGTGAAACAAATAGGTTAGAAACAACAATATGGCTTTAAACCAAATAAATTTAGACGTTTTTGACATACTGATTTTGCTATTATTGTAAATTTATTCAAATTTAATCCAAAATTACTATGCTTTAAATATAATTAGCTCTAGTACAAACGTTTAATCATCATAATCCGATACTAAGACAAATGGCGTATGACAAATGACAGCCGATACGAAATATTTGACAGAAAGAAAATAATAGTTGCTTACTTTCATTTCTATAGATATATAAACTGTTTAAGTTAAATTATTATCTACTTAAAAAGTCACCTAGCGGTAAGGGTTCTGGAAGCGTTCATAGTTAGTTAAAAGCTAGTTCAAGACTATTACCACCATTGCGATGATCAACAATTAATTTTGGTGCTAGGATAATTAGATTTTTAGCGACCATTGTTTCAGCGAGAGTGAGCATATGAGGCAGGCCAGACTATACGTAACATGGCTTTCCAAAAACATAGAAAGAGTTGGGGGTTTGCTCACCCGTAGATGTTATTTGATAAACGGAATGTCCACTGGCCGTATCACAATAACTGAGTCGAAATAATTCCGTTGAGGAAGCTTGTGGCTTACAATGTGGCTGGCAATGGTGATGGCTTAGACTTAAATGTAGGCTTACCTCGCTAATCTTTGATAAAGATACTGGAGTAGCTGGGTTCTGATCCGTTGCAGACTAGGTTATAGTATTAGCTGTGTGCAAGTCCTTGAAGGGGATACAAGAAACGATGCCTTGCATTTTTATTTCATAAGTACTATAATTGAAGAAAATGGGATTTCGCAAATGTTATATTATAAATTGTAGAAAAACAACAAGAAATAGTCAATTCAAGTTCTATTTGTTTAGAAATTATAAGAAAAAATTAATGCAAAGCGAAAAGTGGATTCCTAATATACATTACAATAATTATTGTAATAAATAAACAAGTTTAGATCATTTTATTTGTAGTTTACGTACGAGTAATATATTAAAAGTTCTAATAATTTCGCTGATCTATGATACTAGGTGGCGCTCTTATGAACTTGCACATAGCGAATTGTCATGACGTAAAAGGTGAAAAAATAGATGTCTTTAGGTGGTTAAGTATCTTAAGTGCTTACTGTATCATACGGATATACAGTACTCACAAATAAGTAGGCCGGAATTACTTGTAATTTATTACACAATTTAGTTTACGACATTTTGCATTACTCTAACCAAAATCTATATAATATATTTCTCTTTTTTAACAAGAATAGTTTTGTACACAAAAAAATACGCCTTATATTAGGGATTATGTTTAAATATCTTTATTTTTGTCAACAATTGTTTTAAAATTTCGATCTTTGGGTTAGAAATTAATAAAAACTACATAAAAGATATCTATTATACTGAAATAGTTGGAAAAATAAATTTAAACAATAGAAACATATAATAAAAGCTTCAAAGATTTAATATTAAAATATGTAGAATCCTATATTGTAAAAATGTGTGATTAATATCGTTGGATGTGGTTTAGATAAAACAATCTAGTCTGATTAATAAAAAAATTGTGGTAGTTTCCATAATAGGTATTTTTTTGTGTACTTTATTTTCATAAAAATATCTTCACATATCAATATAACTGTTTATTTCCGAACAAAAATATGTAGACACTTGAATTTAAGTACAAAATGCAATAATAAATGCAGCTTTTTAATGAAACATTAGTTTTTTTTTAACACATAGTAACATGAAATAATAAATATTATAAATCAATAAAAACTGATTACTAGTAAATAAGGTAAAGAAAGTTATGAGTAACAGTATTAAATAACATTTCCTAATACAAATAAAACCTTTGTTTCCTAAATAATCACCAGATTTGTTTGTATAAATTCCAAGAGTTTTCATCTTTCTGCGCCTACAATACATCATTCTCGCCATAATTACGGTAATAGTGGTACAAACCTCTAAACGGATCGAATTAAACAATTATACCTTTTTTATTTTATGGCAGCGCTCGTTTTCTCGATATTTTCAATGGAAGTGAAATCTGGTGAAGGTGCTGGCCAAGGAATTGTTGCCAAATGGTGTTCAAAAAGTTTGTAGTGTATGTTTTTACTCTTTCTATTGGGCTCATTTGGACACGGTGAGCAAAATAATAGAGGAGGTGTGCTACTACATTTTTTATTGCATCATCGGCTCTATGTGATGAACACATTTTTCAAAAAGAACCAACAATAAGTGGACGTGGGCTAGTCTAGATGGCATAACAAAAAACGAAATTGATTTCATCATCACAAACAGAAAAAATATTGTCCAAGATGTTACAGTAATTAATAAAATCACTGTTGAGAGTGACCATCGGTTGGTTAGAGCAAAAATAATGATCAACATTAGACGAGAGAGGACAGCAATGATAAGAGAGAGGTATTCTAATAAATGGAAATCAATAGAAGATAGAGTAGCTTATCAGAATCTCATAACTTCAGAACTGAAAGAAGTAGAACATCTAAATGAAAATGCATTAGCTATAGAGGTGACAAACATACGAATAAATAGTGCGATTATTATATAGGATATGGTCAGATCCGCAGCATGCTCCAATTCGGCTCTTCACATCTTGTATGCTTGTTGCGGCCCGTTTGTCTATCAAAACATGATCAATTTTGTTGGAGGTTTTTCCTCCATGCATAATCCATGTCGCTTTGTGTATGTCGGGGTGTGGGAAAAAAGTCGAACTTATGATCATGTTTTTTCTACTGGCAAAGTTGATAAGTAATTCTCCATTTTCATAGGTATTTTGATGGAGTGAATGTTTACCAATGGTTCCTAAGAAAAGTTCTTCTTTGCCTATTTGAGCATTCATATCTCCTAGCACGATCTTGATGTCGTTTCTTCATGAATGTGAAAAACATGTTTATATAAAAAAACAAAACCACATGTTCTTTTTGCTGTGCTTAGTTTGAACAAATTGTTAACTTATTTAGTTCAATTTATTGTTTATACATCGTAATCGTATAATGTCCATTTACTTAAGTGTCTTTACAACTTTAATATCACTGACTGCTACATATCTTTTTATGATAACACATGTAACAACTTTTTCATGCTTGTGTGGTTTTTTCATATTGTTCTTTTTAGATGAATTGATAATGCTTTCTGATTAAGAAAGCGAAACGTCTTCAATAAATAGATGAAGTTGCCATCAACTTTGTCTTTTTTCTCCACCTTTTGACCGAAAAAACCCACTACTCTTCTGAGTGATCCTTAATTTATATAATATATATATATATATATATATATATATATATATATATATATATATATATATATATATATTCTCTGCCTTGGATATACAAACAAATTTTGTGAATATTTAGAAAACAATAATTTTTAATTTAGTCATGCTAATGGATTCGCCTGACAAATTTTTAATTAAAAACATCTCAAACTTCAAAAAAAGTTATAATAAACAAATAAATGCAACAAATATAGAATCACAATGACAATATTTATAAATATGTTAATTTTTAATATAAACTATAAAAGATTCAACAATATTAGAGGAAAATACCATTTAAAATATATTTAGAAATATCTAAATCATGCTTATGTTTAAGATAAAATAAATAAATATTCAAAGACATGCCGTTAAAAGAAATATCATTTGTATTGATCGACATTTGTAAGTGTAATCAAAAAAATGTTGTTAAAATGTTGTTATTTGTATTTTATTTTAAAAGTAAAAAGTTTCAATTTGTAAATCGTTTCCGATCTACTCGAAGCTAACAGACCAGGTGCCTTTCTTACCTTAGTAGTATAATTATCAAATACGGAGGGTCCCATAGGAATGTAAAGAGTAGGATTACAAAGGAGAAAAAACTGGTCTTGCATAATTTTAAATCAGATAGAGATTGCAAGAGATTATCCCAATCTCTATTTGAGAGGGTGAAAAGTTACACAAAAAACGAAAACAAGCTTAAAATTTTTAGTCTGACAGGACAGAGAACAAGACTGAGTTCCGCAAATAAGCTCCTTCTGGTCACTAAGGTAAGACAGGTACACAAAAACCTTAGGCAGAATGTAGTAAAGACCCTCGATAAGCACTTAATTGAAAAACATCGGATATCTTTATGTTTCACGTAGTGCTATGCATATTCCACACATTTATATAAAAGTGTTTAAAACGTGGGTATATATACAAATGTTAGAGGACTATGAAGCGCCAGATGTTGGATGTCTCTCTCTTTGAGACCGAATCAAAAACGAAAGAATACGCCGTAGCACAAAAACAACAGACGTCGCCAGACTATCAGACAAGCGATGGACAAAACTTGTCGAGACAGAAGAAGTACTACGGAACAGAGAACGCCCACGAACCAGATGAACTGACGACTTGAAGCGTAATAGCAGAAACTGGATGAAAATGGCACAAGACACAGATAGATGGAAAGAGCTGAAGGAGATATATGTCCATGTCCATAAACGCATATGGGCAGACATCTTGATCTTAACAATAACATAAAAAGCTAAGAACTACATACTTTGGTCGTGAGTCATAATAAATACGATTTTATTTAACTCATAATAGAGAGTAAAATAAAAAGTGCTTACGGAACAGGAAACGGATAGTACTCTTGAATTAAGAACACCTGAGATTGGACATGCTTGTGGTCAAATTATTGACCACAAGCTTATCGCAGAAAATAATTTAAAAAAATTATTGCCTATCTTCGATGAAAATAACCATTCAAAGAAGAAAAAGAAATCGGGCACAAACGACTGGTATGAGAATAGTTCAGAAGAAGTTTAAAAGGCAAGACAAAATTTGGCAACTGACGGATAAATAAAGAAACTTTACTTGGCAGGATCGCCGTGTTTGTTATACATAGTCAGACAAGATAATTATATAATCTCAATTATTTTTAGTCATAAGCGGTTATGTTTTTCTTTACTACTAAATTTTTAGAAACCTTAGACCCCCTAATTCAATAAAGTACAGTTTTTAGTAAAGTGTAGTTTTTCATGCCGTTTTCCTAAGAGTATTTGAGAAGAAAAACATTGCGAATATTTCACCAAAAAAAGCGATAATATAATAACTGCTTTAGGGATAGCTGGCTGATTAGAGTAGCAATTCTCTCGCCTTTCTTATTACCCTAGAGGTAGCGTAAAAATTCTAGATGTAGAAAGTCGACAGCACAAAATCGTGTATTTAGAAGCTCAAGGGTACATATTGAGTGCTAAGCCCAGTAGGTATATTGCGACTGATTGACAACAAACTTAATGATTTGAAGATGGAAACTTCCAGCGCATTGAGCCGGTTCTACCGTCTTCCGAATTTAAACTTGACTCATTTCTGTTTAGAATATTCACAGTGTACTGAGTTTAGTGCTCTTCTGTTCCTATCTGAAACGTCTACAGTGTATACGATCCTAATTATATTGTGGTAAAACCCTAGATGTGTTGCCGCTGACATGTACACAGCATTACAACGAAAAAAACCGATAGATCAAAAGACAAGATATCATGTATACATGAAAGCCAAAGAACAGAGGTCTAAGACATATAAAAAAAACAGCAAATGACAGCACCTACTTAAAAAGCACGTAAAAGTTTTCTACAATAAAAGAATTGTATTCTATTCACGTCACAATATGTTGTAAAAAAGAATATTTAATATATTTAAGAGAATAATTATAATTACTAGGCATTGTAAGGAAGGCCGGGGTGCAAAGGATAAGATAGATAGGTCATATCTCACGAAAATCAGATAACCGATAGCCGAAACTAGTGTCGCAGTCTTGTGAGGGATGCGCGGGTTTTTCTTATAGCGGGAAGAGGAACAGTTTTAAACAAGTCTTTTGTTATAAACATTTTTTATTTTGGTTATTCCAGACACGCCCGATACGCTGTTTATTAGATCCTTTAATCTAATGACTACGCAGAAAATGTTTGTATAACAATGACCTATATAATAGATTATAAAATGGTAATGTACCTGAAAAACAAGATCAATAATTATAATTGGGTTATGTGTAAGTGAAAGTTATTAACAAACGTATTTCATCGAGACAAAGTGTTAAGTTTGTTAACGAGGAAAATTAGGAGAGCTCTTGTTCTACCTGCAGCACGATGGCACGAAGTCAATATAAACTTTGCTTCACAGTTTAACTCAAAAGGAAGAAAACTATTACGATGACCACGAACCAGATGGAGAAACAACATGGCTAAAGATCTCAATACCATGGGATTAGAGATCTTTATGGTGGATAGGAAGAAATGGAGGCAGATAGTACAGTCAGCCAAGAGTAAGTAATTAGGTAAGTAAGGATTTACTATGAATTTTAAGGAATATTTTTTAAATGCCATTTTCCAGTTTCATAATAATTTAAAGATATGCCTTTTTATTTTGTATAAGTTTATTAAATGGTTCATTGTACCATAGTTTTTACAGTTGTCAGAAAAATAAAGCAGTTAGAGGTATAAAAAGTATTCCTGATTTCTTGAAGCAACAGACAGCCAGTGATAATCATTTAGTAAACTTTATTCTGATTTTAAATATTGTTATTCGCTTAGAATATGCGTATTTATAAATACATATAACAGAAAAATAACATCTTTGTGATGACAGAACCACTGTATCAATTAGAGAAGATCATCAGTATGTATATTTATCCAAATTGTCCAAAAATATTTGGTATATATTTTATATAATAATTTTTTCTTAGGTTTTCACTGACTGTCTATATACCTATATGTCTTACACGTTTTTTTTATACAATATTAGAGGGATTTAAATGATACACATGATGAGATCCAAAAACTGAGTGCTTATGAAAACTCGAAAGGATGTGCTTAACAGTAATCTTCTTTGGATGCGGTTCATAGTTGCTTCTAATGCTTTACTAAACAAGTAAAACTACTGAATAACTAAATTGTAATTACCAATCGCCCGGAAGAACATTTCGACTGATAATAGCTAAAAAAATTGTCTATAAGTAAAAAATCGATTTATTATTATTATAACCGATGGCCAGTTAAATTTCTCATCCGATATTGTTTCTTAATAGACAAAAAAGCTAGTTCGTAGCAATATTTGATAATAAATTGTGTTTTCAAAGCATTAACTGTTATCAAAGTCTTTAAAACATTTTTAATATGTTGACATAACAGTTGCACTGTTGGATGGTATTTAAATGACCTTTAGTAGCTAATCAATGGCGTCAATTCCCAGAAGCAGTAGTGGTAAACCATAAATAAGTAATCAAATATGAGAAATTATAAAACAAAGAAGGCAAATTTAAATTGACAGTTATGATTAAAAGGTTTATAAAACCTTATCCAGAGAAATTAAACCAAGATGTTGCAAAGATAAAGATGAATATGTTTTTAACACGGTATTGCTCTTGATAGGATGTTAACATAGAATTCACACTTAAATGGTAGAGCTAAATAAGCATAATATATTGCCTATGAGCAATGTGGCCTTTCACCCAGGGTGATCGCCTGGGTCTACACTTCTGTTATTAGGCTAATGCTAACTTACAAAGGTATTGCTTGGGTACCAAAAGTGCTACAGGCAACAGCGATTTGTGAATATTTTACTGCAGTGTGCAATTGGTGCCATTGTCCAGTCAGAAGGCCACGTGCACGCCTCCCATACTTTTTGGTGTTTCGTATCATGTCATCTACATGGGCATAATATATTATCCGGAAAAGCTGCTTTATTGTTTTTTTCTTTGTCTTTTAATTGCTGCTTTAAGTTCACTTTGAAGTACGTTAGGTTCATTCCCAAAATTCGTATCTTCACGTTTTGGTAGAAGATCCAAATTTCCTTTTTTTGTGAGTCCTCGCATTATTCTATGAGGAGATTGATTAGTATCAAGCTATTCATATATTTTGACAGCCTCTCTAAATAGGTCTATTGAGGTGCCATTACATTATATTAATCCTTTCTTGCATTGTCATTGAATGCCATAGACTGTGGACTAGTATGCATTTTGATGTGCATCGCCCCGCCTCGAATTTTCCCATTGGCTCTTGACCTGGAAATCCCTATTTATCGCTCTAATAGCGCATATAAATATTGGCGATTTTCAGGTCAGCCAATTCAGTCCCTCACGGGCTCTCCGAGAGCTTATTGCTCTCGGGGCTCTGCTTCCTGCATTTATTTTCCATACTCTGTGGCTGATAATTGTTTCAACTTAACTTGGTGTTTTTATTTCGACGAAGAAATTGTCATGTAAGAAATAGCTTGCCTTTTTCAAGGCAAGACACCGAAGATAAATATTTTCCAAGTCCATAAACCGAAAATGGACTTAAGTAGAGGAGCTCTCGACGTTTACTCCGAAGCCCTCTACAGAGCACCCGGGGATATCAGAAGGTGGTTAGACCCTTATTTGTTCCCCCGAGGTGACAGCATGTAACGTGCCTTACTACTTTATACTTATCACCTTCAGAAAATGCTTCAGATATCATGGACAGATCACAAGAAATCACACAATCCTACAAGAAATTGTGGTTAATTCTCATTAATTATAGTAAATGATATTAAAATGCAACAAGAAAATAGCATCAGAATAATACGATATTTTAACATTTCTTTTTGTTGCGATTTGATCTTGGAATATTTCACGAACCAGGCTATAAAGGAATAATTTTCATTACACAATATTTTTCTTATGAAACGTAACATCAAAATGTACTTATTTACTTTAATAATATTTCAATATAATTAACTTTAGCAAATATAAGTCTACGTAAATATAACAGATAGTTGCATAAACACTTTTCCATAATTTCGCTTCACGTTAAATAATTTCCATTGATTTTATTATTAATTAATTATAATATGAGATTTTGTTCTTGCTTTCTTACCTGGTTTGCCTAGTTTTGAAATCTAACATTGACCTAATAATTAAAACCACGTCATTTTCAGCTGTTTGTGTTATCATACTGACTTAGTCTGTGTTTTGTCTGTGTTATTTAGTGTTTTTGCCGCGTATGTCATTATTGGTCTAATGATTGTTTTGTAAATTCTGCCTTTCATTTTTTCCCTATATTTTTATTTCTTCATATTGTTAGTTCAGTCAACCTGCGGTTCTGTTTGCTGTATTCATTTGATCTTCCATTTCTTTTTAGAGCTTTCCGTAACAAGATAGTGTAATGCCTAGATATTTGATCTCCATCACTTGTTCTATTATCTGACCTTCCAGCTTCAATTTATAACTTAGTAAATTTACTCTTATAACCATGCATTTTATCTTTTTTGGGGAAAATGTTAAATTTTCTGGCGGTTATATTAAATTGGTGCAGCCGACGTTGTAAATCATCTTCACTTTGAGAGAGTAGTATTGCGTCATCTTCATAGCAAATTATTTTAAGTTGTTTTTCTTCCATTTCTCCCAAAAGTTATACTTCTGTGCACTAGAGGGCATGAAGTACTTACATGTACATACATGCCATAGGGGGCATGTGACGCACAGACAGAATAGACCTAAAGGTATCTCCAGGGGCATGTGACGCAAGAACTAGTATATTAAGTATTTAACCGCCGCAGTTTCGTTTCTTTGTTGCTTCTTAGGTTTTTCAGTGTTCTGTAAAATAATTTTACGTTTTCTGTGCTGTTTTCTTCCATTTTTTCCCCGAATTTTTCCCAACTTTTCTTTTTCTCTTTCTTAACTATCTCTTTAACTTTTGTTCTTTGTCTCTTATAATTTTCATATTTTTGTTGTGTTTTGTCTTGGATGTATTCTTTCCATAATTTCTTCTTTTCTTTTATTTCTCTTTTCACTTCATCGTTCCACCAAGATGTTCGTTTTCCTCTGTTGTTATTTCTTGTGGTTCCACATATTGATTTAGCTGTTTTTATCATCGCATTTTTAAATTTTCCCATTCTTCTTCTATTGTTTCTGTTATTTTATGTTCATTATCCATCTCTTTCTCTAGTCCTTCTGAGTATCTTATTCTCGTTGTTTCTTCCCGTAGTTTATAAATTTTTATTATTTCTTTGTGTTTTCTGTTTATGTTTTCATTTCTTTTTATTTCTTTTCTTTTGCTTTTGAATGTGGTTTCTAGTAGATACTGGTCACTACCAATTTCATAACTTCTTTTTACCCTTACGTCTCTTATCCAGTTCTTTTCTGTTTTTTGCACTATAGTATAGTCTATAATTGATTGTTCGTCTCTTGATTTGACTTCTCTTGTGATCTTGTGTATCCTTTTATGTTGGAAGTGTGTGTTCATAATCACCAGGTTATTGTCTAGATAGAATTCGAGTAGTAATTTTCCATTTTTGTTTAGTTTGTCCTCCCCATAAGGTCCGATGACATTGTTCCATTTTTCTGTTTCTTTCCCCACTCTACTGTTCATGTCTCCTGTGATCATAATTTTCTCTGTACAATCATTTATCACTTCTTGTAATTTGTCCCAGAATTCATTCTTTTCGTTTTTTGTTGCGTCTTCATCTGGTCCATAATATATGATTAGGTTTGTATTGGTTTACAATTGGTGGTAAACAAATAATGAACAAGGAAGGAACAATAATAAACGACGATAAGACAATAATGGAAAGATGGAGGGAACATTTTCAGCTGATACTGAATGGAAATCAAGCGAATACAATGGAGAAGGCAAGCCACAACAGGAGAGTATCCATGAGAAACACGGAAAATCCAGAAACTATAGAAAAAGAAGAACTGGAAGAAGCAAAAAGAAAGATAAAGACTGGAAAAGCACCAGGAAGCGATGAAGTAGCACCAGAAATGATGAAATATATAGGAGTAAAAGCAAAAGAAAAATTGTTATACATATTATATAACCTAATATGGAAGAGAAAAGTAATACCCAGAGAATGGACAAATGCAGTAATTATACCTATATACAAGAAAGGAAACACAAGAGACTGTATGAACTATAGAGGTATATCACTACTATGTGTAGCAGCAAAAGTATACGAAACCATAATAGAAAGGAAAATTAGAAAAGAAATAGAACATAAATTAGAGGATGTACAAAGTGGATTCAGGAAAGGACACAACACACAAGACCATATATTCACCATGCAACAAGTAATAGAAAAAGCCTTAAAGAAAAATAAAGAAATACATCTGAGCTTTATAGACATGGAAAAAGCATTCGACTCAGTCAAAAGAAAAGATATATGGGAAAGCCTAAAGAAGAAACAAGTAAGTGAAGAACTGATAGAAGCAACAAAGAGTATATACATGAAAACAACAAATACAGTAAGAATGTTAAATATACAGTCAGAACCATTTGAAACAACCCAAGGAGTTAGACAAGGGGGAAGTCTCAGCCCAGTACTATTCATAAATGTAATAGATGAGATAGTGAAAGAATGTAAGAAAACATTCAAGAAATACTGCATCGGTTGGAACAGAATGCAAATGATAAATGCTGAGATGTGTATATTTGCAGACGACATAGTATTAATTGCGGAAACTGCAGAAAAACTGAAATACAACTTTGAGAAATGGAACCTAGAAGCAAGCAAATACAACTTAAACGTAAACAAAGAGAAGACTCAAATAATGAAAATATCAAGGAAACAAGGGACGGAAGATCAAATAGAAGTAATGATAGACCAACAAAAAATAATACAGACAAATTTATACAAATACTTAGGAACAGTAATCAACAACAAAGGAGACATCGAGGATGATCTTAACAACAGAATGGAAAACACAGGAAAACTATTCCAAGCACTAAATAGAGGATTCCTTAATAACAAAGAAATATCAACAAAGACCAAGATGACAATATACAAAACAATATATAGACCTACAGTGACATATGGAGCAGAAAATTGGATATTAAACAAAAGACATCAGAGCAGAATTCAGGCAGCAGAGATGAAATACCTCAGAAGAACGATAGGAGTAAAAAGAACTGATAGAATCAGAAATGAAGAAATAAGAGAAAGACTCAAAATCAAACCGATACTCGAGTCAATCAAAGAGAAAAAATTGGCATGGTTCGGACATCTAACCCGGATGGACAATAATAGACAAGTAAAAAGAGTGTGGGACGCCAAACCAATAGGGAAGAACAGAAGAGGAAGACCCATTAAAGAATGGAACAGTGACATCTCGCAGATACTGCAGAGTAAGGGTAAGACTTGGCAGGAAGCAACACAGATGGCATTCAATAGGAAGGAATGGAGAAAGTTCGTTAAGAGCTAGGACACCTCAGAAGACTGTCAAATATTGTAATTTAATGAATTGTATTTTAAACGGCCCAACACCGAAAGGTACATATGGGTCTACTGATTAAGTAATTAAGTAAGTAACCGCCGCAGTCAAGGTGTGAAATAGCCACATAAATTGCAAGTTCTGTGCTCAAACATTTACATTGCTTAAATGACAAAGCTAGCAGTACAATTAACGTAATCTTTTATAGTGACAACTGTTGCAGGCGGCAAAAAAAATGACATGATGACCATGCACCACCAATGCGTATCTCAAAAATATTGAAAATATAATTCTTAACTTATCTACTTTAAAATGTATAATATATGCCTATCTTCATTCTAAATGAGTAAAATTTTTTGTACTACTAAATAACAAGTACTTTGGGAACTATTTCCGAAGTGAAAATCGCAAAATTAACATAAACGTATTTTCAACTGAAATTATGGCAAATTTCCATTAAAAATAGTAAATGCCACAAGAAAATAGCTTCAGAATCGAGTACACAAATAACATAAAGAAATTCTTATCTCTAAGTAAAATTAAGTATTTATTTGTACTGGTTTATTGAGTAAAACATCAATGTATTCTCAGAAGCAACTAAGATCCACCGTCTCAAAATATGGGTATAGTAAAGTTAGCTTCACAGTAATACTATTAACATTTACAAAAATATGGGAGTCATTGGCAAAAAATATTATATCCTAACAAATAGAGGCCTGCTATTCGATGAAATATATAGATTCTTCCTATACAGACTAAATTTTTCGACGTTCTCGCTGATTGTGTATATTGAGGATATTTTCAAACCTGTTTTGTTCGGAATAATTTGAAAACTGGCGTGATTGTTCAAAGTCTGGGATCCCTGTAAAAGCAAAGGTCTTTTCTGTGAGTCTGATTTGTTCTTGAAGAAGTTGACTACGTGCTTCGGGGTAGAAAGCCGAATAGATAGAGGCCTTTTGTTGGAAGAAAATGGTGCTTTCCCGTGCAAGAAAGCCAATTCCGTTCTTCTTCTGTTCAAAACGTTATTATAAACATTAGTATCTTTGTTGTTTTTTCCAAAGTTGTTATAATAATACTGCAATATACTCCCGGTATGACTATTGTTCCGTTTATTGTTCTGCTTATTAGACACGTTATTCTGGATCAGCCTAGGGGTAGGATTAGGGTAGTATATTTTGTTAAGGGTAGTTTGGGGTGCGCTTTGTTGTTTAGAGAGACAGTTACAAGGTGAAGTGGCTTGACAAGCTACTTCGCTACGTTGTCACACTTCCTGTAGGAATTTTATCGGACAAATTCCCTGGCGATTATCACCGGAGCGGATCATGACCATGCCGTCTAACTCTTCGCCAATCTGTATGACTATTTGGTCCCTAAGGAGCATCAGACCGTTATCACCATCTGACACCTGAAGGTTGTGGGTAACCTGAAACACAAAAAAACAAGGGGTTAACGACTTGAATTAATTTATAAATAATAGAGTACAGTACACCCTTGATTCTCGTTTCAAGGGTGCTTTTTTTTTCGAAAAAAAGAAAACCATTCAAAACGTGTTTTCTTGGAAATGTGTTTCATAAAATCCAATACGTCTTGTATAAATATAAAGTCTGACATAGATAAACTGAGTAACATTTATTATTATTTACTGACAAAACATCAAAAATAAAATAAAGATTTACTTTCACATATACACACCATAATACACCTGCATGTAAAACATGTTGCATACCATCAAGACAGGTTTAATATACTACTTCCATTAATAAAACATGAAGAACACTTAATTACATTTTAATAATACTATTTTTGTTTTTTCTTTCTGTTCTCTATGGATCAGTTAAAACACACCATTAAAAGATGTCACAAATGAAGTTTTACTATCAATAACTAAATTTTAAAATGTATTTTGTTCATTATTTTATGTTATATTTTATATGTGTGTTATTAATGTTGAGTGTCATAGCTTTATATAGATAATCTCGACGACTAGTAAGTTGCACTAACAATTTTTTGATATATTGTAAATTTTATACATTCTTCTAATTACAGTGTCTTGAAGAACGAATAAAAACAATTCCGAAAGCTAGACCAAAAGTCAAAAGAGTGTTTCTGTAACATTCCGGCCAAACTTTCTGACTGCAGCCCTAATAAACTGTGTTGTTTGTATATATATATATATATATATATATATATATATATATATATATATATATATATATATATATGTATATATGTAATTGATATTGAGAATGACCTTGAAAGTAGAAAGTATATTTATTAAAAAGAACGGAATTCTTGTTTTGTTGGCAACATACGATATGCATTCGTTTGAGGATCTATAGTACACAGACAAGATTGACTTGAAATAGAGTTACGTCAAGGCGCCTTGTTCCTTTTCTAAGAAAGAGAAAACATTCTTTTTTTGCTGACATATTAGGTCCCAACTTAATGTTGGGTTGCAACTGGAAAATAATACTAGACCTGATAACTAGTGAGAAGAAGATAAAAACAAGTCAAAAAATGATATATCTAGATCACATCTGGGTGAGGATGTGCCCTGAACAGAGAAGAATGTAGATTCTTCCGTCTTCTTTTTCTATCACTCTTACTAGTAATATATAATCGTTTTGAAGATATTTTAAAATAATTTCGTGTAAACGTACCACATTTAGAACGATTTGGCTCCTTTATTGTAAAATAAGTTAATTTTAGCTGAATCTAGGAATTGATAGTTTTCTTTTGTGAAAAGTTTATGTACCCACTGTATATATTAGAACTAAAACCATCACATCAGTTAGTAGTCAATATATCAATTACCTGTAACGGTTTTTCCCCAGAGCCGAGCTTTGAAACGTATTTTGATGGGAAGAATCCAATTCTTCCGAGACATTTACCCTTCCACCAATCTGGGTCAGAAGTGTCAATAACCGTTACTTTGTAGCCGGCCTTCAGGTCTAACTCATCTTGATGGCGCGATTTGAAGTTGTACAAAACTACGTAAAGGTTGGTGGGGAGAAGTCGATGTGATTTCTGAAAAAGAAAATGAGATTAAAAAACTGTTATATTTATTTTTACACAGGATTTAGTTATTACAATAAAACTAAAATATATATATTACTAAATGTTTTTAATTTTAGCAAATAAGAGGCAAGATATATAGAAGATAATATAGAAGCAACAAAAAATACCAAAAAGTATGTTATTTTTTTTTTGTTTAGACCATCACTCATACAGCTAGCCATATTTGATAAATAATTAAGGTTATTTTTGAAAAATGGAACAAAAAGAATTTGTAGATTACCTAACAACAATAATCTGGGTATTAAATTAAATTTAACGTGAAGATCGTCAAGACAGAGATCTTGAAATACAAAGAAGAAAAAAATGGAGAGTGGAAACTACCCAAGCAATACAAATTATTTTCTGTACTACTGTAGTAATTTCAAAGAACCTCCTAAAGAACATAAAACAGCTGGGTTTTAGTAAAAATCTATAAAACATTTCAGACAGAGACACTGCTCTCAATATCCAGATGCAATTGCTCTAGAACTCTACGAAAATTTTTGGGAGATACTTCAGCATTACAGAGCACTTAGAACTCAATAACAAGGAAATAGTCCTCTCAAAACTTAATCTTTTTTAAACTGTATTTATCTGGGATTAGTAAATTTCCATGTTAGAGAGAAAGAGAGCCATCATCATGATCATCACTGGTATCAAAGTCTGTTATGTGCCAAAGCCTTGTTCAGAACAATCCTCTATTCACTCCTGTCTCTGGTAACTCTTCATCATGCTCTAACTCCAATAGATTTTAAATCATGCTCTAAGTTGCTTTGATACCTAAGTCTCGATTTTCCTCTGGCCCTTTGCCCCATCGGCTCCCTTAGGTCAAAAACTTTTCTGAATATTGCACCTTCTTTCGCCTGATTACATGCCTTATCTATCTAAAGCGTGCTACCTTAATCAATTTTATAACGTCAGGTTCTCCAAAACGTCTATATAATTCAAAGTTGCAACGCCTGAGACCCAAACCTTCCTTTTATTCCTCCGTATATTCCTTAGAATATAGAATTCCTCTTAGAATTTTTGTCTCGAAAGGTTTAAGCAGTTTTTGTTCCTTCTATATAAGTGACCACGTTGCTACTCCATATATTAGCACTGGTCTTATTAGTGTTTTATAGACGGCCACTAAGTCACTAATCATCTTCATGACTGATCTTATTGTCATCAAGTAGTTCTTCAAAATTAATAGTCCATCTTTTCAGTATTTTGTTAGTTCCTCCTCCTCATTCCTTGAGCCCTTGTCAAGGCGTGGTGACACCCTAAATATTCTTGGCTTGCTGCCTCCATTGGCTGCGATTCTTATGAACGGCTTCATCTAGGGATTTTTCCACCCGAGTTTTCATTTGGTCTGCCCAAACGAAAGTATTTTATCAGCATTTCAAATTCTTTTACCTGGATTTGCCTCTACAGAAAAAGCAACAGTGCTAAAAAATTTATCTGCCTATTACTCCCACGAATGAATCACTGAATATATGTTATGGTGTAACTGTAATAAAATATTATCTTTGGAACCAAATACCTTACAATTTTGGCAACTATTCCTGTTATAAAATGCAATACTTGGGTCATGTGTTGAGAGGCGAAAGATACGAATTACTTCAAGTTATACTGGAAGGAAAACTACAGGGGAAAAGATCAGTAGGAAGACGCCAGAACTCGTGGCTGAAAGACCTGAGGAGATGATTCGACCGCAGTGTAGAACGTTCGTTCTCAACAACGAAGTGAATATAAACTTTATCCAGAAACAAAATGGGAAACAAAAGACTCAGTTCATTGGCTCTCTTGCCCATTCATTGAAACGTTAAATTAAAGCCAGACGATATATTGAATGTTATGGCAAATAACAAAAATAGATATACTTTTGTAACTACATACATGTATAATATAGTTTATAGTAGATGTTTGAGGATAGAATTTTAGATAAACTTGTTAACTTCAGAAGCTACAACGAGGTTCTGCTCATTTAGTCTAGAACAACGTTTTCAAATTTTGAACGTAGATCGAAAATTTATTCTCTGAATATTTTTTCAATACCTTATCGTATAATCTAACAAATAATTTGAGTTGTGTATGGATCCTCCCCCTTAAGCACATTTCCTGGCTACGTGCTTAAGTCTTAATAATAATTTTATAAGTTTTTCATACTCAATTGGAGCTACATACATTGATTAAAAAAAAGTAATATATTTTGTAAGTAATTAACCATTTTTAATATAATGGTCGTGAACACTTTTTAAACTCACCTTAGCACCTACTGGACTCGGACAGGGTGAAGCACTTGCAGATGAAGGACTCTTATCATTTTCATCAGGCAATTCAACTGATGACATTCTAATATTCTTTGCTGATAGCAACCGACGATTGTGGACAGGACTTGAAGGTGCTGTAAACCGTTGTCAAATTAAATAATATAAAACAATGTTAAGCAATAAAATAAATAATATATTTTATTGGGCATACCATACAATATTAGGAGTATTATTTTAATAAACAAGTCGTACAATATGCAGCAAGATATTAGGAGAAAGTCTAAATAAGATAGCAGAACGAACAGTAGTGGAATAACATATGGAATTCGGAAAAGACAAATACTAGCAAATTTTACGAATGATAAAAGCACTCAGATCATCCCTTCTTAGAGGGCATCAGCATAAGATTCCATAAGTAGGACTTACTATCCAAGGCAATGCACAATTTGGGCATACCTCAGAAATGAAATAGACTGGTAAAATAAAGTCAAAGTAAGCATTACAAAGTAATTTTGAATGATTCGACACTACTGGATCTCATTTTAGAACAAGTCGTTATAAAGACTTCAATAGAAAAAACAGCTTTCACAAAGATCAGCCTAGTTGTAGTATATGTAGAAGCTATCGATTATACTTAGCTGGAGATTATAAGACTTAGAAGATTTGTTTACTCGTTTTAAAAATGTGGCGCTAGTAATGGATGGGCTTACAAATAATTTCTAAAAAAAATACATGAAGATATCAAGAGACAAAACCTTAACGCTCAAATATCATTAAGAAATCAGGTTTTTGGGAAAATTGACCATTTAAAATATTACATTTACAACAACAATAACACTAAGATGGCAGACATAATTACACTTGAAAACCTTGCATATATATATATATATATATATATATATATATATATATATATATATATATATATATATATATATATTTAGGGATTCTACAGTATTCACTGCCTTCCCTCGCTCAACCGTTTCCATCTCTCTCTGTTGTTCCATTCTCCATCGTTTAGTCCTCTCTTACTCATGGCGTCGTCTACTTCGTTCCTCCAGGATTTTCGGGGTCGTCCTCTTTTCCTCCTTCCTATGGGGCTCCATTCGGTTATTCTTTTTATCCATCTGCTGTCGCTAGCTCTTCTTACATGTCCATACCACTTTAGTCTTTTTTGTTCTATATATGTTAGTATGTCTGTTTCTATTGATGTTCTTTGCTTTATTTCGTCATTACTTCTCCTATCCATTCTTGTTACTCTGCAGCATCTTCGTAGGCATTCCATCTCTGTTGTTATTATCTTACTGCTGTTTTTCTTGTTTATGATCCAATTTTCGGCCCCATATGTCATAATACTTCACACTAATGTTTTATAAATCTGCGTTTTTGTCTTCATATTTAGGTGTCTATCCCACCATACTGAGTTAAGTTGTCGGATTGCTGTTCTTGTTTGTCCTAATCTTTGTGTAATTTCTTCCTCTGAAAACCTTGCAACATATTATAAATCCAAATTAGAAAACCATACAGCCATATTATTATTGACAAGCTAGAATTATTAGACAGTTATTAGATCTGCGGCTACCTACGAAAATCAAAGAAAAGTGACTAAATAGATACGAAAGGTAAATATCAATAAGAGGCGTATACAGAAGAAAGAGGAATGAAAGATAATAATGAATCGTGAAATAAATAAAATATTATAACGAGTCATCTATCCTAAAGGAAATATGAAGGAAACAACTAGGTCATAGAGGCATATAAGAGAAATCAGAATTGAACAGTATTAAGTGAGGAACTAGAAAAAATATCAAAAATGAACGACCAAAAGAAGACAGCTTAATAGTCGAATTCAATTCCTAAAAGAAAAATTAAATAATGCGAAACTCATACAAAAGATAGAGGGAACAAAAAAAAAAAAAGAAAAATAAAATAAAAACATTGAAATGCAAAGATTATTGTGTTGTTTTGTGTGGTGTGGATGGCGACGACACTATTTAAAAAACGATCCTAGAAGTTTGGTCACTGATGACAATAACGATAAATGAACTAACTGTTTATCGTAACCATTTTATCTGAAACTACAAGGATATAGCCATCTTCTAACCCAACCATAACCCGTTTGATGTATTATATACAAAGTTTGCTTAAATATCTAAAAATAAGTCTATATAACACTGGTCTAAAACTAATAATTATGAACTAGGCTAGATAAATAACTTAAAAAGTGAACTACAGGATGTTTCGAAATCGTTTCAATGAAAACACTGTATAGATAAAATATTTCCTTAAATGTAAAGTACAATAATTGTCTCTTAAATATTGATCTTTAAAATAGATATCGATGTTTTACTGAAACGATATTAATAAAATTCACACAAGCAGGAGACATTAGCCGGCAGTTCTTTGTGTAAACTTGCATCAGCCCGAGTCTCTGACGACGCAGGGATGCAGAAATAACGTTATAAGACTATCAATACCGATTCATGTACGAAAGGTTTGACGAATTGTGTTTTTACCTTCTAATTATCGGCTTATTTACATTTATTACTGAGCAATATCTTGTCTAAAAACGTCTGTATTTTCAAATATGAATTGAAAATTGAAATTTTGGGTTTTTTGTGTAAGTAGTTAATTTATCATTTGTCCTTCTTTCCCAAATACCATTTGGTTTTGCGTGCCAGAAAGCGCCAATTTCTTTTTAACATTCATTTTATTTCATCTTTTGTCTCATAATAATATCCCGACTACCTGTTTTTTGTAGGTCATTGAGTTTTCTTGATCCTATCTGGTGAAATTCCATTCCACTCGATATAAATTTTCAACCATGTCGATATTGCAATTCTTAAAAGGAATAAAGGAAAATATTTAACGGTACTTCTTGGGTTAAGAACCCTCCGCTACCTGCCTACATAATTTGAATATTATCAGTCAGTTGAGAAAAAGCTATTACCAAAGTCGGTCGCAAAATTTCGTAAGCTGAAATCGCCAGCTCGCAAAATACTCGCTTCGCTTATTAATAAATTATATTTGTAACTAAGTAGTTCGCATCGCATTATTATTCATAAATATTATCAAGCCAATCATTTATAGTAATCAGTGTTTCCTAAAACCGCAGTTATAATTTTCATATAAACAGTTCATTTATTTAAACCAGAATTGTTGCCAGTAGTTCGCTTTGAACATAGAAACCACATTCCGCTAAGCAATTCTACTTGTAATTATATGCAATAGTGAAAATAGCCTCAGTGAAAATTGTAGTGAAATATTCCATATCACAATGTTTTCGGAGAGATATCAGAAATTGCTATTTAATATTAGCATTAAATATAAGTTAGTGTTTAATCTGTTTTTTATTCCAGACCTCGGCTGGTGGTCCTTCGTCCTTTAATTCTTCAAATGAGTTATTGTTCGACCACTATCTAAATTGGTTCTGCTCCATATCTAGACCTAGACCTTGGTGTGTAAAGGGATAGTGAAGCGCTATATACAATGCTGTAGCCAGGTAGCATCACTAAGCCTCTTCTACAAAATCCCCATCTTTACCTTCAAGTTTTTACAAACCGGTAACCTAAGTAACTTCACTGGAGATTAAGTAACCAACCACAGTAGAAAGTAGGTTAGAGCTGACGGAAAGGGAGTCTTGTCCAAGCGGCTTGACATAAAATCTCTGATCGTTTCTAAGTCACTAGATTCAGGTTTCTTGTCCGTGTGATTGCTGATGTGCAGAGACATTCCTACATTAAAAAAAATAGAATAAAAAAAACACACAGACATCTTCCGCGAGCAATAAAATCAGTGCTGTGCACAAAAGTCCTATAATGATCAAAAAGTTGCGATGGCGAGGCAGTCTGAAAATCGTATCTTACAAAACACATTAGATTAGCATTATCTGATATGTCTGTACTTTCATCAACTTGCAAGGAAAAATAGTTACACTCCGTTAAGTGATCTATAATAGTTTCTTTAATATTATCTGATATCTCCACAATCCTACGCTTCACTGTGTTATTTGATAGAGCCAGCGAATTCACTTGCTTTTCCGAATTGATACTATTTTCATTGCTGGAACTATTAATTTCTCGGCAATTTTGTGAGGATAACCGGTTTCAGCAATTAATTTTGATCTTCCATAAAAAGCCAGTACAAGGTTTTCAGATACAGCTTTCTGAGAAAAATTCAACGACATAGTCTTTTTGTTAGCTATTAATTCTCACTTTTTATTTAAAAAAAAAATCTATTGGCTTACTTCTGGTGCTTCAATTCCATGTGCCGCTTCAATTTTGAAGGTTTCATGGACTCATTTGAAAGTGCAACATAACAAATAACACATAATGGTTTATCATCAGTACCCTTTATAAAACCGAACTGCAAGTAATCTTTGGAATATTTTCGGGCCCAGGACTCGTTCTTCTTTTTTGTGACAGTTGTAGACTGCGCATCGAGTGGCCGTTTGTAATTACCACTTGTACCTGCCTCTGGATGGACATTACTTGACAGTCTATTAAAATTTTCGCTCTTAGAACTTGTACCTGACTACCGATAACTCGATGGTCTATTTGTACAAGTCTTAGAACTTGTACTTTGTTTTATAACAAATTTATCCATTGTCAAATTCAACGTTATCAATATGCACGAAAAATACGCGTTCTCTGGCTTGACACTGTGCTTAAACAGAATGGAATAAAAAAAGCAGCGATGCAGCAGACGAAAATTTGTAATTTTGTGGATGTGTAGTGGGAGGTTAAAATAAAAGCGGTGGCGCCAGTCAGAGCGTGGCCTTCAAAAGCAATATATAAAACGGCGAGGCGAGGCGACCCGGCATTTTGCTTTCGAGACCCGGTACGGGGTCGCGACCCACCATTTGGCAAAATCTGCAGTAGAGATCAGTTTGACGTACCTAATGCTAACAACAGCTTCAAGCAGTGCAGATAACTGTTGCACTGACTACTGACAAATACGGTCTATCATGGATCTTCGGCATCTCCTTGAAAATAAGGAATTAAAGAAACTAAGTAAGAAGAAAACTGGTCTCTGCACTTAAGCACGCTGGTTCCAATACAAATTCCTGATTATTAGAATGCCCTTCTTATTTATTTCTGCTTTTTGTAGTGCGGCGATCTTCAGGAATAGACAACGGTCAAACGCTCTGACTTAGTCAATAAAGCAAATAAAGACGTCGCAACAGACGTCTCTGAACAATAACTCTCTACAAAAGATAAAACTATTTCTCTATAATTTTTAACCCTACGATTTTCGTGAATTTAATGACAATTATGATTCTATGATATTATTTGATATGGTAAAAAGTTATTTTTGATATAATGAAAGATCAAATAATCTTCTCGTTTAAATTTTTGTGATTTGTAAGTAATTTTCTAAATACAAATATCTTCTAAGAATCCAATCAATATCCAATTAAATTAACTCTATAAAAAATTTAACCACCAACGCTATCAGAATATCTTATCTACAGCACTTTCTTGTTTACGACTTTGAAACATCCTGTATAATTCTAATTAGGAGTGCGGCAAAGTGCAATGCATACTTGATGTAGCTTTGAAGTCATCATTTCGTGCTAAAGTTATCAGAGCAGGCCTGGAAACGACTGAGAAAGAGCATGCTGATGTTAGTATTCATAAAAGATTAAAAAATGGAGAACAAGTAAGGTTAATGTACAGCTATCAAATATGTAAAAGAGAAAAAATTACGAAGTATTAAAGAACAGTATAGAAAATATTAGAAAAGGGTTGTTTAAAAGTCAGTTTGCATTTAATTTAAAATTATACATACAAGGTATCGCAAAACTACGCAAAAAGAAAATTTAAAATTATTCTAAAATATATTTTTACCTGTCAAATATAAATTGTCTTAATTCAAATGTGACACATTTTAGAATCATCAATTTTCTATTGGAATAATACGAGTATATTACTTTTCTGCTATTTTTAAGCGTTAGTACTAGTATTATGTGTATTTCTAAATAATTTAAATTATTAAAAACAACATTCTAAAGCAAAAAAGCGTTTCTTTTTGGCAAACATACCTTATTTCCTGATCAGTGTATATACGGTAAGGCCCAATTAAAAAATATGACTGAGGTATCTCCAATGGAAAAGGTTTTTCCGAAAACATCGGTTTTGCAATCAAGAAAGACATGTTTTGGTTATGAATTAATAGATAGATAGGTTTATTACCTCAAATGGGATAGCAACTTCTTCATTAATGTTAAACAAGTAAAGCCAGTGACATATCATCTTAAAGACACTTCAACTTTTTATAAATATGTTGAATTTTGTTGACCTCCTTTAATTTTCAGTAGACGCAGCTTGTCTAAGAGACCATTGGGAGTCAATGACGGTTAATTCTAAAGCCAATCGGAAGGTTTCGAGTTTCTATGGCTCCATACCTTCTTTTGATAGGTAAATTTATCGACTGTGTATCATTGCAGTGTTGATGCTCGAACTTTTCTTCTTAAAGTTCCATCTCCTATCGGAGGTTGGATATCATAACTGCTATGGTCACTTTGTTAGCTGCTGCTCTGAAAAGTTGTAGTGAACTACAGTTAAACCATTCTCTAAGGTTCTTCAGCCAGGAGATGCGTCTTCTTCCTATGTTTCTTCTTCCTTGGATCCTTCCTTGCATAATAATTCTCAGCAGCTCATATTTTTCTCCTCTGGTTATGTGACCCAAATATTCTAGTTGTCTTCTTTTTATGCTGTTCATAATTTCTAACTCCTTATTTAGACGTCGTAATACCTCAGCATTGGTAATCCTTTGAACCCACGGAATTTTTAATATTCTTCTATAACACCACATTTCGAACGCTTCTATTTTCCTTATGTGTTGTTTCTTCAATGTCCAAGCTTCCATTCCGTATAGTAAGATAGAAAATATGTAACATCTTAGAGCCCTCAATCTGAGATGCAACTGAAGGTCTCTGTTGGTAAGCATTGTCTTCATTTTCACAAATGCTTGCCTTGCAGTTTCAATTCGGACTTTGATTTCTCTGCTTTGGTCATTTTTGTCATCAACCCAGGTTCCCAGATATTTATATGTCTCTACTTTTTCTATTTGGGTTTGCTCTATCATTAATTTTTCATTTCCATGTTGCGTTTTTGAGACAATCATGAATTTAGTTTTTCTCTTATTTATTTTTAGTCCGTATCTAATGCAATAATCGTTAATTCTATTTACCAATTCTTGTAGCGATTCCAGGGTGTCTGCCATTATAACGGTGTCATCAGCGAATCTTATGTTATTTACTATTCTTCCGTTTACAGAGATTCCATCACCCAGATCCGCTATCGCTTCCTGGAATATGGCTTCTCTGTACACGTTAAACAGTAATGGTGACAGAACACAGCCCTGTCTTACTCCTCTCTTTATATCTATATTTTCGGACTTTTGTTCTTCTATCTTTATATTGGCCTTTTGATTCCAATACAGATTGATAATGATTCGTAAGTCTCGTCTGTCTATATCTTTGTTTCCCAGTATTTCTATTAGTTTTTCATGTCGGATCCTGTCGAATGCCTTCTCGAAGTCGATGAAACAGGAATAAATATCTAGGTTCATATCTAAGCATCTTTGAGAGAGGACATTAAAAGCAAACAATGCCTCTCTCGTTCCCAGTCCCTTGCGGAACCCAAACTGAGTATCATCCATATCATCTTCTAGTTTTCTATATAATCTTCCATGAATCACCTTTAGAAATATTTTGAGGGTATGGCTTATTAGTGATATTGTCCTATAGTCTGAACAATCTTTGGCATATACTGTTTTTGGTATTGCTACAAAGGTGGACACCAACCATTCCTGTGGGATTTTTCCAGTTTTATATTCTTCATTAAATAGGTCCAGAAGTACAGGTAGAGTTTCATCGTCTAGACATTTCAGTAGTTCCGCAGGTATTTCGTCTGGACCTACAGTTTTTCCGTTTTTTGCGTTTCGTATTGCTTGTTCGATTTCCTCTATTATGATCTCTGGCCCCGTTTCGCTGTCGATTTCTTCCGGTTCTTGCCGATTATCCTCAAACAGATCTGTTATGTATGTCTTCCATTTTTTTAATTTCTCTTTAATTTCTATAATGATTTTTCCATTTGCGTCTTTCAGAAGGGCATCTTTCTTTTTTCTCAGTGTATTTGTCATTTCCTTTATTTTCTTATGCATGTTAAAGCTATCATACTGTTTAGTATATGCCTCTATTTCACTGCATTGATTAGCAAGCCAGGTGCATTTGGCCTCTTTTATTTTCTTTCCTATCAATCTCTGTAGTTCCTTGTATTTTGCTTTACTCCTGCCTTTATGTTTCCTTCTTTCCTCCATTAGATCTAAGATTTCTGAAGTCATCCATCTCTGTTTTTTTCTTATTTTTGTCTGCAGTAGCTTTTCTCCTGCCTTTATTAAAGTTTCCTGTACCATGTTCCATTTGTCATTAACATCTATTGTTTTTATCACGTCTTGTTTGATTTTCTTTAGGTTATCATTTATTTCTTGTTTTAAGCTCTGACGTATAGGTTCTTCTTTTATCTTTGAAACATCAAACCGTGGTATATTTGTTTGTTTTTGGATCTTCTTCAATTTTATCTGCATTACGCCTACTAATGGATTATGGTCTGAATTTATGTCAGCTCCGGGGTATGTTCTCAGAGACTTTATAGCGTTTTTATATCTAGAGTTTATTAAAATGTAATCTATCTGGTTTCGAACAATGTTGTCTTCTGAACTGTAAGTTTATAATTTGTAAAACCGGTTCAGTGGACCGTGAGAACTAATGCCTTTTTTGCGGCATAATGCAGCTCCTATAAAACTTAATTGCTCCAGAAATATCGCCATGTCTAAGCCCATTTGATTTTTCTTTAAGAGGTGATTTGAAAAATGAAAAAGTAAAATGTAGTCTATCTCTTTAGATGATCTTTGACATCAAAAAATAGTAGCCTATAGCAAATCAATATCTTAAATGCTACAAAATATTCAGGAAAGTTATTTTATTGTATTTATTTTACTATAGGGATGTACATTGTACATGGGTTGCATTTTAATTATTGAATTAAATAAAACATGCTTGACCAATTTTTGATTAGCTTCCCGGCAGTTCCAATTATTTTAATTCTACCACAGCATAAAAAATCTGTCAATACAATTAAAATATATTTAAAATTATGTGCCACTTGACATCTCTCTAATTTAAGATTCTTGAAGAGACTGCGACCCTATTTAATGTGAAGGACCTGTATCCATTAATTTACAACCCAAAAATATTTCCTTCGAAAGCAAAATCGACATTTATCAGGGTGGCTCAGAAAAAGCTTTTCCATTAGAGATATTTCAGATGGATTTTTTAATTTAGTCACTATTATATATAAATGTATATACTAGTTATTACACAGTTTAAATAAAAAAAATTGTTTCGCAAACTGGTTTTTAAACAACTAGTAAGACAGTAAAACAAAAACCTATTTAGTAATACTACCTTTAAATCTATAATTTGAAATAAATGATGAGCAGCATTTAACAAATTATTTTTCTAGGTTTTGTTTTCTATTTTAGAAAAATTAAACTATAGAATTAAATGTTCATTAAACTAATTTTCAAAAAGGATCTGCTAATATTTCAGTCAAAATTAAGAACAAGTTTTTGGAATTGAGGATTACGTTGAGGAATAAGTCTACATAAACCTTTTGTCCTCAACACGATTAGAGAGGCAAAATATGACAAATTGGCAGCTGTAAGAGAATTCTTGAATTCGTTTAATTCAAATTTACCTAAACATTTTTCATTATCAGCTTATACAACGGTAGATGAAAAACTGGAAGCTTTTCGTGGCAAGTGTGGCTTTAGGGTATATTTGTCCAATAAACCTAATAAATACGGTATACAAATCTAGGCACAAACAGCCACCTGGCCCATATAAAGTTGATACGAGCAATATTTCCCACGTTCCTCGCCTCTGCAGTCCTATATCTGGTTCTCACAGAAATGTAACAATGGACAATTTTTTACGAGGTTCAACTTGGCCGATCTTCTTTTGAATGAACATCATTTGACTATAAGCAGAATGGAGAAGACCCGTGTCGTCAAAATAACAAGAGATAAATTACCAATCGGCAAAAAAAGTATCGGACTACTGCGCAAAAATCAAGTGACAACATTCCATAGAGGTATTAATCCGCCAATGAACAAGCAGAATTGCTTATAAAGAGGAAGAAGAAGCAAATCATCTGACTATAATAGGCACTATGAGAAAAAACAAAAGAGAGCTTCCACTTCAATTTACTGATCTTAAGAGGCCAGAAAAAACAAGTATATTTGCTTTTAGAAAAAAATGTACGATTGTATATACCCAGAAAAAACAAAAACGTTATAAACAAATATAGATCTAATGAGATCTATATCATGGAGTTTAAATACCTGGGGGCGATAATCACAGCAGACAACCACGTAGAAAAAGAGGTCTCAGCAAGGATAGCTCGGGAAGGATAGAGCATTATACTCCCTTCAACATTATTAAGATCGAAGCTGCTAAAAAGAAAATTTAAATTAACACTGTACAAGTTGATTATTCACCCAATATGGCAGGGAAACATGGACTCTCAACCAGCGGGAAATCAATAAGCTTCTAGTATTTGAAAGAAAGGTTCTCAGAATAATATTTGGCCCTCAAAGAGATGAATTCACAGGTTGATGTCTCTGTATGGAACTGAAAACATAGACATATCAAGGCAAACCGAATAAGATGGGCAAGTCACGTGGTACGATCAGAGGATGACAGAGTGTTAAAGACAGTATTTTTTGAAAGACCAGATGGTAAAAGATCAGTAGGCCGACCCAGAAAAAGATAAAAGGATGATGTTGAAGCCGATTTATCTAGAATTGGGGTACAACAATGGGAAATAGAAGCGCAAGATCGTAGAAGATGGAGGGCGATAGTGGATGCGGCGAACACTCTCCCCGAGTTGTAAAGCCAGTGAAGAATAAGAAGAAGAAAAAGAAAAAGAAAAATAAGAAGAAGAAGAAGATAGAGAAGAAGAAGAAAAAGAAGAAGAAAAAGAAGAAAAAGAAGAAGAAGAAGATCTAATGAGATAGATAAAATGCCTAGAAGATATTTTCTACAAGCTCTTGATATGGAACTAGCAAACGATCATCTGTAATGTCGATTTTTGAATAAACGTATTCCTAGATCAATTAGGTCAAAAGTAAATACATGAATGAATATGTTTTTGTGTTTTATAGTAGTCAAAATGTGAAAAAGAAAAATCTGTTAACTTTTATTTTCAAAACATGAGTTTAAATACAAGTTGTAATAAATTTGTGTGCAAATGTTTCTTTGTCTATTTTAATTATATATTTAAAGAATCGACAAGTTCTCAGACCGTTTTTACGAAAATATTTGTTTTTTGACCTTTTTTTTTAGATTTGCGGACTGCTTGTCCGACTTTACATTTTGTGTACCATCATGCCACGTTATCTCTGAAAGGTTAATTGTATCGCCAATTATAATATAGAGCTTGTCAAATCTAGAAAAGTTACACCGGTTTATTGATATTATATTCTGTAAGAAAGAAAACATAGTGGTTAAAGGCTGGTAAGGGGTCTTGGGGGCGACATGAAGCTGCCGATGCTTTTGTCGTAACAAAACGCTAAGAAATGCCCACTGTTTTCCAACGAATGAGTTGGAGGTTTTAGGAATAAAACTCAGCTCTGCCAGCAAATCCTACTCTCACGTCCACGAAGACATACCATGTCGCGTAACCACTGGGTGCATGGCGTACAATGGGAGTACGTTATGTAGCAGACGAGAGAGGGCAAAAGGCGAGTTTCTGGCGCCTAAAAACTGGAACATATCGGCTAGGGGAATAAACCCCAACAGAAAATTCGGTCCTCCAAGGATGGGGGTTAAGTCGTAAGGCCAGCGACCTTACACTTGTGAAAATTCTACAGTGCTAAAATACCCAATGAGCCTCGGTTACCGGACGGAAATTACAGTAGACGAAAACAGCAACGAAAATGGACCATGAATTACGGAATCTGGAATATACAGGGAATCCGGAACAAACAACGAGAAATTATGCAGGAATTCGTAAATCGAAAATTAGATATAGCCATTCTCTCTGAGACCAAGAAAAAAGGAAATGGAAGCGAAAAATGAAAAGACTATGTACATTTATTCTCAGGAGTGGGAAAGGATCAAAGAGCAAGAGCAGGGATATCAATATTTGTACACAAGAAATTTGAAAAATATATTAAATCTTGGGAAGCATACAACGAACGTTTTATTAAAGTGACGGTTCTCCTAAGAGGAACACAAATAACAATTCTGGGGGCATATGCCGTAAATGATGACTACTCAGTGCAAGAAAAGGAAGCTTTTGAAGAAGACTTTAGAAAAATCCTGAACCAAATTCCTAACAGCCATGAGATTATATGCGGAGGAGACTTGAATGCTAGAGTAGGAAAACAAGTTCAAAGTAAAGTGGTAGGCATGCATGGAGAAGAAACTGTTAACAACAACGGAGAAAGACTCATAAATATATGCCAACAATATGAGTTAAAGATTTTAAATGGTTTTTTCGCCCACAAGAACATACATAAATACACCTGGTATCAGCACACAAGAGGTCTAAAATCGATAATAGATTATTTCATAACAAGACAACAAACTAAGTTAAGAGTACAGGACGTAAAGGTGAATAGAGGAGCAGAGTGCGGCTCGGACCACTGCCTGATAATAGGAAAAATATATACACCATTCGTAGACAGGAACCACACAGACATCAACAAAGAACACAGAGAAAAAATAGAGAGAACTACGTACACCTTAGATAATCTAGATAACGAGAGCACACAGTTACTTTACTCCTGGAGACTAACACAAAAACTACAGGAATCACACAGATCAACGACGGATGAATACGAACATATAAAAAACTGCATGAAAGACGCAGCGCTAGAAGCCTTAGGGCCACAGGTACGAAGAGTAGATAAACCATATTGGTGGGATAAAGAAGTGGAAGAAAAGATAAAAAGAAAGAAGGAAGTATATCTACAGTTATTAGAATAGGGAGACGAACATACAAAACAACAATATAAAAACTTGAATAAAGAAGTCAAACGAGAAGTGGTTAAAAAGAAAAATAGTACATGGGAACAAAAATGCCATTACCTAGACAACCATATAGGAGGGACAAAGAGCTTTGAAGCCTGGAGAACTATAAAAACGATGAGAACAACGACAAAAAACCAAGTCATAATAAATAGAATACCAGAGAACACATGGGTAGAGCATTTTGAGAACTTATTAACAGAGAGAAGAGAAAGGTTTAAACAGACAAATGAACAAGTGGAAGTAGAAGGAAGAATCGAAATATCAATAGAACAAGTGAATGAAACAGTTAAGGGAATGAAATTAAAAAAATCTCCAGGCCCAGGCGGAATACATCCAGAGTTGATTAGGTATGGATCATCAAAACTGTTTGAGATGATCCGAAAATTATTCGAAAGATGCTTAAACGGAGAAGAAGTTCCAGAAGAATGGAGACAATCGTATATCTCTCCAATACACAAGAAAGGCACAAAGATGGATCCTAAAAACTATAGAGGGATCGCAGTGATTGCTACTATAGGCCGACTATACTCAAAAGTACTACGAAACCTGATAGAAAACGATATTAAAGACAAACAACCCGAAGAACAAGCGGGATTTAGGGCCGGACGCTCCACTATGGATAATATCTTCACATTAAAAATTGCAATGGAAAAACGAGTGCAGAGAAATAGAGAAACTCATATAGCTTTAATAGATTTGGAAAAAGCATATGACAGTGTACCGATCTCCCAACTATGGATAGAAATGGGTAACTTGAAAATAAACCCAATTCTTATTAACGCCACTCAAAAATATTACGAACAAAACTTTGCAAGAATTAAAATGGGACAAGAAATCACCTCACCTTTTCAAACAACAAAAGGACTAAGACAAGGCTGCTGTCTGTCACCCACCTTATTTAAAATCTATTTGGACAGATCCTTAGTGAAATGGGTAAAAAAATGTAGAAACATGGGAATAACGGTGGAAGAAAACAAGCTATATACACTTTTCTTTGCGGATGACCAGGTAGTAATTGCCGAAGACAGATACGATCTTAGCTATATGGTAAGAAAACTACAAGAAGAATATGAGGTGGCAGGTCTAAACATAAATATGACAAAATGTGAATATCTCTCAGTGGGAACAGATGAAATATGTGACCTAGTCTTGAAGGACGACAAAATCAAAGGCGTGCAATCCTGCAAATATTTGGGGGTCATATTCAACAAGAAGGGAAATAGCGCAGATGAAATCAGGGAAAGAATAAACAAGGGCAGAGCAGCGATCCGTGCCTTAAACTCTCTTCTCTGACAAAAAACAATTCGACGAGAAACCAAAAAACACATTTACGGTAGTATAGTCCAAAGTATTACACTTTACGGTTCGCAAGTATGGGACGTCACCAAAGCTAATAGAAACAAACTTATGACGACAGAAATGGATTATCTGAGACGAAGCTGCGGTAGATCGAAACTGGAGAGAGTTAGAAACGAACAAATAAGAAACGAAATGAAAATGGAGAGAAATATCAATGATGACATAGAAAGAAAACAATTATTCTGGTTCGGACATGTTAAAAGAATGCCAGAGTACAGATGGCCTAGGAGAGTACTGGAATGGATCCCTCCTGAAAGAAGAAAGAGAGAACGACCACGGAGAAGTTGGCGCAATGATATTAATGAAACAATGGCGGCAAGAGACTTAGAAGAGGCAACTGCATATGACAGAAAAAGATGGAAATTGGGGGCGGAGAAGCGGCGACAGCCGTAATAAATCCGTTATTATATATTATATATATAAGAAAGAAAACATGTAATCTCTATCTTGCCAATGTTTAGATTAAATGCATAATTATGGGACAATACCTGACATTTAAAGTATAGGAGCAATCATAAAACATGATGCGATTTTAGCAAAAACACCGTTGGCTGAATTTTAAAATTTAATTTCCCAATTTCAAAACTCAATGAATATGAATAGAAATTCGCTTGATGTGCCCTCTTCTTTAATAATTTAGTGGGCTACACACCAAGCTACTGAACCGAGTTAAGAAAGAGATAAAGAACTTGTTTAAGAAGTTTTCCAGGTTTCAAGCGTAAAAGTTAATCAAGAATAAATTTCTAAAACGCTTACAGATAGGTGGATTTGGAAGGGTTCTGAATTTTTTCTATTATAATATAAAAAGTAATATTCCTTCAGTCAATGAAAAAAGGTTAGTAAAAATTTGGAAATATTATACAAAGAGTTTTCAAAAGAAAACAGAAAAAATATGGAGAATTTAACAACGAAATTGCATTTGCATATATTTATTATTGTCTTTCTTTTTTTACGACATTGAGTACGACTTTGACTGAAACTGGTGGCATAATTACAGAAAAAGCAAAGAGAAATTGAAACAAGAAGTAAGGACATGATGTCTGTGGCTGCTGAGTTAGAAGCTAATTATCAGCTCATTCATGACCAGATTCCACAAGAGAAGATATAAAACTCTCCCTGCGAATAGCCTATGACTCTGACATTGTATCTCCCAGTATCATACAGCTCGTCAGCATGCAGTCTATCCATATGCAGCTTTTAGTAGTGGTTGAGATTGTTGAAGTAATTTCTTTTGTGAAAAAGTAATTTATTCAGAAGAACAGCCGATGTAGTGCAAGTTATCAGACATAACAGATACATTTAAGCAGAAAGTCATTACTTTTTACATGTCATAACATAACAAAATTCTAAGACTACCTGGAGATCAAGTTTATGTTAAATATTGTAAAATAGGTTTGCAAAAGTAAAAGGATTAAACAGACGAAATAAAATGTAGAAAGTTTTATTCGCCATATTGGCATTTCTAGATGAATTCAAAAAACATAATATCCCATGACCCTTAAAATCCTTAAAACCACCGGGGCTTTGTTTATAAACAATAAGCAATTTAAAAATAACCATTTAAAAGATCAATAGTTTATGTTTTAAACATAAAATTTAAAAACGAGTCGTCCATGATGCGCCAAAGATAAGAAAGTAAGGAAAAGTCACATATCCTAACTGGAAAACACTGGAGAATTTTTTAAAAATATTAAGGGTGGAAAGTTCTCCACTGAGGGTGAAATACTTCAAACTCATTATGTTTCAAATGAAAACTCAGAGCAGGGGGTACATATACAGAGTAAGCAAGGCGCCTTGGGATCGACAGGACTATTCCCAGTGTATACCAAGAATGTACAAGAGACCTAAACACACCTATCATTCCGGCAAGTCAACTGACGGGATTTCACGATCGTTGCCTTTAGTCTTTCTTCACACCTCAATTCTTTACAAGAACTTTCCCTTTAATCGTTAAAAAGTTGCAGTAAAACCTATGACCATCTGTCACTAGATTACCAACGGATTTTTAAATTATGTTTTCTCAGACATTAAATAATAATCCTTGTATAGGCATGTAAGTAAGATATTTAATTCTATTTTACCTAATTTAAAATGGACACAGGCAATATATTCAGTAGTTGAAGCAAATATTTATTTTGTTTTGCGATTTATTGTAAGTTATTATGTAAGCCAAATTTCAGTTTAATTCGTTAAAGATATCTGCTTTAAAATTGAGTTGCAATATTTCACCTTAACAAAATATACACATCTATATATTTCTTCTTCTCAGGGTGCCTGTCCGTTCCAAACGTTGGCGATCATTCTGGATTTGTTGGTTGCTATACGGAAGAGCTGTGCTGAGGTCTTTCTATACCATGCTCTCAGGTTAGCAAGCCAGGATATTCTTCTTCGTCCTGGGGCCCTTATTTCTTTAATTTTACCTTGCAAAATGCATTAAAGTAGCTCGTATCTGCCTTGATTTCTCAATATATGTCCCAAGTACTGCAGCTTACGGCCCTTCACGATGTTGACCAAATCCGCGGTTGTGTTCATTCTCCGTAGAACTTCTTCATTAGTGACTTTGTCTGTGTATGATATCTTCAGGATCCTTCTGTGTAACCATAGCTCAAAAGCCTGAAGTTTTGATAGAGTTTCCGCCTTCAATCTCCTGTCCACGTTTCTACTCAGTACAGAAGCACTAAGTACACGTAATATTTAAGGAGCCTTATTTTTGTTTCTAGGGTGAGATCATGGCTCTTGAACACAGAGCTCATAGTCAAGAATGCACTTTTGCCTTTCCGATGCGACATTTAACCTCTTGGGTATTGTTCCACGACTCATTGATTATAGTTCCCAAGTAGTTGTATTGTGAGACACGTTCAATTCTCATTTGGTTCACATACAGATTTGCTATAGTTATGTTTTTTTTGCTGATGATCGTTAGCTTGGGTTTTTGGTGTTTATATCCAGTCCATATATTTTACTTGTTTCTGTTATTTTGTTCAATGGGTTTTGCAGCCTTTCTATGGTATTGTGAACACTTTCTATACAATTAATTGTCAATAATGAACCGATAATAAAAGTTAACCATTTTAAATACCTAGGATATTGGATAAACGAGACACTAAATCTGGATGAAGAAATTAAAACTCGTATAGAAATTGCAAGAGGAGCATTTATTAAACAGTTCTATTCTGAGCAATTCTCAGCTGAACTTACAGCTGAGAATTAAGTTCCTAAAATGTTATGTGTATCCTGTATTACTGTATGGATGTGAAACCTGGATTACGAAGATTAACATGGTGAACAAATAAGAAGCCTTCGAGATGTGGTTATATCGAGAATGCTCAGAATATCATGGGTTCAACACATTTCAAACAGAGAAGTCTTGAACAGAGTAGGTCAAGGTGAAGGCGACTTAATAAAGATGATAAAAAAGAGAAAACTCGAATATCTGGGACATATAATGAGAGGAAGCAGATACAGGATAATACAGTCGATACTCAACGGAAAGATCGACGAAAAAAGAGGAATTGGTAGGAAGAAATACTCATGGCTCTGAAACTTTCGTTAATGGACTGGCTTATGAGCAGATGAATTATTACATGCCGCACAAGATCGAGAGCGATATCGGCAAATCGTCATGGAAGCTATCTACTATATTCTCCATCTATTCGAAGCACCGCTGATAGATTCCAATACAGATTAGCTAATATTTTTAGGTCTCTTCCATCAATCCCTGTACTCTTCAGAACTTCCATCATTTGTTTATGTCTGACTCTATCAAAAGTATTCTTGTAGTCAATCAGGCATGCAAAAACATCACAGCTAACATATCTATCTATATCTACATACGTTGCAAGTTAAATGTTGGAAATATGGATTCTGAAATACCACTGTCTGTTAGCAGACTGTTGTAGCACATTGTAGTTTGAAAATTAAGAAAGAAATTATAGTGCATACGAACATGTGATATGAAGTAAAACAAAAGTCTGAATGAGGCTAGCATGGGAGCGGGCGGGCAGTGGAAATGGCGACGGCACGACACGCACCAGTCGAAGCACGCAGTCACTCAAACACACCCACCCACTACGCACTTTCTCACGGGCCGTAGTTTTCCCATCCCTGATCTGGAACAACTTAGGTCAACAATAGTCTAATAAGGATACAATATGTTCATCTTTTATAAAAATACTACTTTAAAACTTACTTAATATTCTGCAAGCAGTTTAAAGTAAATTATCAAGAAAACATTATCATATAATAGATTAGCATTTTCATGGCTGAAGAAATCTTTTGTCAAAGTAAAATGTAAAGAAATGTTAACACTGAGATGAAATCAAGAATTTCTTAAGCCAGTATAAGACTAATAATTATTATGAGATAGCCACAACACAACAGTAAATAAACAACAAAGATGAAAGTACTAGAACACCCAGATTCAATTAGGGCTGTAGTACCTAATAATTTTATACACATATAGGTATATAATATATAAGCATATAATGTATAAGCATATAATAATTATTATCTGATTTCGAATTCTCTATTCATTTGTAAAATAGCAGATCCTTTTTTCTCATGCAATTAGCAAAGAAGCTAGACTGATATACAAATAGTAAGTATGTGTTTGTAACAAGAAGTAACTAACAAAAATTTATACACTTCTTTACGTATGCAGAAAGATCAAGAAAATAGAGTATAATTTTCAGAAACTTTGAAATATGTTTTATTTGTAATTTTAAAGAATATTTGCGGGATTTCGACATTAATATTCCTTCAGCTTTTAAAATATTGAAATATTGAATCCTGAAATGCCAATTATCGGCATTGTGTAAAATCCACAACGATATTTTTCTATGACTCGTTATTATTGACTACAAAAGACGTTCAAGACAATTTAATAAAATCTTTTGAGCGACTTAAAATTGATATTAAATAAAAAATTCAGAAAAGTATATTTTATTTCTCATTAAGGCGCTTATTGATAATATCGGGATTTTTTGTCCTTTTAATCAGCTTTTTAAAAACTAAACTTAAGAAGTAGAGACCTTATATTTATATTATATAAACACTGAGACATATTTACTCTTTAATGAAAAACTTTTGAGATGTAGATGCTCTAACGACATTCCTTTGAAGCTGTAAATGATGGACTCTTAGCCGCTTATCAATATTGCATACGTAGAGCTGCTTGAATACAATATTCTGTGATTGTAGAGCTTTGTATATGAAACTTAGTTATTCATTAGATAACTTAATCGATAGTGACGTAATTCTCAATCGGCCATAACGTCAGTTACGTAGTTTTAATTAAACACGTTTATTGGACAACCTAAATATATATATATATATTTATATACATATATATATATATATATATATATATATATATATATATATATACATATATATATATACATACATATATATATATATATATATATATATATATATATATATATATATATATATATATATATATTTATATATACATCACTGAGTGCAAAATTGGTGTAAGTCATTTAAGAACGCGGTTAGGTTGTCGTTAACAGCTGCATTATTTTTTAAAGCATTTTTCTTGAATTTCCTGTTACAAATAAGTTTTAAATATTAGTTTAAATTTGATTTTATAGTAATTATGTTATCAAATTTCCACTTTGATTCAGATGATGACATAACAGGCTTGTATTATGTTCCACCAAACGAATCAATTAGTGATATAAGGTTGAATGCTCAAATAAATGAACTTTAATCGAATGAAAGCAGATATCGAGCACAGTTTATTTATTAAATCTTGCCCAAGTACTTTTGCTCCTAGAGCATCTTTAGGATCATTTCGTTAAATTGGTAACGTAACGTTTAATTGATAACGAGGTCAACATGGAAGTTAATGCTGCAATTGTTTTACTCACTTTAGAATCTTCTGTATGTGAAAAGAATGAAGATATGGTTGTCAAAAAGACAAAAAATTCTTCTCTGTAGAAAAGGAATGTCAAAAAAGCAGAAACAAATGCTGGTAAAATATTTGAACATAAATACTGCAAGTGCAATAAAAATGTTACGGTAAGGTTAGTGATGCAAGTCGAAAGATTCCCTTTGACTCGTTTTGGGCTATGGGTGACTATAAAAATTGTTATTTATGTAGCCTAGTACGAAAAATAGCAATTGCGAATAGACGAAGGTATAATGGAAGTAGAGGAATGAAGGCCTGTACACGTAAGTATTTTTTGAACCTTGAGGGCTTCAGTTACATTGTTTCTAAGCAGTATTTTTTGCAAACATTTCAAATTTCTGATTGTAGAATGACAAGAGCCTTGCAGAAAGAAAAATCTGGTAAAGTAGGGGAAGATTTAAGAAGGAAGAGTGCAAGTTCCAATAAAACTGATGAAGAGCGTGTTGGTTTTGTAACAAATCATATCAACAGTTTTTCTGCTTACAGCAGCCATTATACGAGAACTCATAATCCAAACAGAAGATACTTATATCACTGTCTTAATGTGAAAAAGATGTTTGCTTTATACAAAGAAAAATGCCTGAAAAATACAAAGAAGATGGATTGCAACCAGTCAGTAAAATCATGTACAGAAAAATTTCAACAGTGTAATAAATTTAAGTTACGCATAGACGCAGCTGACGAATTTAATAAAAAGCTTAAAAGCCAATTATGAACTACATGTAAGGAAAGCTGAAAAGGCCAAAGCTGCAATGAAAATTAATGCGTGTTTGGCTCAGTCTGATAAAAGTTATATCAGTCTGTTAATAGTTATCATGTAGTTTTGTTTGACTTACAGAAAGCATTGCCTTTCCCCAGATTGATAATATCAATTCCTTATAACAAACGAAATTTAGGTGTACATGACTTGCATACCTATAAAGCGTGGATGTATGTATGGGACGAAACCACGGCCTCTAGAGGATCCCAGGAGATTGCTTGCTGCTTAACAAAACATTTGAAATATGAGGCAGACTGTAAAAAATACACAATAGCGTTTAGCGATGCTTGCACGGGACAAAACCGTAATTATAAAGTTGCATTAACTTAATAACTTTTTTAGTATGTTTATTAGTCGTCGAAAACGTCTGAATTTCTTTAAATATTTTTTTAATTAAAACTTAACGGATGTGTAACACTCATAATTTTTTAAATTGTCATATTTCAATGCATCTAAAAAGTATACTGTGTCAAAAAATCAGCAAAACAGTTTATATAGAAAAAGAACAACTAGTAAAAATATTTATCCATACACTGGATCCTCGACGAACTGCTCTGGTTGGAGTGCGGGTCACTAGAAGCGTTAGTCCCGTGGTGTTTTCCTCTTCGGACGTGTTCAGTACTTTCGGGAGAGTCCAGGGATAAACTCTTCATCCTCAGGTTCAACTTCTGTCGGCGCGGGGAGTGGGGAGCTGCGAAAAGTCAGAAAGAAATATTAGATGAGATATGAGACTCGATTGTAAATGGAAACTACATGCAGGTCTGATTATTGAGTTTTAGGTTGGTACCTACCGCTAGTTTTTGGAAAACTATTTGTGCTAGTGTCTTTATGAATATACTGAGGCTATTAATTGTTAAAATTAATTTTTAATTGGTTTTAAATATTATTTTAACATTCTAATATATTTTATATAAAAATATTAACAATTTGGGTTTTGGATTGTAGAACA